>NW_003852526.1:5394212-5413693 GCF_000181295.1 Otolemur garnettii | reverse complement strand
GTCATGGAAGAAGCCCAAGTGCCCATCGATCTATGAATGGATCAACAAACTGTGGTATATATACACCATGGAATACTATGCAGCCATAAAGAAAGCTGGAGACTTTACATTCTTCCTGTTCACATGGATGGAACTGGAAAGTGTTCTTCTTAGCAAAATATCACAGGAATGGAAGAAAAAGCATCCAATGTACACAGCTCTATTATGAAATTAATTTATAGCTTTCATATGAAATCTATAACCTAATAACAGTCTAAGAATACAGGGAGGGGTAGGAGAGGGGTGGCAGGAATGGGTGGATGGAGGGTGATTAGAGGGATCATTTCTATGGTTTATCTTACAAGGGTACAAGTGAATCTTTCTAAGAGTTTAATATGAACATCTTAACACAATAACTAAGAAAATGACATGAAGGCTAAATTAACCAGTTTGATGAAAATATTTCAAATTGTATGTGAAAACACCACACTGTACCACAGAATTGCATTAATGTACATAGTTATCATTAAAAAAAGAAGAAGAAGAAGAAATCTGTAAAGTGTAGAGAGGCACTAGGTACACTGTGTCCAGATCTTAGCACTGTGAAGTCACTTGGCCTAACTATGTAATAGGAATAAAGACCCAATTTTCCTACGTAAAGGGTAACATATCTGTAAACTATAAGGTCTTGTATAATGAAAAAAACAAAACAAACAAACAAACAAATAAAAACACTGATGCCAGACCACACCCCAGATCAAATAAATCAGAATTTCTTTGGGTAAGAACAAGGTTTTAGTACTTTCTAAGGCTCTCCAGAAGATTCTAATGTGCCAATAAACTTGAGAAGTACTGCTTTAACAGATGGTCATATTAGGTTAAAATATTTATTATTTTAGAACACACATCGTTTAGGAAAATGAATATTTAATTTTCATATATGCCATCAACAGCCTAATGTTTAGCAGTTTCTCATTATTTATATTATCTTATCAGTAAGTTGTTTTGGCCTTCGCAAATAAACTTGAACTTTTTTTTCAAGTTCCTGTTATATTTTGAACATGCTGGCAAAAGGTATCCCAGTGTTTTCTTACAAAATAATAGCATGTATTATAATTAGCATAAGGCTAAATTTAGCAAAGATGGTGGCCTCCCTGACTGGTATATTTGCATCTCGGGCTGCCAAAGGGGCTGGCTATCAAATGGAAGCATGCCTGTTCCACTCCCTCTCCTTCTTTATTCCCCTTAGAGTTGTGTGAGAGCCCTTACAATTTACCTTAGCACTAACGAGGGGAAAGTGCCTGAGCTACACATTCCATCATAGACGCTGCAACTTAACAACGGGATTTATGAGGTGTGTGCTTGCCAGAATGTCTCTAAAGTTCAAGTTCACTCATCCCAAACCTTAAATTGGCTCTCTCAGTGCTATTTTAATCTACTCAGAGCCAATCACACTCAGCGTACAAATGGTGGTTCAAAGAAATGCACATAATAATGTGGCAGAGGATGTGGTTTCTGTCAGAGAATACCACTGTTAACTCTGATTGAAAAGACATCACTCCTGTCAGAGATAGGAAACATTTTATGTCCACTGAACTCTGGAGTGAAGAAATATCCAAAAGGTAAAAATCAGATCTTTCTGGGAGCCCCAACAAGAATAAGGGCAGTTACAAATAATGATATGCAGCAGTAATCCATTTTGCATTCTAATAATCAAAGGTTATATGGGTTACAGTGGCCCATGCAAAATGAGTTAGCCATGAGTTAGACCTGTGGGGCAATCTCTGACCCATGGATTGAGCATGTCTTTTAGTTTTGTGCATCTACTCAGACACGGAGTTGATATTCTCTAACTAAAAAGACATATTTTGAATACTGATCCAGCTTCTTACCAACATCCTAAGAGTACTGTATCTGGTTTTATACCTATGAACAAAGAGCCAGTAAATTGCACAGAAACAATTCATTTGACCTTTTATATCCCACAGCAATCATCGCTGCTTGAGTCTCTGGAAGGTGTTCCAGGAATTCACAATTCTAGTAGTTACAACTGATGAGACATGGGTGCCAAACAATTAGATAAGACACTAGAAGCCGCTCCTGCTGTCTCCTACCAAGCCAAGGTCTAAAGCTTTAGTGTCAACATATTCAGGGTTTTACGTACCCTCCTAGACCCAGCCAGGGGCTTGGTGGCAAGCATATATTCAGAGGGCTTGGGTCAGCAGCCATTTATCTTTCGTTAAGAAGGCATTTCAGGGTGGCGCCTGTGGCTCAAAGGAGTAGGGTGCCAGCCCCATGTGCCAGAGGTGGTGGGTTCAAACCCAGGCCCGGCAAAAAAACTGCAAAAAAAAAAAAAGAAAAAAAAGCATGTCAATATTTCCATCACTGGTCTGGCTATCCTGAGTGAATATAAGCTGTGGCTCCTAATAACATGGGTTTATTTGATTCTAGCATTTATCCTAGTGATCAGAAAACAAGATTTATTTGGATTTGGGGCCAAATCCAAATTGTTACATTTTATTCTGTCTCTCTTGTTAAAATAAAATATTTTGACAAAATTATGGGGAAGAGAGACAAAAAAGGAGGGGAGGAAAGAAGGGAAAGTTAAGAGAAAGAGAAAAGCTGGTGTACCTAAACAATGATTCCAGTTATACAAACAATCCCCCCACCCCTGAACCTTTCTTAATATTCTAGGCTTTCAAAGGTTTGCAGCCACAGGTTTCTGCCACTCACAATCAGTTGTTTCATTTATCAGTTTTACCTTGCACAGTACTCAGCAGAATACAAATGCAAGGATACAGGGGAAATGCTAATCTTAGCACAGCCTCCCCTAGACGGTAATGGCTGTTGGCTGGAGCAGGTGCTCAGATGCAATAAAATTCATTAAGCAGTGTTCCTATTCTGTAGTCTATCAGGTACACTAACTAAGATATCTCTTGGTGGCATGTGGCAAATCATTAGTCAATTCTATTTGAATATTCAGTGAGCAGTGAAGGAAATGTGCTTCGGTCACAAACAAAAATTTGTCCTGGCCAATTCTACTGGATGCCACGAGGTTAACTTACCTTCCCAGCATTCACTGATTGAATTGTAAAAAGTCTGAGTCCCACAGCTAACTGATCGTGATTTCTGCATCTTTTATGCTATTAACCTTTATTCAATCCAATTGCAAAATGCTCTTTTTTATTTGGTCTCAGACTGAATTTAATACCTGTTGCCAGACTGACAGTCTGAGAGACTGAATCATGTAGCTCTGGCCAGTGATACCCTAAGAAGCGTTCAGAGAGGAGATGGCCAAGATGATATTTCACAAGGAGTGCTAGGAAGCTCCCTGTATCCCTTGAACTACTTTCACTTCCTGAGCCAGGAACCCACTCCAAGGAGAACACTAAATACTAGCTTCAGGTTTTCTCTCCTTTAAACATTTTCAAATTAATGTCTCTAGTCTATAGCTTAGTCATTTAAACCATAATGAAAATTGGTTTATCAGACCCTTTCCTGAAGGAAACTTTTTTAAAGTAAAAGGATGAAAGTGCATGAGTCTCATGATTTGAAAGGTGAGTGTGCCTGAGGGAGAAGATGAAGAGAGATGGATGGATTAGCAAAACAGTATTTGCTATATGTTATCTAACAGATTTTTGCCCAAATAGCCTTGTGGCTAACTGTGATTAAAGGAGAACATCTCCCCCTACTCCTACTCCAGCCCCAGGCTAAATAAACATCTATAGTCCTCCTTCAAAGGGACTCATTAGATAAGACATTATTTCATTCTGTGACAGAGGAATCTAGTGACCTTCTACATGCATTCTCCCCTTTGTCGCTAGTAAATACATAGTGTGGTTCTAAGCAGGCTATTCTGCTTCTTGGAATAACAGATTAGATTTTCCTGAATCCCTTAAAGTTATGTATAGCCACATGACTCACCTGGTCACTGAAATGTGTTTGGGACTTCCAGGAAGGCTGTTTAAGGGAAGTTGACCAGTTCAAATCTAAGCCCTTCTGTTGTTGCCTGCTTTCTTTTGTTACCAGCCTGGTCTCAATGGCTACAGCTTCAGCAGTTGGCTTGTGTTTCACAATCATTAAATTTATTCCTTTGTATATTCTTCACTCCTTTTACACATTACCTTATTGTCTCATAGCCTCAAGAAACACACATCTTCACTGGCTCTGCACCTATACCCATGCAGCTAAAGTGGAATCAAGAAAGACAAAATGTCAATGAATGGCTTGGCACCTGTAGTACAGTGGTTACGGTGGGCTGGCAGGTTCGACCAGGCCCAGGCCAGCTGAACAACAGTAACAACTGCTTTTGAATGCTACAGTCATTAAATATCTAACATGCAAGGGGAAGAAGAGGAGATAAATATGAAAGTGAAAATACTTTAAATTCCCTACCTCACCGAGAAGGGAAAGGCTTGCAAAAAGAGGGTAAAAGAATAGCTTCCTACCTCTGAATCTGCACTTGTATCATCAGAGCTTCAATCAGCAGTCAGAGAACAAATCTGCAGTATTTAGGGGATAGGGTTTATATTGCCCACACTGGCTCCTGCAAGCTGCCCCAGGTACCTGTGCACAGCTGTGTGTCAAGCAGCTAGGGGTGGAGGAATGGTAGCCACTACCTAGCTAAGAACTAAAATTGATTGAAATTAACCACAAATTATCATCTAAGATTTCCCTTGTAAGTTTTAAGACTTCAATAAATTCTAGAGTTCCAAGACAATTACATCAAACAGCTTCTGTCAGTGCAATTATTGACTACGTGGGGAAGTGTATTTCTGGTGCTTCCCACTCTGCCATCTTTCTTCTAATTCTGCCATGACTACTGGTTCTTAAAGTCCCTTGCAGATTGTATCTTTCTTTAGCTAATTTATTCTTCCACTCCTTTGTACACTGTTTTATCTTTCTCTCTTCTCAGGCCTCCAACACCTCCTCCCTCATCTTTCATCACGACTAATGGCCTTACTTTTCATCTTAGTGACAAAAGAGACTTAATCAGAATAATACTTCTACATGCTCCTGCTGCTATATACATTTATGTAGTAGCATTTGTGCCCAGGTACTTTGTCTTCTTTCATATGGCTGTGGATGAACTCTACCACTCGCACACATACACAAGATCCCATCCTCTCTCTTCTCTTCAAAGAAGTTTTTCCAGTAACCCAGGAATTCCACCCTGTCTCCTCCATCACCATTTCCTTTCTTCCTACTGGAATTTTCTCATTGGCATACAACATAGAAACCCCATATTAGGTTAAATAGGAGAGTTTAAAATTTAAAAATATATACCGACTATTAGAAAAAGGCAACTATAAAGCTTATGGTACCCTAGGACTGAGGGAGTGTACCCAAGGAAGGGCAAACTTGGAAGCAGTTCAAACCTTATTGCAGAAGGTATGGTTCAGGCTATTGCTAGCAGAGAAGGACAGAGCTATCCCAGAGTTTCTGGGAAAGCAAAGCAACAGGGTTACTCTCTGGAGTGAAAAATCTGAAAAGCTGATCAGCAGGCAGTGGCTTGCCAAGGGACATAGGCATAGTCAGGGGAAGCAAAACCTCAGAGAGTTCAGGGACTCTGGTTTCCATGTGGAGAGGTTGCAAACATGTTATCACCAGGCTGAGGCTGCAAGGCCAGAGGGACCAGGTCATCTTCCTAGGGCAAAGCAGCACCCACTGGATGGCCTCATACCCACACTGCCAGTACCCAGCCTGCAATGCCCTCCAGCACCTTCTATTGAAGGTGTGCCTTCTACTCATCATTATTCTCCCTCTAAAAGAGAAATGCTTAAAAGAATTTCATTATTTATTACAGACCATAAATTAGAACTGAGAGGCAATAAATTGATAACTGACACAAATGTCTATTAGACATTTTAACTTGGGATATCCAAACTGAACTTTTGGTTTCAACCCAAGCCTCTCGTCTTGCAATCTTCTCTATCTCAGCAAATAGCAACTCCACTCCTCCAACTTTCCAGCACAAAACCTTTGCAGCCATTCTCACTCCCTTCCTCTGCTCTCATGCCACACTCTTTATGTTAACAATGCTAGCTGTCTTTAAATTAAATCTGGAATTGGTACACTTCTATCAGCTTTACAGCTCCCATCCTGGTCCAAGTCATTGTTATTATTTCTTACCCTGATAATTACTATAGCCTTCTGACTGGTCTCTTTGCTTTCACCTGGTCCATTAGTCAGTTGGTTCTCTGACAAAGAAGCCTAAATGATCTTAATGAAACTAAACCTTAAACCAGAACAAGTCTCTGTTCAAAGTCCTGCCTACTTCCTACTCTTAGGCGCTAAATAAATTCAAAGTCCGCAAGACCTACTCAATATGTCTACTACCTCCTTTTCTCTCAGAACCCTTTGCCTTAACCCCACATTCATTCTGTATTAGTCACATTGGCCTCTTTGTTTTCCTAAAATATATCAGGTCCATTCCTGCCTTAGGAACTTCTACATGTCTTTCCTCTGCTTAGAGTATTATTACCTCAGAGATCTACATGGCTTACTCCTTCGCCTTCTTCAGCATTTCTTTTCCCCCAAACACAACCTTCTCTGTGAGCTATTGCAGCCACTGTCTCTAAAACACAACCAGAATCTAGACTAATTCCTGCCCAATAAATATTAGTTAAATAAATAAATATGAAATCTTGCTATGAGGTGACCTGTCATGTGCTAAGAAAGAGATGATGTGAGCCTGGGTACATGATGGTAATTCTCTTAAGTAGGAAAAATAAACTTCTATCTTATTTAAACCACTATTATTTAGGAGTTTTATTTATTTGTAGCTGGGAGCTGGCTAATTCTGATAACCTCTTCTATAGATTATTGATTCTCAGTCCTAGATTTATGTTAGAATCACCTGTAAAGCCTTTAAACACTACTAATAATTGGACCTCACCTCCAAGGCTACTGAGTTAATTGATCTTCATAGAGCACCTTAGATCTTCACTAGACATCTCATAGCAGTTCTATTGTGCAGCCAATGTTGAGATAAATTGCTATAATCTTTTTTGGTAAGTTTTTTGTGCCCTTATTTCAAACAAATACATCTATCCTTTGGTATCCACTTGGGACTGGTTCCAGGACTACCTGAGGATGCCAAAGGTATTGCACAGTCAAGTCCTACAATCAGCCCTGTGGAATCAATGGATATAAAAGTTGGCCCCACTTATATGTGTATACAGATACAAACACTGTATTTTTTTTATTAAATCATAGCTGTGTACATTAATACAGTCATGGGGTACAGTGTGCTGTTTTTATATACAATTTGAAATATTTTCATCAAACTGGTTAACATAGCCTTCATGTCATTTTCTTAGTTATTTTGCAAACACTGTATTTTTGATCTGCATTTGGTTGTGATGGAAAACCCACCAATATGGAGGCTGACTGTATTTACTGGAAAAAGAAGAAAAAAGAAAAAAGGAACAGTATAAACGGATGTGTGCAGTTCAAACCTATGTTGTTCAAAGGTCAACAGCAGTTCTTCTTTGGGGGTATCAGTTTTTGTCTAGTGACCTTTGCATTTGCTACCACTGAGTTACACCAAAAAAGTATAATATTAATGATAGCATC
This sequence comes from Otolemur garnettii, assembly GCF_000181295.1. NCBI lineage: Eukaryota > Metazoa > Chordata > Mammalia > Primates > Galagidae > Otolemur > Otolemur garnettii. The sequence goes on along the minus strand of NW_003852526.1, from coordinate 5,406,136 downwards.
AGAAATACTATTTGCATGTTATCTATACCTTACAGTGTTTTCATATAACAACCAATTTTATTGACAGAGGTTTGATTGCTTTTTCATTCTGCAGAAGATAAGCCCTCCCATTAAATGAATTTATCTTTGATTAGATCTCTCTAGTCAAAATGACTTACCACTATGCTCAATACTTTGTTTTGTCTCAAGCTCTAAAATAACCTACACATTTCACCCCTTCCTCCACAAGGTCCAGAGAGTAGGATGGAGATTTACCCTGAAAATTACTAGAAAAAGGAAATGAGTCCTAAACCAATATCTTGTAGACTCTCATTCACTGATTCCCAACAAAGTAACTCAAAACCTGAAGAGTACTAAAACCAGCCTACCCAACTGAGTATGTAGGGTGGATCCTACAGCCGAGAAATAAGACTCCAAAGGCTGCTACAGAAGGAAAGTCACTCTTATTCATCAAGGTTTGGAATTTTTTTTTATAATGAAACCAAATTTAGGCCCACTAAATAAAAAAATAAGACCATAGGCTCATAATATTTCTATATAATAGGTTGATCTAGATACCAAAGAACCAGAATCTATACCCTAGAATAAAAATGGAAATAATTCCTTAGGTATTATCTTATTTCTGGTTGTTGTCCAGCCAATTTAGACATTTATAATGCATATCCATGTTAAATGATAGGATAAAGCCCTCAGGAACCAAGGACAAAATGGGAAGAACATAATGATTAAAAAAAAAAAAAAATCCCTGCCCTGACCTAACTACAGGATCAATTACACCTTTCTGTATTTCCTATACTTAGTAATTAGCTAAGAATTAGTATTGAATAGGGATAGCATTTATAAGTGTTAAAGAAATTATTTTATGCCTCAGCTTCCATAAATAAAATAGGAACAACATTAACATATCTTATATTTGACTATTATAGGAATTTAATGAGTAAATAAATTTATATTACATGAAATATTTAGAAAATTACGTAGTACCTTATAATAACTGATCAATATTTATCATTAGTATTTACATTATAAGTAATGTCAACCATTTGTAATATCATCATACAGAAACATATATTTCACACAATCTGAAAGCTAGCTGGGCAGAAGATAGTTGTTACGGACTGAATTGTGTCTCTCCAAAATTCTTTGAAAAAAGGAAAACTATAGGCCAAGAGCCCTAGGCCCTTATGAATATATATACAAAAATCCTCAACAATATGTTACACAATTCACTCTCATGGTCATGTGAATTTCACCCCAATGATGATGGTGCAACATACATAAATTAATAAATATGATTCACCACATGAACAAAAGTAAAAACAAAGACCACATGAGCATCTCAATAGATGCAGAGAAAGTATTTGATAAAATTCAGCACATTTTCATAATAAAAACACTCAACAAACTAGGCATAAAAGGAACATTCCTCAAAATTATAAAAGCCATATATGACAAAACCACAGCCAACATCATACTGAAAAGGAAAAATTTGAAAGTATTCTCACTAAGAACTGGAACATAACAACGGTGCCTACTGTCACCACTTTTATCCAACATAGATAGTATTCGAAGTTCTAGCCAATATTATTTTTTTCCACACAGGAGAAAGTAAAAAATGGTATCCAAATCAGGAAAGAGGAAATCAAACTGTCCCTATTTTCTCATGATATATTCTTATATCTAGAAAATCCTAAAGAATTCACCAAAAGACTCCTAGAGTTCATAAATAAATTCAGCAAAATCTCAGGTTAAAAACAATGTACACAAATCAGTATGATTTTCATATACTAATAATAGTCAAGCTAAGAGTTCAATCAAGGATTCAATCCCATTCACAGTAGTGGAGAAAATAAAACACATAGGAAAATACTTAACAAAGAAGGCCAAAGATCACTATAAGAACTGCAAAACAATGATGAAAAATATCATATAGATGACACAAGTAAATAGAAAAACATTGCTTGCTCATGGGTAGGCAAAATCAACATGATTAAAAAGTCCATACTGCCCAAAGTGATTTACAGATTCAATGCAACCTCCATCAAAACACTACCATCATATTTTAAAGATCTAGGAAAAAATAATCCTAAGCTTCATTTGGAAGCAAAAAGATCCCACATGGCCAAAGCAATCTTGAACAACAAGAACAAATTTAGGTAGTAATGGACATTTTAACAATGTTGATTCTTCCCAGAGAGGGAAGTTCTTCCTGTGAGCATGGTATATTCTTCCATTTGTTAACATCTTCTGCTATTTCTTTTGTCAGAGTTTCAAAGTTCTCTCTCTAGAGATCCTCCACATCTTTTGATAGGCATATTCTCAAGTATTTCATTTTCTTTAAAGCTACTGTGAAGGTATTTTTTGTGTGTGTCTTTGATTTCATACTTAATTGACTGTTATTGGCATATATTGAGGCTATTGATTTGTAGACATTGATTTTGTATCCTGTAACATTATGATATTTCTTGATTACTTCCAAAAGCCTTGTGGTTGAGTCCCTGAGGTTTTCTAAACATTAGATCATATTATCTGAAAAGAATGGGAGTTAGGCATCTACCCAGAAGAAAAAGAAATCACTATAAGGACATTTGCACTAGAATGTTTACTGCAGCTAAATTCACAATCACCAAGATGTGAAATCAACTCAAGTGTCCATCAATTCATGAATGGATTAATAAACTGTATTTAATTTAATTTATACCATGGAATACTATTCAGCCATAAAAAAGATGGAGATGTTACAAAGTTACCTGGAGTTGAAGCCCATTCTTCTTAGTAAAATATCACAAGAATTGAAAAGCAAGTACCCAATGTACTCGATGCTAACATGAAATCAACAGATAAACAACTACACTTCCACAAGAGAGAAAAGTATTATATTCAAGGGAGGAAAGGAGGGAGGAGGAATAAAGAAAAGGAGACAAGAGAGGGGCATTGGTAAGTTCTTACTTAATGTGCACAATATAAGGGCATATAGCCCACTCTCTGGGTGAAGGACTCAATTACAACTTAAACTTTACCTAAGAAACATAAACAATATAACCCAGTCATTTGTGCCCTCATATATATCTGACATATATATATGTATATATGTATGTACATATATATGTCAGATTATATATATATGTCACTATATATACACATAATTATACATATATATGTGTATATATATACTATTATACTATCAATTACTATATAAATATATATATATACACACACACATATAGTGAATTACAAAAAAAGAACAAATTTGGAGTTATGACATGACTTGACTTCAACTTATAGTACTAGGCTTTAGTAACCAAAACAGCACAGTAGTGTTAAAAATGTAGGGACATAGACCAATAGAAAGATATAGAGAACCCCAAAATAAGACTGCAAAGCTATGACCACTGATCTTTGACAAAGCGATAACAACATACACTGGGGAAGGAGGCCCTATTCAATAAATGGTGCCAGGAAAATTTAATAGCCACAGAGAGAAGAATAAAAAGGACCTCTATCTTTCACTATATACAAAAACTAATTTAAGATGGATAAAAGACTTAAATGTAAAGCATATAACCATAAAAAAACTTAGAAGAAAATGTAGGATAAACTCTTCTAGACATTGACCTAGGCAAAGAATTTATGGTTAAAACCCCCAAAGGTAAATATAGCAACAACAAAAATAAATAAATGGGACTTGATTTATGGGACCTTGATAATGGGACCTACATAGTGCAAGAAAATATTCTCAAACTCTACAGCCTACAAGGACTATTAGAATTTACAAATAACTCAAACAAATCGGTAAAAAAAAAAAATAATCCCATCAAAAAGTTAATGAACAGAAGCTTTTCAAAAGAAGATAGAAAAATGGCAAAAAGAAAAAAAGGCTTAACATTACCAATCATCAGGGAAATACAAATTAAAACTAGAATGAGATACCACCTTATCCCTATCAGAATGGCCCTTATTAAAAAGTAAAAATAAAAAAAAAATAGATGCTGGAGTGGATGTAGAGAAAAAGGACATTTAGACACTATTGATAGGACTTCAAATTAATATAAGCTTTATGGAAAACAGTATGGAAATTCTTCAATGAAATTGATTTTGGCCCTACTATTTGATCCAGCAATCCCACTGCTGAGTATCTACCCAAACAAAAGAAGTCATTTTATCAAAAAGACACCTGCATGCAAATGTTTATTACAGCACAATTGACAGTTACAAAGATTTGGACTCAATAGAAGTGCCCATCAACTGATGAGTGAATAAAGAAAATTTGGTGTATATATGCATACATAAGTACACCATGAAGAACTACTCAGCCATTAAAAGAAATGAAATAATGTAACTTACAATAATTTAAATGGAACTGGAGACGATTATCCTAAGTAAAGTATCTTAGAAATGTTAAACCAAACATCATATTTTTTCACTAATAAGTGGGAGCTACTAAACAGTGGATATACCCAGGCACAAAGAGATATCAAGGACATTAGAAACTAAGAAGGGGAGAAATTGGGAGGGGATGTGAGAGATAAAAACTTACCTACTGGCTCAGCACCCGTAGCTCAGTGGCCAGGGCTGGCGGATTCAAACCTGGACCAGGCCTGCTAAACAACAATAACAATTGCAAAAAAAAAAAATAGCCAGGCATTGTGGCAGGCACCTATAGTCCCAGCTACTTGGGAGGCTGAACAAGAGACTCGCTTAAGCCCCAGAGTTTGAGGTTGCTGTGAGCTGTGACGTCAAAGCACTCTACTGAGGGATGTAGTGAAACTCTGTCTCAAAAACAAAAAAAAAACAAAAAAAAAAACTTACCTCCTGGGTTCAATGAACTGGTGGCTAGCATACCAAAAGTACTGACTTAAGCCTTATACAAAGTATCTATTTAGCAAAAACATTTGCACTGCCTTAATATTTTAATGTGAAAAAATAAAAAATAAAAATTTTTAAATTATCTTTAAAAATTATATGTTTAAAATCTTAAACCCCAGTAGCTCAGAATATGATTGTATTTAGAGTCAGGGTCTTTAACAAGGTAATTAATGTAAAATTAGGTCAGATGTGTGGGCTCTAATACATATGACTAGAGTCCTTATTAAAACATGGAAGTTAGGACACAGACACACACCCCCCCCCAAAAAAGACTAAGTGATGACAAAGGGAGAAGATGGCTATTTACAAGTCAAGGTGAGAGATTTCTAAAAGCACTTAACTCTGCTAACACTCTGACCTGGATTCCTAGCTTCTCGACCTTCAAGAAAATAAATTTATCTTGTCTAGCTCACCCTGTCTATGGTACTTTATTGTCACAGGCTTAGAAAATTAATATAATAATGCAGTTCTTTATTTTCCATAAATGTACTTTATGTTTATTTCTTGCACACTTTTGGCCAAGATAGCCAAAATTCTATCTTAGCAATTCCTGCCCCCCTAGTGAAACATGTGAGATCTCAGATGACATAATGACATAGCGTGACTATTATGGTCACGGGTCGTCTTTCCAATGATACTAACCAAGCATGGAGTTCATGCCACAAGGTCCCTCCAGACCCTGCCTTCTTCCTGGCTCAGGCTTCTATATACCACACTGGGATGTAGGAATCTTCGGCAAGCCTGGGACCTGCCGGCATTTCTTCCTGAAGTCTTGCTTCCTCCCCACAGCACTGATGGTGAGCATGGTTCCTGCTGTAACCCTTGAGGAATCCCTACAGTGGTTCTCCCTCCCCTCCTTGTACCCCCAGTGTGGTAGACGGAAATTATTTTCAGTGTAAGGAAGATGAATCCCTTTGTTTCATATTTCTCAGGAGGCATTCTCTCAAGGGCATCTAGTATAATCTTATCAAAAGGCCTAGATTTTTAAAAAATGACAAGCTAGGGTAAAAGTAAAACTTCAGTCTTTACAAACACAAATTTTCCTCAGACAAAGAAGCACAGAGCCTGGCTACCTACATGAATGGAAAAATAAGGAATAGATTCAAATTAATATCTTACAAGTTACCCTGAATATTACCAATAGTTTTTATGCAGACTCTGAAATCTTGATTTAAGATTTCTTGATTTTTTAATATTTTTAATGTGCTTTTTCTTCCTCTCACTTTCTCCTCTCAGCTTAGTTAATATGCTTATTCATATGTGAAAGGTGACTGCATACTCCCCAAAAGGTGAGCTGTTTCTCCTGGCCCAGCTGCTTCTCCTCAGGTCTGTTGGCATAAGAGATAGAAAATGCAAGACACCAACCATGACTGAATAAACAGGAAAAAAAATAATGTTTTGGAAAGACTATTGGGTAGTTCTAAATCACCAGAACTGGACAATCTTGCTCAGAACTATGCATATTGAATAAAACTCCAAAACAAGACTGTAAGACTGGGGTGGTGAGGAAACTACTTGTACCTCCAAGACTAGAACACTGAATGCTTTAGCTGCTGTTACCACTCACATGCCAGGAGCCTAATTTTGCTAAAATTGCTTCCTCTGTCAGAGAGTGATTCGTTTTCCATATTTTTCTGTAACTCCTCACTCAAAACAGATGTGAATGTGTCCAATAGAGAGAGCTTATTTACCTAAACACTAGTTTTGAATCAGGCTGACAATGTGTCTGGCATTTTTAGTTTTCATAGTTTATACAGTTAATGTTTCTATGGTTTAAAGTTGGCTCTGTCTCTCAACAAGACTCATCTTACAGAGCAAGAAGATTCAAATGCAAGTGGAAAAAAATAAATAAAAAATGTCCCCACAACAGAAAGACTGACAGGACACTGAAATAGAAAACAAGACATATAGGAATTCAGGCTTCAGTTAGGAATGCTTTTGGCTGCAAGTAATAAAAATACTTGAGTAAGAGTAATTTAAACAACTGAGGGAGTTTTAATTACATGAATCAAGATCCAAAAGCATGAAACTGGTTTCATTAACTCAGTATCTCGGCAATGTAAAGATTAAGTTGAAAGTTCTCCTGTTCTTTTTTTTACTTAATTCCAATGTAGCTATTTTAACTGCAAAGTGGGAAAAAAGAAAAGGAGGATGGGAAGTGTCAACAGGCTTTTCTATACAGTTCATGGGCCAGAAACATTGGCAACCAGTTCATAAAAAAAAAAAAAAAAAAGTCTTTGAAACACAAGCCAGAACAATATTCTCCAGTATTCACATAAGGAGATGCAATTCCACAAAATTTCTTTAAACAACCCCAATTAAAACTATATATGGAAATATGTGCAATTAAAAATGTAAGTGAACACACTTTATGTTACAAACAGAAATCAAGGAAATCAAGAGAGGGTCACCTTGTTTATAACTGTCTTGTATATTAAAAGATGTATCTGTAGAACTGATAAACAACCTTAGCTGCTGTTTTATTTTTCTCTCCCATTATAATAGTTCATAGCCATTCCCAAGGACAATTCCATTTACCTTAACTGAGAGCGTTTGTATTTTCCTGCCTTTTTATGATTCTTTGGTTCTGGTACTCTTTGAAAGAAATTACTTTAGATAATTTGGTTTAGTAAATTTAAAATCCCATTTCTAAGTTCCTGGTATCTTCCCTAATCATTTGTATAATTGTCTCTACAGATGACTAGTTTGACTTTGGATTCTAAACACTCCCCTTATCTCACCTCCGTGCTACTCTTTATCTATATGGTAGTAAACAGAAGTCTACATCACATGTCTCCATATGAACAGGACATCAAAATTAAATAGGCACCAAAAGGAAAAACTCCTGGAAAAGCTCATTCAGGATACCCTGGGCTGGAGTAAACCCAGCCTGTGCTATTGATTATTTAGGCAACTTTGAGTATGTCACTTAGTCTCTTGAGTCTCAAGTAACTTTGTACCTTACTTCATATGCCTGCAAAAATTGTTGTGAAGGTTTAGATAAGAATCTCTTTGAAGTCTATAAGATTGTATAAAGAAGAAAAGGTAACAAGACTATGCATAATATTACTTGAAAGCACTCAGAAAGCATTCAGAAATATTGCAGACCCTCACATTCCCCCATTGCTCTGCATACCCCCTTGCCCTGGACACCTGCCATCTGTCTGTGTCTTGACTATAATATTCTTACCCAACACAGGGTATGAAGAAGGTACACAGAAGAAGTTGGCATGTTAGATTATGCTAGGTTAAACCGTAGAGATCAATCTGGTTTTAATCACCTTATTCTCTTTGTCAGGATCCCCAGTAGTGGGCTCTGGTCTTTGTATTAGCTGACAAGGGCAATTATTTACTTCACACTGTTGAAGCCTCTGGCCCCAAGGGTTGATTTCTCTAATCTGTCCAGTCTTATCAGAAACTTAGCCTTTACTGTAGACAAAGGCTGCAGGCAGACTCTAATCCTGCCTAATGGGTTAACTCTGTTAAATATCAAGATTATTGATGTTTGGCCTTAGACTAGCCTAGCCAATAAACTCTGGTTACATTAAACAACAACTTTTATATATTTATGTCTAAGGATTCATGCAGCTGAAACTAACTGACATGATTTCTATAGCCCATATGCTGGGCTGACAATATGCCCCCTTATTCTTGAGGGACTTCATTGGCAGTTATTCTAAAAGGGCTCAAAACCCAGAATTTATACAGAGTTTGTTTGTAGATTTTTCATCCATCATCACCTTTTTTTTACTCTATTTCTTTAAGACTTCTTTTAAGATGATTTCTTTCTTGCCTGTTGGACCATTACTGAGAATTTTAGTTTGTCTTTGATTTTTAAAATTATTTGATATATGCATGAAGTAAAATGCCTGCTTTTCTGTTTATATCTCTGGGAGCTTTTGTCTTTCAATGATTATATTTTGGTAAATTTGGATTCCACTCAATTCCTAAATGAATAAAGAACATTTTTCTTATAGAGAACATCATTTCTATATACAGTAAATAAATTTAAAAGATGTTTTCTAGCTTTCTATCTTACCCATGAAGAACTCTGTCTATGAAGGCCTTTGTGATATTAATAGGAGACCAATTAATTGCTCACCTGGTAACATGAAAGCAGGCCAGCATGTGCACTCTCTAGGAAGTCTTGCTTTCTAAATGACCATTTTTGAGACTGGCCATTGGCAGGGTCTAGATCAGTGTGCCAAGCTGACAAAGCACCAAAATACTGGGGCTTTCAGAAGAATTATTTATCTTTAAGATGAGAAAATATACAAGCTTCCTCCTTGCCAGTTAGTTAAAGAACTACCATTTGTGGGAAAGAAACAAGTTTTCCTATTTTATTCCTCACATTGGAAAGAAAAAATAAAACAATTTCTAAATGAATCATGAGCTATTTCTGTTGACAGATTTGTCCTCCTAAAAACTTTGTTTGTCATACCACTCTTTAATAAAAGTATTATAGTGACTGTTTCTAGGGACTCTATCCATGAGTTTTTCAACAAGAATTTTTAAGGTCCTTCTTGGGAGAGAATAGTGTGCTAGGCAGTGTGGGGCAGTTTGTTGGGGAGAGGAGGTCTGAGGGCATGCTGCTCATGAGGGCAAGCTGAAGGAAGGAGGACATCAGGGAAAGAACACCAGAGAAGGGAAGAGGAGATGTGAGTCCTGGGGGAAGGACAGTACACACAGTTGCTTTATGTGAGAAAAAGTAATGTGTTGGCTCCCGTATATAAAACCAGCACATTGTACCTCATGACTGCATTAATGTACATAGCTATGATTTAATAAAAAAAAAAAAAAAAGAAAGAAAGAAACTCTTTCTTCTTATTCATTAAGGAATTGGCTTTCGAATGGGTTTCTATTTAATCTTACCCAATACCTCCTGGGTTAGTTCATTTTGCATTACTATAAAGGAAATGCCTGAGACTAGGTAATTTATTAAGAAAAAAGTTTAATTTGGCTCATAGTTCTAAAGCTATATAAGAAGCAGGGTGCCAGCATTTGGTTCTGATGATGACTTCAGGGAGCTTCCAGTCAAGGCAGAGGTGGAGGAGAAGTAGGTGAATTAAAGAATAAGAGAGAGAGAAGACGGTACTGGGCTCTTTTAAAAAACCAGTTGTCATGGGAACTAATAAACTAAGAATTCACTCTTTATCTTAAGGTGGATACTTAGTCATTCATGAGGGATATACCCCCAGGACCCAAACAACTCCTACTTGGCCTCACTTCCAGCACTGGTAACTAAACTTCAATAAGAGATTTGGAAACAAACATTCATACCATATCACCTCCCAGTATAAAATCTCCTTCTAGTGTTTATAATAAATAAGTAAAGCACTTTATAATAAATAAGAGAAAGCACTAGTTCTAGTGTTGTCAGATTTAGAAAACACAAATAAGGATAACTGGTTACAGCTGATGATCTTCAGATACACAACAAACAGTACTTTACCATAAGTTGCATCAATATGAATATGTCCTATATATTATTTGAAATATTTCTACAGAAGTGGGAAAAGAGCTATAATAAAGCCTAATAATAAAGTTTTGTTTATCTGAAATTCAAATTTAGATGGGAATCCTGTACTTCATCTGGCAATCCTACATACTTGGGTTAAGTTCCTATGACAGAGAAATTATTATACCCGGGGGATTGAAGTCACTATGCTAGGTCAAGTCTGAGCCTGATAAATACCTCCTCTTCCGAAACAATCCTCAGGAAGCTACAGTCTAATACGAGCAGAGTGGTAAAGAGGGAAACATTGTCATATGCAGCCAAAATAATAGCCACCCCATTCCATAATAGAGATGGTTAAAAGTAGACAACATGAAGCCAAAGAAAAATAAATCTATTCACCATTTTCTTAGGATTTGGACTAAAAAGAAGATACTGATTACATTTTGTTCTCACTGTTAATGATCTGTATTATTACACATTGCCATTGATTATGAGACAAAGTCATGGAAAACTCTCTTCTGATGATTTCAGAAAGCAGAATAATTTCTATGTAATTGACACATTGCTACAAAAGACAAATGGTAGGGGTGGACTAAATGAGTATGTTTTAACACTGAGGCATTGCCAGGATGGTAGGAGTCTTATTTTGTGGTCTTCCTAGAATTCAAGAAGCTTCCTCGAACTTTGCTAAGTGGTGATTATAAAATAATAAGCAAAAAAATATGTTGGATCTGGCATCATGCAGAAATCCTCAGAAAATGTAGGTTTTTCTGAGTTTGGCAGCAGCACACTTAATTACATTGACAATGTGTGGCTGTGTCATTTCCTAGGAACTAATTATTCCATTCTTTTAGAAAGAAAATGCTCCTGAGGGCATAGTTACTAAGTTTTGGACCAAAGACCTCAGACACAGTGTTTCAGATAATTACTATCAGTTGATATGATGGTTTTAAACTTTAAAATGAGGATAACTATTTTAAACATCAATATTTCTTTATAAACAGAAAGTAAGTAGATATGGCTATTAAATGATGCTGAAGTATTTCCCTCAGGAAAAGTGTTTAATAAAATCCATCTCCTCTTCAGGAAAAAAACCTTCAACAAATTAGGCATAGAAGTAACATATCTCAAAATTTATAAGCCATATATGACAAGCCCAAAGCCAACATCATATGGAATCGGGTACAGTTGAAAACATTTCCCCTAAAAACCGTAACAACACAAGGATGCTCACTTTCACCAGTTCCATTCAATATAGTGCTAGAAGTCCTAGCTAGAGCAGACAGGAAAGAGAAAGAAATAAAGGACATCAAATTGGAAAAGAGGAAATCAAACTATTTCTGTATGCCAATGATAAGATCTTAAACCCAGAACATGCTAAAGACTCCTACAAAAGATATCTAGAAATGATAAATGAATTTGGCAAAGTCTCAGTTTATAAAATCAATGTATACAAATTAGTAGCATTTCTATACACTAATAATAGCAAGCTGAGAACTCAATCTCAATATAAATGTCTTAACACAAAAACTGAGAAAATGCTGTGAAGGCTATGTTAACCAGTTAGATGAAAATATTTCAAATTGTGTACAAAACCAGC
>NW_003852526.1:5391842-5393738 GCF_000181295.1 Otolemur garnettii | reverse complement strand
AAAAAAAAAAAATTACCTTGGAATACCTTAGCATATCCTTAACCAACAAATGAAAGATCTCTACAAGGAGAACAACAAAACACTGATCGAAAAAATCATAGATGAAATAAGGAAATGAAAAAGTATTCCATGTTTATGGACTGGAAGAGAAAATATTGTTAAAATGTCCACACTACCTAAAGCAATCTACAGATTCAATTCAATCCTCATCAAAATGCCAATGACATTCTTAACAGAATTTTTTTTTTTTAATCCTGAAATTTATATGGAACCACAAAGGACCCAGAATGCTCAAAGCCATCCTGAGCAAAAGTATAAAACTAGAGGAATCAACATTATCTGACTTCAAATTATACCACAGAGTTGTAGTAATGAATACAGACACATAGACCAATAAAACAGAAAAAGAACTCAGGACTAAATCTAGACATCTATAGTGAACTTAACTTTGACAAAGGTGCCAAGCTGGAAAAACTGGATGTTTATATAGAAAATGAAACTAGATACTTAACTCTCACTACAGAACAAAAATCAAATTGAAATGGTTTAAAGACTTAAATCTAAGACCTGGAACTATGAAACTACTGAAAAGCACTGGAAAAATGTTTCAGGACATTGATCTGAGCAAGGACTTCTTGAATAATAACCCTAAAGCACAGGCAACCAAAGCAAAATTGAACAAATGGGATCACATCAAGCTAAAAGGCTTCTGTAAGGCAAAGAAAACAATTAACAAGTGAAGAAACAACCCACAGAATGCCAGAAAATATTTTCAAACTACCCATCTGACAAGCAATTAAGAACTAGAATACATAAGGATCACCAACAACTCTATAAGAAAAAATCAAATAATCAGATTAAAAATGGGCAAAGGATATGAATAGACATTTCTCAAAAGTAGATGTACAAATAGGCAAGGGGTATATGAAAAAGTTTTCAACATCATTAGCCATCAGAGAAATGCAAATCAAAACTACAATGAGATATCATCTCACCCCAGTTAAAATGGCTTTTATCAAAAAGACAGGCAATAACTAATGCTGGCAAAGACATGGTGAAATGGGAACCCTTGTACACTGTTGGTGGGAATGTAAATTAATGCAACCCCTATAGAAAACAGTATGGAGACTCCTCAAAGAACTGAAAATAGACCTACCATAAACCCAGCAATCCCACTGCTGAGTCCATATCAAAAGGATGAAAATTAAGTATATCAAGTAGATATCTGCACTCCCATGTTTATTGCAGCAATATTCACAATAGCCAAGATATGGAATCAACCTAAATGTCTATTAATGTAGGAATGGATAAAGAAATTGTTAATACGTTTGAGTTCTCTGTGGATTCTGGTTATTAAACCTATGTCGGAGACATAACCAGCAAATATCTTCTCCCATTCTGAGGGCTGACTGTGCTTTTGGCTGTGCAGAAGCTTTTTAATTACATAAGGTCCCAGTAGTGTATTTTTGATGTTGCTTCAATTGCCCGAGGGGTCCTCTTTATAAAATTTTTGCCCAGGTCAATTTCTTCAAGTGTTTTCCCTACACTTTCTTCCAGTATTTCTATAGTTTCATGTCTTAAGTTTAAATCTTTAATCCAGTGAGAGTCAATCTTAGTGGTGATAGGTGTGGATCCAGTTTCGGTCTTCTGCAAGTCACCAGCCAGTTTTCCCAGCTCCATTTGTTAAATAGGGAATCTTTTCCCCACTCAATGTTTTTAATTGGCTTGTCAAAGATCATATAATGTTAAGTAGCTGGGTTCATATCTTTAGTTCTCTATTCTGTTCCATACATGTACCTCTCTGTTTTTGTGCCAATACCATGCTGTTTTGATCACTATGGATTTATAGTATAGTCTGATGTGTGGTAGCGTGATTCCTCCTGCTTTGTTTTTATT
>NW_003852526.1:5350516-5390933 GCF_000181295.1 Otolemur garnettii | reverse complement strand
AAAGAAAGAAAGAAAGAAAGAAAGAAAGAAAGAAAGAAAGAAAGAAAGAAAGAAAGAAAGAAATTGTGATACATATATACAGTAGAATATGTTCTCACTCATATGTGGAAGCTAAATGTTAAAATTAACTAATCTCATAGAGACAGAGAGTAGAATAATAACCACCAGAGGCTAGGAATGGTAGTGGGGGTGGTGAGTAAAGTAGAAATTATTAATATGTGCAAAAATACAGTGAAATAGGTAAAATGAATGACATTATATAAGAACAAAAAAGTAACTGTAATTAACAATAAAAATATGCTTTAAAATAACTAAGAAAGTGGAACTGGAATGCTCCTAATACAAAGAAATTAACATGTCTGAAGTGGTAGTTACCCCTATTACCCTGATTTGATCATTCACATTGTACCAAAACATTATGTGTACCTTATAAAACTATACAATTAATTATGTATGCATAATAATTAAAATAAGAATTTTTTTAAGTGGGCAAAAGACATGAACAAATATTTTTCAAAAGAAGAGAAACAAACAGCCAAACACATGAAAACCTTTTCAACACCACTAATCATTAAGGAAGTGCAAATGAAAACCACATGAGATTATACCTTACCCCTGTCAGAATGGCCATTATGGCCAAAAAAATGATAAATACTGGTATAGATGTGATGAAAAGCTAATGCTTATACACATGTTGGTAGAAATGTAAATTACTTCAAATAATCAAATTAAAACCCCCTGAAAATTACTCTACTGCAAATGAACAGATTTCTCAAAGGCCTAAAAGTATACTCATCAATTCCCCCTACCCAAAGAAAAAGAAGTCATTATATCAAAAAGACACACATACTCATGTGTTTGTCACAGGATAATTCACAACTGCAAAGACATGGAAACAGCTAAGTGCCCACCAATAGATGAATAGATAAAGAAAATGTGGAGGATGTATGTACACAGGGTCTGACACTTAAGTTCATGAACTTGCCACCCTATGCTTACGTTGGCAGCACTGTACAATCAGTAAGGGTTCACATCTTGGTGTATCAGTGTCTCACAGCTGTGTTCATCGCGGTGTCTTGCTGAGTGACATTCATTATTGTCATTGAGTGTTGTGTGCAGTTGCAAGAATGTCAGAGCTTGAATTAGAGCAGCAAATAAACATTAAATTTCTTGTTAAATTTGGCAAGAAAGGAAGTAAAACCAGGACTTGTTAGTCTAAGTTTATGGGTACAATGCCATGAAGAAAACAGCAGTGTACAAATGGATTAAACATTTTTCTGAGAGGAGAGAAAGCATTACTGATGAAGAGAGGTTAGTTCAGCCAGTAACAAGCAAAACTGACAAAAACAATGCAAAAATTCGTCAGATTGAAATCACCAGCTGACTGTGATAAGTATAGCAAACCAAATAAACATCAATAGAGAAATAGGAAAATCTTAACTGAAAATCTTTGCAAGAGAAAACTGTGCACAAAAATGGCCCAGAAAGAGCTCACTGATGAACAAAAGCAAAGGAGAGTCCAAGTTTGCCAAGACTGTTTGTAAAGACAAGGTGACATACTGGGCTGTGCCATCATTGGTGATGAAGCATGGGTGTATCAATACAACCCTGAAATAAAGCTTCAAAGTGCACAAAAGAAGTCAACCAATTCTGCATCACCAAAAAAATTTCCATCACTTCAAATCAAGAGTCAAAAAAATGTTTCTAACCTTTTTTGATAACAGAGATTGTTCATTATGAATTTATACCACTGGACAAATGATTAACCAAGTTTACTATTTGGAAGTGTTGAAAAGGCTGAATGAGAAAGTTAAGACAAAAAGGACATGAACTTTTTGCCAACCACTCATGGCTTTTGCAACAAAACAATGCACCTGCTCACGTGGCACTGCCTGCCAAGGGAGTTTTTAGCCAAACAAACAACTACATTGGAACACCCTCCCTTCTCACCTGATCTGGCTGCCAATAACTTTTTCTTTACCAGAAGAAAAAGGAAATATTGAAAGGAAGACATTTTGATAACATTCAGGACATCAAGGATAATACAATGACAGCTCTGATGGCCATTCCAGAAGAGTTCCAAAATTGCTTTGAAGGGTAGACTAGGCACTGGTATGAGTGTACAGCTTCTCAAGGGGAGTACTTTGAAGGTGACCATAGTGAAATTCAGCAATGAGGTGGGTTCTTTCTCTCTCTCTGTCTGTCCCTCCCTCCCTCCCTCCCTCCCTTTCTCTCTCTCTCTCTTTCTTTCTCTCTCCCTCTCTCCCTCTCTCTTTCTCACCATGGAATACTACTTAGCCATCCAGAAGAATGAAATAATGTCTTCTGCAGCTACTTGGATGGAACAGGAGGCCATTCTTCTAAGTGAAGGAAATCAGGAAGAAAAAGCCAAATACTACATGTTCTAATAAGTGGGAGCTAAGCAAGAGTATGCGTGGTCACACAGAGTGACCATAATAATGGACACTGAAGACTCAAAAAGGGTGGGTGGGGGCAGGATGAAAAATTACCTACAATATAAACTATTCAGGTGATAGGTAAATAAAAAGCCTAGACTTCTCCACTCTGCAATTCAGCCATATAACAAAAAAATGTGTACCCCTAAATCTATTTAAATTTTTAAAGAAAATAAGTACTTTCCTCATAAAATTTCAAAGGTTAAATGGAACTTCTCGGAAGGTCAGCCTTCAAAATCAAAGTGTTTTATGAGAAAGGGAATGAAGTTTCTTAACTAACATAAATAGAAGTAGGATGAACCACTTTATTTTATCTGATAATAAAATAGCAGAGAAAGTATCAAATACTAATGTATGCTTGTGTGAGAGAGAGAAAAAGGAACAGACAGGCACACATACACTCACAGAATGAGAGACTTTACACATCAGGAAGGAAGAGCAACAATCTGTTTACACTGTTGCCCATTTGGAGCCATTCCTCAAAGTTCTCTATACTTATTCCCTCACTAAATGCCCATGATAGAACCTTGCCTCTTTTAACATATAGCCCCTGTGTGAGTTTGAACAGGTTGTGGAGTGCCCAACTCTGGGGGCCCATTCGCAGTGTAGCCTATGTGCCAGGCAAACTTTATCAACTTTTATGTGGCAGTTTTCAAAGGATGATCCAAATCTACCTCTATCCTTTCTTTCTTCATACTGAGAACTTCAGTATGAAGTTCTACATGCTTATTCAACTGTTGCTTTTAATTGGAAAATAAATACCAGTTTTATTTATGCTCTAAGAGCAGAAAGCACCTGAGGCTTTCCTCTAACAGAAGAAAATACAGTTTGCATGAAACCATGATTTATTTCTGAAAAATAAATGGCTTATTATTTCTACATGTGTTCCCCAAAGCCACAGAAATTTCATACCAAAAATGATTCCCAAAGGACTTGACTATAAAAATACTATACAGTTATAGCTGTAATGAAGGGCAGCTTAAGGAGCAACTCTCTAAACCCTAGACTGGAACGATACTATTAACATTTCCAGCAGTAGATCCTGATGAATGCAAAGTCTAAATGGTAAGAGGGGAGAACAAAAAACTGAGTATCCATCTGAAGCCATGAAGAGAATGGCAACAACGGACGTAGCAGTTTAGTGAGGCAGGCTGCTTCTGAAGACACAACACTAACACGAGCTAAGAGAGGCGAAAGATCTGCTCAGTCAATGCACATCCCATGCTTGCCTACCTCCCAGGTCATGAGTTTAGTGTGGGCTTAGCAGCTGCCACTTCATGAGCTCAGCGTCTTGACCTCTTTCCTTTGCCAGTGTTTTGGCCAATTCTGCATTTGGACACTCTAAAAGTATTAATTATACTCATTTCCAGATGTATAACTATGCATCTGAGGTCCCTCTCAGGGACTTCAAGGGTATCTTCACCTTAGTCATCTACAGAGATCACCCCTGGATCTCCAAAAATGTTTCCCTTTTAAGAAAAACTAAGTATTCTTAACTGATCTTCAGTAAGATCTTGCCTTCAATAACTCCAAGGTAATTGTTTCTTTACCTTGGTCTCTAGTGGGGAGAAAATAAAATCTACAACAACCTCTTCCACACAATATTATAAAGTAATTCTCTAATTATCTTATTTATTGCTCAAAACTTTCAATTACTTCCCACCATGCAAAAAATTAAGAGAACAAAATGATTGCAAAGAATTTCTACCATATTTGTACATAAGTTTTATTTCACTCAACTGTTCTCCCAATGATATAGTGCTTACATTATATAGTCAGTTGTTCATCATATTCCTTCTACCTGGAATTACATCCACCTACCAATCGAAATGCTTTTCATTTCAAAGATGATACTAGTGCCACTTCATTTATGAAATCTTTTTTAGTTATTCCTCTGACAGTGGCAATCTTTTTATTTTTTAAATTGCACTGAGTGTCTTGCCAAGACTGCAGCCTTCAAAACTCAACGGAGTAGGGTGACAATCCATTTTCACCAATTATTTACCTCTGTGTCCTAGAGCAGGTTACTTAACATCATGGTTCTTATTTTTCCAAATTATGATTTGGTCATTTACAAATATAAAAAATAGCATTTATCGGGGTAGTGCCTGTGGCTCAGTGGGTAGGGCGCTGGCCCCATATACCGAAGGTGTCAGGTTCAAACCCAGCCCCAAACAAACTGCAACAAAAAAATAGCTGGGCATTGTGATGGGTGCCTGTAGTCCCAGCTACTCGGGAGGCTGAGGCAAGAGAATCTCATAAGCCCAGGAGTTGGAGGTTGTTGTGAGCTGTGTGACGCCACGGCATTCTACCAAGGGCAATAAAGTGGGACTCTGTCTCTACCAAAAAAAAAATTGCATTTATCTTTCAGGATAATTATAAAAATAATATAAATCACATAGTAGAGAGCACAGCACATATTTTATGCTAAGTAAATACACATAGTAGCTATTGCTATCAGTATGAATTACACCATCTTCTATACTTTTGCCAGGTAGAGACCACGAGTCTCAAGCCAAAACTTAGGAATTCAAAGCAGGTCAGTTATATGAGTATAAGTGAAAATTCATAAGAAGTAATTGAAATCCAGAACAAGTCAAAGTTTAGAGAATATTCATAATCACGCCAAAGCTCAGGAATTTTTTAACTTATGTTTGAATGCTGTTTTGATTGAATTGTATTAGTTCTTGCTGCAAATGTGGATGTTTCTGCCAACAAAGTACTTTAATGATGTCAAGTCAAAATTTCTGACAGCATTGTAACCAATTATTTTGTCATTTATTATCTAATTAATTTCCCACAACTTTGCTTGTACATGATTATAATTGTGAATTATGCTGCAAACAAAATATTCAAGTGCAAGTGTCTTTTAATGAAATGACTTATTTTCCTTTGGGTAGATACCCCAGAGTAGGATTGCTGGATTGAATGGTATGTAAGTCTACTTTTAGTTCTTTGAGGAATCTCCCCACTGTTTTCCATAGAAGTTGTATTAATTGCAGTCCCATCAGTAGTATATAATTGTTTCTTTCTTTCTGCTTCCACACCAGTATTTATTTTTACTGAACCTTTTAATAAAAAGCCACCCTAACAAGGGGAGGATGATATCACAACGTGGTTTCAATTTGCATTTCCCTGATGATTAGTGATGTTGAGCACATTTTCATATGTTTATTGGCCATTTGCCTATCTTCTTTTAAAAAGCTTCCATTCATGTCCTCTGCCTCCTTTTTAATCGGATTATTGGGGGGGGGTTGCTAATGTGCTTGAGGTCTTTGTAGATTCAGGTTATTAGCCCTATATCAGCTGTATAGCTTGCACATTTTTCCTCCATCCTGTTTCCTTTGCTGTGAAGAAGCTTTTTTAATTTAATCGATTACCATTTATTCATTTTTGTTGTTTCTGTGATTCTCTTTGGGTTCTTAGGCACAAATTCTTTGCCAAGGCCAATATCTAGAAGAGTTTTTCCTACATTTTCTTCTAAAATTTTTATGGCAAACCTATGTCATTAAAACTTAGCAGCCAGATGTTGTGACAGGTGCCTGTAGTCCCAGCTACTCAGGAGGCGGAGGCAAAAGGCTGCCTTGAATCCAGGAGTCTGTTTAATATAAAAGTCTTTCTAAATTTTACGTGTAACTTGATTCACCTTTTCTGAATGATGATTTCTGCTGCAGCTTGTTTTCGGCTTTGTTTATGCTTTACATCCTTTTTCTTAATTCCCTTCCTTTTCTCATGTTCCAGGAGTACATCTACAACATATCTTTTATCTTTTTATTACCTATCTTTTTTCCAGAGATTTCATATGAACGATGAACATTTTAGAGTCTTGCCTCGACAAAAGGGAATATTTAACCCACATATTTGATTTTAGTTTGAATAAGTAGAGAATTCTATATTAAGAGATCACTTGTGCTTTTGAAATTATTTTTCCATATCTTCTAGTAGTTTCGGTTGTAGCTGGAAATTGTCACATCACCTTCATCTTTTATTGGTGCACAGTTAGTCTGCTACTGTTGCAAATTAGAGAATTACTTAACTCAAAGAGAAAAACAAAAATTAAATAGGATAGTATCAGTGTATGTTAATTCAGTATTGTGATAAGGTGGCTAAGGAGCCAACTACTTTCCTATTTTTTTAATGCTATCAAAATTATATTGACCAGATGTCATGTCCAAGATGTCTCCGAAAGAATTCCAGGAATCACATATATCCTTGCCAACACCTTGTTTGTCTATTTTTATCTCTTTCTCCAAAATAGCAAATCATTTTTTCCAGAGACAGATTTCTTTTATCCCAGGAACCACAATTTAATTATGTTTCCATGCCCAAACCAATTCTTGCAAATGGAATAAGAACACAATTCCCCTTGGGGAAGAGGTCTACCTTCCCTAAAGAAGTAGGCAGCCTACTAATTACCTGATAAAAGCAAAATTCTAGCACAATATAGAGGATTGGGGAACAGATTCCTGGCAGACAACCAATAGTACCTATTAGTAAATTTTTAGTTGTTGTTCTCTCTGGACCCTTTTAGTTTTTATCTTTGTCTATAGAGTCTAGAAATTTAACCAGAATTTGTCTGGGATTATTTTTTTTTTTATTTTCTCCAGCATAGTAGATGGAGGGTTTTTATAAATTGAAGAAATTGAGCCTTGATACAACTCAAGAAAATTTTCTTTTATAATTTCTTTGATTATTGCTTGCTTTCATTCCTTCTGGTCTCACCTTAAGCTTTAAATTTAACTTTCAAATCAATAATTGGTTCTTCTGCAGTAGCCATCTGAATATTTAGCCTTTCCCTTGATTATTTTATTGTTGTTTTAATAGAAAGTGTTTTTATCTCTCACTCATTTTTCACGGTTTCTTCATCTTGTTTAAGACTGTCAAATTGACCCCAATCTCTTTAATTGTTAAATCATAAGTTTGTATAAGGTTACATTTTATTTGAAAAATTATCTGTTTTTACTAGAGTTGGTCTTGTTTATTCATGTGGTCCTCCTCTCTACACTGTTGATCTATCTCAAATATTTGGTGATTCTTTATTTTGTATTTCTAAGTGAAAATCAATCTCGATTCATTAATGTTAGCCCCCAGTTTGAGTTGCCTTTGAGATTTTTGTTTCATTTCCTATATTCCATGGTGGTGATGGTAGAGCAAGTGTATACGAGTAGGGGGAGTGCCAACAATAGGACTATAGGTTCTCTATAAATGAGTGAAGTCAGCTACTTGACAAATACCCATTCCTGTGCATGGTTGTGTTCAAACAGGCAAGATAAGGACTCCCAAGTTAACCAAAGTAAGGAAAGCTCTGAGGAAGTGAAAACAGATCATAATTGGGTACATTACTGCATTATGGGGTACACATGAGTCTCAAAGGCAACTCAAATTGGGTGCTAACATTAATGAAAAAATAAAAAAATTTAAAAAAATAAAAGGAGCTGCCTTTCCACCAAATTTTCTATTGTAAATATCCACAGTTACCCTCAAAATCTACCCTGCTTTTCTGTTCATTCTCAATATCTCATATAAGAACAATCTCTATGCAGAACCCACTAATTGGTAAGCCATTCTCAATACCTCATGCTGGAATAAATTTGAAGCTGAAAATTTCTTTAAAAGTGGGGGGGGGTGGAAAAATGTTATATAAGATATCTTTTAAGAAATTATCTTGATGATAGCATAAATACTGATTTATGATCTGTACATTTAATTCTAAGATTGAAGTTTTTCCAGGTTTTCCTTTCTGGCAATTCTTCTCCATGCCAGCTTGGGTCTACTTTTTTTCTCCTCTGGTTTTCTATCATTCAGAACCCATCTGCTTTTAATCTTCCTAAAAGTCTTCATAATGTGTTGTTTCCTGCTAATGCCTCTTCCGTGATTTCCAAAATGTTTATGGGCTTAAAAATTAGTCTGCAATATCACGAGGCTTAGGACAGAAAGGATAGATAAGCCCATGTGCTCACACTGCTCTCTTGACTCATTCTTAAAAATGTACATTTTTAAATGCCTTCTCAAATTTCAACATTTTACAGTCCCCTCCCTGTTTCAGTATTCTCTCAAAGTTATCAAGAAAAGTTAACCAATCATTGGGGCCTTTGCCTGAAATTGCTTGTCCTCGGTGTGTCCAGCCTGCCTCCTCCACATGCTGTTCCCTCCACACTGTGATCCCCAGACTTTCTACATGTTTAGTATTAACGGGCTAGGAGTAAACTTCTTACAACCTACTTGTAACTGCAATAAAAATGAAGATAACTTTTCCAAAAACAGAAGGGCTAGAGAGCATTACTTGGTGACATTGTTTAATAAGGATGTGTCACATGTAGAAGATGAGCTTATGCCTTGGCTTAGCCTTCATTTGGCTCTAATTCTCAGCTTCCATCGCTTAAGGAATAAATCCACCCACAAGTGCTGCCTCACCCAATTCTGTGCAAAACTGCAGTGATGCCTCATAGAATTTGGTAATTACTTTTTAAAATACATCCGTAGAGACAATAGTTGTCAACTCTCAGGGGTGTCCAAACTTTTGTCTTCTCTGTGCTACATTGGAAGAAGAATTGTCTTGGGTCACACCTTAAATATGCAGACTAACAAAAGCTATGAGCAATAAAAGAGATCTGTGCATAATTTTTGTGATATCCGCCATCACAGATATTCAAAAAAGTCCTCATATAAGTCACATGTGGCCTGCAGACTGCAGTTTGGACACCCCTGCGAGGGAAAGACTGTGGCACTATTTGTTGTCCATAAATAAAATACCCTCAATGGTCCTCAGTTTCTTTTGCTTTTAATAAATATATTATTTTCATGTATTTGCTTAGGTTCCTCCCAGCTAATGCTTCTACAAGCTACAGCAAAAGACTGGGAATTTGCTATGACTTTTGCAGGAAAATCCCCCATGTTAGATTCTGGAGCAGTATGTTTAATACCCACTGTTAGCACTCATTATCCCCACAAGCCAAAGTGTCTACATTTGATAGGGTCGATAAAACATGAGAAGTTTTCCTGTATTCATAATCTTCCAAAGAGTTACAATTAGCCTAAATAAAAATTCTTATTTCCCAGAATTCAGATCATGGTAAAGATGATGTTAGATACAGCAAGAAATCTAACACTGGTTTCTGCTAACATTAATGAGAGACTGCGGCCACAGAAAGGACAGTCTTGGCGCCAGTGTCACTGAGTTTGAGTCAGATTCCATTACTTCTAACTATACAGCCTTAGACAAATAAATTGCCCTCTCTACTTTTGTTGTTCAACTATAAAATGAGGCATTGCTCTGTGTGTTACTTGCTTTATGTGTTTGTTGTGAAAAAAAAGGAAATAATACATGTTCAAACGATTTAGAAAGTGAAAGCCCACATGCAATAATAAAGGGAAAATAATACATTTTGCTCTTTTTCGAGGTCATA
Source organism: Otolemur garnettii (assembly GCF_000181295.1). NCBI lineage: Eukaryota > Metazoa > Chordata > Mammalia > Primates > Galagidae > Otolemur > Otolemur garnettii. The sequence goes on along the minus strand of NW_003852526.1, from coordinate 5,381,071 downwards.
ATTCTCTTTTTTATTTTTGAGACAAAGTCTCAGTCTGTTGCCCTGGGTAAAGTGTCCTGGTGTCACAGCTCCCAGCAACCTCAAACTCTTGAGCTGAAGCGATTCTCTTGCCTCAGCCTCCCAAGGAGCTAGGACTACAGGTGCCCGCCACAACACTGGCTGGTTTTTTTTTAATTTTATTCAAATTAATATGAGGGCACAATATTTAGGTTACATTATTCTCACTTCCAGGGTAAAGTTCCATTTGTAGAAGAGCCAGGGGGTGTGTTACACACCCTCACGACATACACCTTAGGTGAGATCCTGCCTCCTGCCCTCCCTCCTTCTGTCATACAATCTCCCTCATGTCCTGTCCCACTTCCGTCTACTCCCAAACTGGACTATAACATTGTTCTTATGAACATGCAATTATTTATGTATTGATTTTGTATTAATATGGAGTACATTGGATATTTATTTTTCCATTCTTGTGATACTTTACTAAGAAAACTGTATTTCAGCTCCATCCAAGTAAATGTAAAAGATGTAAAGTCTCCATATTTTAATAGCTGAATAATACCACAATTTGATAATCCACTCAAGGGTTGATGGGCATTTGGGCTGCTTCCACAACTTGGCCATTATGACTTGTGCTACAGTAAACATTCTGGTGCAAATGTCCTTGTTGTAAAATGACTTTTGTTCATGTGGGTAGATACCTATTAATGAAATTGTGGGATCAAACTGTAGGTTAACTTTTACTTTCTTAAGAATTCTCCATACTTCTTTCCAAAAAGCCTGTATTAGTTTGCAATCCCACCAGTAATGTAGAAGTGTTCCCTTCTCTCTACATCAATGCCCACATCTGGTGTTTTGGTACTTCATGATGTGGGCTAATATCTTGCTGGGGTTAGGGTAATATCTTAGAGTGGTTTTGATTTGCATTTCTCTGATGATTAAAGATGATAAGCATTTTGTCATGTGTTTGTTGGCCATTCGTCTGTCATCTCGGAGAAGTTTCTGTTCAAATCTCTTACCCACTTATAGAGAGAGTTGTTTACACTTTTCTTATTATTTCATTTGAGTTCTCTGTAGATTCTAGTCATCAGGCCTTTGTCAGATTCATAACATGCAAAAATCTTCTCCCATTCTGAGGACTGTCTGTTTACTCTGTTTGTGGTACTCTAAGCTGTGCAAAAGTCTTTTAACTTGATCAAGTCCCAGTTACTTATTTTTGATGTTGCTGCATTTGCTAGTGCGGAGTTCTCCTCATAAAGTTTTTTCCCAGGCCAATATCTTCAATTGTTTTCCTGCATACTCTCTTCTAGACTTTTTATTGTTTCATGTCTTAAATTTAAATCTTTTATCCAACAAGAATCAATTTCTGTCAATGGTGAGCGGTGCGGGTCCAGTTTCAGGCTTCTGCATGTAGATAACCATTTCTTCCAGCACCATTTGCTAAATAAGGATTCTTTTCCCCATTGCATGTTTTGTTAGGCTTATCAAGGATTAAATGACGACATGTGGCTGGGTTCATCTCTAGATTCTCTATCCTATTCCATAGATCTATGTCTGTTTCTGTTCCAGTACCATGCTATTTTGATCACTATTCCTTTTGCAATAGCACAAAAGAAGATGGAATATCTGGGAATGTATCTAACAAAAGACATGAAAGATCTCTATAAAGAGAATTATGAAACTTTGAGAAAGGAAATAGCAGAAGATATCAACAAATGGAAGAACATACCATGCTCATGGCTAAGAAGAATCAACACCCAGCTATTTTTAGAGATGAGATCTTACTGTTGCTCAGCTTGGTCTCAAATCCATGCGCTCAGGCAATTCCCCACCTTGGCCTCCCAGAGCGTTAGGATTACAGGCATGAGCCACTGTGCCCAGCCAGAGGTCATAATTCTATTCTTGAAAATGGAGCTAATTTATTAAAGATCTCTTTGGTGCCTCATGGTGGTTATGAAGATTACAGGCCTTAACATGCATCTTTGCACATACTAAATTCCATTCATTAAACCACCATTCTTCTTTGTGTTATGAATCTTCCATTGACTGTGGTCCTTTCTGTTGAAAAAAGACTGGTTTTATTTTTCAAATGAGATGTCAGCTTTCAGGAGTGGAGCTGCTCCATGCATCTGAGCTGGTGCATCCTCCCCAGCCAGTGAGCAGATGGCTCTTGTCTGAATTGAGGGAATTACTGGATAAGAATGAGATTTGGTATATGAAACTGCTCAAGGAATGCATGTATTTTATAACAAGATAGATTTACATGTTTTAAAAATCATTTTTTTCTTATTAAATAGTTCCCATGTTTAAAAATGTAGTAAACCAGCTACTAATAATGGCACTAAATAGTCGAAAAAAGAAAGAAAAAGAGAAGCATTTGGCCTCTTGGCATTGAGGGACCGGTACAGTTTTGGTTTTTGTTTTGATATAACACTATCTAAATGAAGTCCAGAAGGAGAATGAGGGGAAGGAGACTAATCTAAGCTATGTCAAACTTGCAGGGAAATGGCACCTGTGAACAAGCCCATTGCCAACTTCAATGATGATTTGTCAGGTTTGATTAAAACCTGAATTAAGCAGTCCTCATTAGAATCTCACAAGGATGAATTATGCTGCATAAATAAATTACTTATGCCCTAATAGGAACACTGGCACCATACACCCTGCTAGTAACTTTCAATTACATTGATAAATGAGAAGTTAAACTATAATTTTTTAGCACTATCCATTTTGCTCTAATATCCTGCCACTTCTGTTTTTATTGTGATTGAAAATAGAGGCTGCAATGAAACAGTCACCTGGATTAGTGTCACACTCTAGACCAGCAGATAATGAGGGCTTGGAGTGATGGTGGGAAAAGGGATCTCTAGTGCTGTCCCGGATATTTATTAAAGGTACATATGAAGTACATATAGGACTTCTCTTACCCATATCATAAATAAAATAGACAAATTATAGGATGAGCTAGTAAGTTCAGTGTCTTAAAAGTGCTATTGGAAAATTTAATCTCATAGGTCAGGAATTGGACTTGCTAACCAGCCAGTGAATCAACAGATTTCATTTGCCATAGTTAATCTTTATAACATCTCAAAAATAAAGTAAAAACACTTAGCATGTTGGTCACTGTTTCCTCCTCTCAACTATTTATAAACATTAGTTTAATTTACATTCCAGCTCATACTCTTGGTTTGAACCACACAGTTATTTTTCCTATTAATGTGGACTGTGAAAAACTGGGCTAAGCATTGTGGGAAACAGAGAATGCATCAAAGAAAATAGCTGTATTTTCCAAATGAAACTGGTCTTCTTGCTCCAGCTTGGGGGCCCATATCAACATGGTGATGCACCATTTAAAACAGGAATTCAACTCCCAAAAGACTTGAAATGGATTATAGCTATACTGAAGTATTATTGGTAAAGTGAAAAAAAAAAAAAAAAAAGACTTGTATCTAATGACTTATACCAAAAAAAGAACTTCTTAAAATTTTCTCTTCTCATCTCTGCCTCTCTGAATTTTCACTCCAGGAAGGAGATGTTTAAACTTTTTTTTTTTTTTTTTGCAGTTTTTGGCCAGGGCTGGGTTTGAACCCACCACCTCTGGCATATGGGGCTGGCACCCTACTCCTTTGAGCCACAGGCACCTCCTGAGATGTTTAAACTTTTTTCACCCACATTTCAAAATTCTTAGTTTCACTTCTCCATCTCCTATGTCTTGCTTCTCTTTCTTGTTTTTGGAACTTTCATTTCTTCCATGCCTAGTTGTAGGCTCTTAATGAAATTAATTTAGGTTTGCCTGGCTTCCTCCAGTTCTCTTATCCACCTATTATTCTAATCAGACAATAAAGAACCATGATCTATACAGCATAAGAATCCTGATGGGAGGAGAGAAATGATCTGATTACTTACATTTATAATACAACTTTTTAGGACAGTTGTATTATACTAAGGAACTGGGAGATTCTCTCTAAAAAAAGAAAGGCTAGAAATTTCTCTGACAGAGTTTTCAGCTGTTAAAGGTTTGAAGGCAAAGACCTTTTAGCTTTTTTACCTCACTCTATGGCAGGTTTATAGCAGCTTAGATCAAAGGTCTTCAGAAACTTCCCCTTTAATATGAAAGAACTTGGAGTTAAGAGGAAAGAAATTTGGAGAGGAAATTTTAGTACAGAGGCTTGGAGAAGACAGAAATAGAGAGAGCAATGAGATTTTAGGCAAGAAAGCATTAGAGACAAACTACCTACTTCAAAAGCAGCCTGAACCTTAGAGCAGGGAAAAAGACTACAAAGAAATAAAAGAAGGCTTCCATCATTAACTGCACAGCCGTAGAATTTGAATCCCAGTCTGCCATTTGTTTTAGGAAAATCACCACTCTGGGCCTCAATTTAGCCCTCTATAAAATTAGGGAATTTGACTAAAAGATCTGAAAGGATGACACTCCATAATTTTAGGAATCCTTAACAATTAACCCACCTTCTAATCACTTTTCTGATCACCCTTGCCAATCCAATAATTCCCAGAACTCTAACTGAGCTCTCATCCATGTATTCTGAAGATATGTTGAGCTTTTGCTTTATGTTTTGAGTAAACTCCAGCAATCTCTGAATGCATGTGAATTATCTCCATTATGAAATTCATTATGTACTACAAAAAAAGTATTTTAATTATCTGGTTGATTATGATGTTACACTAAACTTATACAATAACAACCTCATACTTTTTGACAAATTAAAAGAAATGAACCTGCCATGACTGCAGCTTCACATACACAAAATATAATAAAAACATTAGATCAAAATGCACCTGAGCAGTAAGGTCCAAGCTGTGTGAGTGTTTAGCCATGAGATATGTTATCTGCTAAACTCTATATATCCAATGGATTACTCTCTTTCAAAGTAGTCACCTAGAAAAAAAATCTGCTGCAGTTAGAACTGTTCAGCAGTCATACACAAACCTTTATTGCCCCTCCCTAACTTTATGTTTTCAAAATGGAATTTATTGACTTTCTTATCTAACTTATTTACTGAACTTGATTTCAAATTACCTTGATCTATTCTCAACTCAGAGATTAAAACCATGATTTGGGTTCCAAAGGAAAGCCAAAGGAAGAATTATCAAACAATATGATGCCCCGTTTAGTACCTGATTTTCCAACATAAATGCTTTTTAAAAAGCCAACACACTCACTTGGAAGAAAAAAAATGGATTAAGGAAAATATCGGGTTACTTTTTAAGTCATATAATCAACATGCAAGGTATATCTTGGACATAAGGAACATCTGGGTAACAAGAAAGTTCCCAGTAGCACCGAGATTAGATGCCCTTATTTGCAGGGAAGGAGTCTCACACACTACTCTGTTCAACCTCGTTCTGTGTCTCACAAAACAAGATTGTAAGACTTCCTTACATTTGACAAGAAACTGCACATTAGTCATTGCGTTATTTGCAGGAGATTGAACCAGAGATAGGATGAAACTTAAAAACCCTGGTTCTATTCTAAGACTATAACGCCTAAAACCAGATCAGTGTTTATAATACAGTGACTATTGCTTATTTTGATATTTTATTAAGAAAAATTGTAAAAAATAAAAAATAAAAATAAAATAGTAAGGAGAGGAAATTTTGCTTTATGTATATCCTTTTTATCATGTGAATCATTCCTTCCCTTCTTTCCAGAATACTGAGTACGCAAATATAAATTACACTGACAGGTAAGGTATAGGTATCCAAAACAAAATGGTTCGGGGTGGGGGGGGTGAGAGAATTTTCTAACTGTCAAGTCCTACAGTGAAGAGACAGAAAACTTCTCTTTTTAATTTTTTTTACAATTTTTTATGTAGTTAAAATATTCAAACAATTCTTCAGGGTTTTAAATAATAATTTAAAAACTTTTAGCTGTCTCTGGCCCCTATTACCCCCCCCCGCCGCCCCCCCCACACACCCCTCACCTGAGAGTCTTTCATCAACATCCTTTCTAGTAATGATATTCCTGTTTTTCAGTCCTACTCACATTTCCAGATTCAAAGATGCCTCATGTCCTCACATAGTCCAAGCTGCTTTCTGCTGGGCTTCACCTCCTACCCAGTTTGGATTTCAACTTCATTCAGTCTGTTGGATGACAGTGTCCAGTCATCTGCTAGGTTTCAGCCCCTATGTTGTTTCCTTGCTATTGTGGATTTATGGCTTTAAAAAATTACCTTATTGTCCTTATTTGAGGGTTTTAAGAGGGAGCACAGATTAAAATGTATGCATGCATGTGGAATCCATCATGCTTAGCTAAAAATCTCAACTTTTATTTTACCTGTACATACTCATACATTGAAAATGCACTGATATACTTTCTATAATTAAAAATACATGGAAAATTAGCCCTTGGAATCTGTGATAGTTCTTTCCCTACTTAGAACCTATCTATTGTGTTTTCACTATTTTCTGTTTTATGGCTAAGTCTAGATGGTAAAGTTGTTTGCAGATGGGCCTCTGAAATGGTACACCCTCTGTCTAATCCAAACAAATTCAAAAACATTCAGCAAAAAGATCAATCAAGTTATCTGTCTCACAGTTATAAAAACTAAAGTTTGGCTTTTTTTACAAGATGATCCAGGATACAATTTGTGGAGATAAACTTCCCAAAGTCTTAACAACTGTTTGCCCCATGTGTTAATGCTGCTGCATATAAAGGCACTCAAAACATAATTCTTAATAGGTCATTCAGCTTAGAGTACTCTAACTCTCCTTATAAAATAATAAATTTACAGGTGGCACCTGTGGCTCAAAGGAGTAGGGCACCAGCCCCATATACCAGAGGAGGCGGGTTCAAAACTGGCCCTGGCCAAAAACTTCCAAAATAATCAATTTACTTTTCTTGAAGTCTTGGTTCAAATATTAACTTCTCTTTAGCCTCCTCTCTTCCCTTTTATTTCCCTTAAGGGATCAATTGAATCATTATTCGGGTTCCTTTAATATTTTATATATGCTTTCATTATAGCCCATAACATAAGGTACTGAATTGATTTTCTGTGTATATTTCCACTAAATTTTGAACTCTGCAAAGGGGATCTGTGTTCTATGAGGGAGTTTTGTTGTTGTTTTTTGGGTTTTTTTTTTTTGTATCAATGGCATTTAGTACAGTAACTAGAACTGAAAATAGAATTAGTAAATAATGTGAACTTAATTACAATGGTACAAATGCCTCTTCTACTCTGAGAAAGCTCAAGATTAAAAAAAAATGTAGATGAACATTCAATTAAAGTCTACAATGAAAAGAGAAAATCCAATTTCTCCTCACTAAAAGTACTTGAGGAAGGCATTATCTATATTTGACAGAAAAAAGAATTGAGGCTCATAGCTGGGTCAAGGACAAAGCCAGAAAACGTCAGAATGAGAGTATTTGAACCCTTCCCTGATTCCAAGCTGGAGCACTTGTTCTTGTTTATCTTTTTAATACTCCTTTCATAAAATATCAAAGATTATGATATATAAAAAGTAAACATTTTCATCTGCATTTTGCCAGGTCTCACTATATAATTGGCTTTGGTCTTCAAATGTAAGAATAGAAATATGTCCAAAGTTTGCTTCTTGATTTATTTTTACATTGTTCATTTCTGAGCCATTACATCTGCCATAGCTAGTCAAGCCTGCTGTGAACTGGTATAATCTGAGATTGCTATTACTTTAAATGGTAGCTCTTAGTGCATGAAGATGAAACTCCCAGCTGTTCTACCTTCAGGGAAGGAGGAAGGGGATAACCAATTTCTTGACCTGAATCCTCAACCACACATTGTGCACCTGCAATTTGCATTCTTTGAGAGGTCTGCCTACTGGAGTTTTGATTTTTGTGTTTGTTTTTGGAAAAAAGGAAGTAAAATGTATTGTGGGACAAATTCATAAGACAATACACCTTGTTGAATGTAGTACAAATGCTGTTATTTATGTTGTTTGACTCCTTGAAGTACTGACATCGGTTACAATACTCAGATTTGAGTTCACATATCTCTCTCCATCTAGATTCCTGTATAAACACAGACACGGTATGCAAAGTGAACACAAATAGTTTTTTATATCAATTCCAATTCCCTCTTCTCTAGGAAATGAGTCATTATTCATTGGTATAGCCAGGAAAAATTATTTCCATTTTGGCCAGTCTGGTTTTTCTTCTTGTAGATCTTGCAAGAAGCAATTGTAAGGAAGCATGGAGTCGCATGTCATACACATCATCCTAATTGTGTCATAATTGGTAGCATAAGAGAACATAAATCCTTGACATCCGCCATTCCCTGACCTGTTAAGGAATTCTTACTTCAAGCATCTGCTGCTTTTTACAGTGAGCTTTATCTACTTGCCAGAGAATGCTCAGCTCCTCCCTCAGGGGAGTCCATAGATGGGAGAAAGGTAAAATCCTTAGAGCCGCCAGCCACTCCAAAGGGAAATTGGCAGATAAGTATCATAGGCCCTTCATTCATCAGGGAGACAGCTTTGAGGTGTATCCTGAACTGACTGTCAGAGGTCCCAGCAAGACTGAACCCTGCTTTGCCACAGTGATAATCTTCTCATTAGAATTTTGGCTTCTGTTCTAGTCTGCTTTCTGCTGCTATAATAGACTAACACAGACTAGGTAATTTATAAAGAAAAGAAATTTATTTTTCACAGTTTTAGAGGCTGGGAAGTCCAGGATCATAGCATCAGCATCTGGCAAAGGTCATGCCATGTGGAAGGCAAGGAGGTACAAGCCAGTACACGCAACAGAGAATGCAAATGGGGGCTGAACTCTTCCTTGCCTGCTTCTGAGACAACTAACCCACTCCTGTGATAATGACATTAATCTATTTATGACAATGGAGTCCTCATGACATAATCACCTCTTAAAGGCCTCCCCTCTTAGTACTGTTACAGTAGCAATTAAATGTCAATGTTAGTTTTGGAGGGACATTCAAACTATAGCTGCTTCCTTCCCTACTGTTTTATTTCCCAGTCGGTGATACCTGGCAACCCCTCCCATCTAACTTCCAGCCTTTCTACTGGAACAGATAAGAATCACTCTATGAACGGTATTTGTCAGGAGATTCTACAGAGATTTGTTCCTTTCAATAAGCAAGAACAACACAAGCTTCTAACTCTCACATTCCACTCGAACTGGCTATTGCCCCTTTCCTTATTTTGTCTGTTTTCTCCCTAACCTGGGTGTCCTGTGACAGAGTCTATGCTCTCTGCTTTGTGGCATTTTAAATCATTTTGGTTGCCAAGAGTCATTTTCCTGTCTGGATCCAAGATGCAGATGGACTGACTCCCTTCCACCTGAGCACACAGCAGAGCAGTGCCTTTGCAGCTCTGGTCCTTTCAAAGCTGCCTTCCCCCTCTGAAGTCACCATTTAATCATGTCCCTTTCACACATTCTAAGCATTTACCACCTTTCTCACCTTATAAACTTACATATGCACACCATGCGCTCCTACATACGCACTCAACTCTATTTTATCAGTAAGTATATTCATTTCTTAATGCTGCTGTAACAAATTATCACAAAGTTATTATCTGAAAGCAAAGCAAAATATTATTGCCTTATAGTTCTAAAAGGCAGAAATCTGAATGAGTTTTAGCTGACTAAAATCGATCTTGGCAAACTTGTATTCATTCCTTCTGCAAACTATAAGGATAACCAATTTCCTTGCCTTTTCCAGCCTCCAGAGTCTACTTGCATTCCTTGGCTCACAGCTCCATTCCTCTATTTTCAAAGCCAGCATCCATAAGCCAAGCCTTTCTCATGCTACCTTCCTGCGGATTATTTCTTTTCTGTCTCTCTCCTCTATTTCAAACATCCCTTATGATTACATTGGGCATGCTCAGATATCTCAAAGTTGGCTCATTAGCAAATTTAATTCCCAAATTTAATTTAATTCCCATTTAATCTGCAGCTTTAATTCCCCTTGCCATATAATCAAACATATTTGTAGTTTTTAGAGACTGGAATGTAGACATCTTTGAGAGAATGTCATTCTGCCTATTACAAAATGTTAAATATATGTATTTGCTAAAAATACTACCTACTGCTATCAGACCTAAATTATGCAACATACTATGTAGAAGGATGATCCTATTACTCTACTCACTCTAGAAATAAAATCCACAAAAACATAGAATTTTACTGTGTGTGCGTTCACATGATCAGTAGTTGCCATCACTGAGAATGTGTGGTATGTCATGTTCTCAATGTACAAAGCATAGTGTAATAGTTAAAGCTTGGCCTCTGGAATAATACTGGTCTGGTTTTGGTTTTTTGCTCTTCTACTTGCTAAGTAAATAGGACTCTGCCTGAGCTACTTAACCTCTTTGGACTTTATTCTCTCACACGTTAAAGAGATAATCATACCTCCCTCTTTAGTATGATGAGTTGATCATTTTATTGTCTTAATAGCTGACAGCAGAATTCCTGATTGAAAGGTTTGTCACTGTTTGAAAAATGGAAAACATTTTTGATTAGATGTAGGACAACAATATATTTTTGCTTTTCAACCCTCCCAAAATTATGCCCAAATGATAACTGAGAAATTAAAATGTTATTAACTCATAACCAAGGGTAAGAGAATAGGCAAACGTGAGTGGAATTATTTCCAGGCATATTTGACAGATGAAAAATAGATGGAGGAGTGGTAATTGATATATCAGAGTACAGGAAGTTAACACCTAAATCAATTTCAAAAGGTACCAAAAAGAAACTAATTAATTTACCTAACAAAATCCCTGTAAGCTCAGTCTGTGAAGTCAGCTAACAAACTGAGGGAAACAGAAAAATTACCAGTGGTTGCTAAAGGTTGAGGGAGAGGAAGAGATGAACAGGCAGACCATGGAGAATATTCAGGGAAATGAGAATACTCTGTACAATACTGGAATAGTGGATAGATGTTGTTACTCATTTACATAAACCCATAGTGTATACAATACCAGGATACTGAGCCCTACTGTAAACTATAGACTTCAGATCATAATGCTGTCTCAATGCACATTCCTCAGTTGTTACAAATTCCCAGTCTGTGGGGACACTAACAATAAAAAAAGATACACATGTGAAAGGGCAAGAGGTATTCAGGAAATTTCTGTAAGTTCTACTCATTTTTGTTGTGAATCTAAAACTGCTCTAAGGTATAAAGTCTATTTTTAAAAAAGGATATATCAAATCAGTACACTGAACCCCATAAATATATCAATGTACACAGTTATGCTTTAATAAAAACAAAAACAAAAAATAAAAGGGTCTTTCAAGATTGGTCCTATGAAAAAATAAATAGTCCCATGAAAAAATAAATAAATAAAAAATACACTTGTCCTGTGGCTCAAGGAGTAGGGTGCTGGCCCCATATACCAGGGGTGGCAGGTTCAAATCCGGCCCCGGCCAAAAAAAGAAAAAAATATATATATATACATATATATATATGTACACACTGTCCTAGAATAACAAAAGACCTCTTGAAAATTAAGATTAGACACTACAGATAAAATTGGGGAAAAAATACCCCAAAAGGAAGAATAGCACTTAAAGTTGAGAAATCCAGAAAATCACAATAAAATGTAAGACAGGGTAAAAAAGAGGAAAGATACAAATTGCACTCAGATTTCTAATATCTAATTAGAGTATAATAATTTAAGAAATTATTAAAGAAATAAAATTAGATTTCCCTGAACTGAAGGAAACAATTTTCCAGAAAGTACTCAAGAATTCCCAGAAAAATAAATTTTAAAAATACACAATAAGAAATATCACTAGAAATTATACTAAGAGTTAAGAGAAGATTCTAAAAGCTCAAAAGATTACACAAACACATATTCCTTTATATAATAAGAAGGCATCCCATAACATTAGCAACACTAGATACTTGAAGATGGGGTGGGGGAGAGGACAAAACCTCTCAACTTTTGATACAAAATTATTCTGTCTTGAATTCCATGCTGGATGTATCAGTTGCAAACAAAGAAATCCTCACTGCAGGCCAAGAAAAACAAAATTTTCAAGGATAGTAGATAGCTCACTGACTCATCAGCAGGGCAAATGAAATAAGCTCAGGTTCCAGTATCAAAGCCCTGTTCTACTGCAATGCAAAACCGCCTTGATGCTTATTTTTTTCTTTTATTCCTCCCCCAAACATGCACTGGATTCACAACTACTACTGCCATCAGCACCTATGAAATTACTGTCCCCCTGAAAGCCACATGCCCCCGAACCTTCACCAGAAATACTGTTGTCCTTTATGAGTTCAAGCTACTTGCTTCTGAATAGAAATCTTGTACTGGTTTGTGTGATAAGCTGAAGTTGCATAACTGTACATAGCTGCAAAGGAGACTGGTAAAAGGAATATTTTGCATTGCACCTTGAAAAGACAGAATGCACAAGGGAGGCCACATAAGGAGGATTGAGAGCTACTCAATGGACATTATTCCAGTCAAATGACAGATGTAAGTTATTCCAGTGAAATTATCAATCAAATGTGAGGGCTGAGAAGAAACATTATCAAGGATCAAAATAAGAGTGTTTTTCTTGCACTTTTTCCCAGACAGATAATGGAAGATGAGCTTCAGCAAAACAAGGGAATAAACCAAGAAAGAGAAATACATGGCATTCAAAAATAGTATCAAACAGTGAAGCAGATCAGATGACTTCTGTTCGTGAGGCCCAGAGAGAGATTAGAGGATGATGAGGGATAAGAGGCAGTTTTTCAGAAGTGGGAAAATGGGTGTGCATCATCTGTGTTTTAACATTAAAGAAAAAAATAGACTTATTGGGGAGAATGGAAAATAGATTAATAGAAACACCATAATAAAAATAATTCAATAATAGAGTAAATTTGGGAAAGAAGAAAGTAGTATACTTCTAGGTTCAACAGTTAATAATATTCACTCATTCAAATGGGAAAACTTAGTACTCAATTTAATAAAAATTTGTGCTAAAATAAGAAATTTTGTTTTAGCACACTGTGCTAAAAATAGAGATAATAGCATGAAGGAATATGTATTTGTGGGTGGGGACAAGGACTGCATTAAGATGGACAGGTCTTGAACTAGCAAAATGGGAGCTCTAAAAATACTAAGATAGATAAATTAAGAAACAAGTTTGCCAGCATGAATATCAAGAAAGGTGCTAAGAAATTATAAAAGAAAACAATAAAAGAGTTAAAATTCATATATTAGGAGAGAAAAACTTGAGAATGAGAAAAATACGGGACAAAAGGCTGTATTTTAATTAAAATATATCTATAAGTATCATTTTATTTTTAACAATGTGAATGTATTTCATGGAGAAATGTAGGGCTGTTTGAAGAATACTACCTCAGTAAATGCATAGAAAATGGATCTTGAGAGCCTGAAAATCAGATAGGAAAACCTTCAAAAAAGAGAGTAAGTTTTGCATAATAGAAGACAACCAGTTTGAAGTTCTCAAGAAAATCTAAGAAAAAGAAGGTTAAAAGGAAAAAAGAAAACCTCCAAGGGAAGAGAGGAGTAATAATCAATAGCTAACAAGAAGGGGAAATGTTATGCCACACATTGTGAACCTCCTTCTCATGACACTATAAAACCATCAGCACTATGGGTGGCACCTGTGGCTCAAGGAGGAAGGTGCCGGCCCCATATGCTGGAGGTGGTGAGTTCAAACCCAGCCCTGGCCAAAATCTGCAAAAAAAAAAAAAACTATCAGCATTATTTCCTAAATTCACAATAATGTGAGTGATTTCTGACAAGGAAACTAAAGAATAAATGTCATTCTTAGAAACACAGATGCCATCAGATGAAGAAAGATCCAATAGGCTGAATTAGTCCTTAAAATATAATGTCCTTGAGAGTTAGCATAAGCCTTAGGAAGATTTTGAATTTCTAGTTTTAAGTTTTTCTGGAATTTGAGCAGAGATAAAGTACCCAGCTGAAATCTGATTTATTGTAGGGTATACATAAAATAATGTACTGATGAATTCATCAAGGTGCTAGCCCATAGTAAGCATTCAGTGTGGCGTAGACACTGTAAGTATTTCACATGATCTTCACAACAGCCCTTTAAATTTAGGCAATATAAAGTTTGTTTTTCCTTAATGAAGAAAAGGCTCAGAAACAAAACTTTCTCAAGATCACACAGACCCATTTCTTGTCAATCAGTATTAACAGCATCATCAAATCCATCCTAAGGCAGAGGTAGAACCATGCACCCTGTTCAGGTTATTTTTCCTGTATATTATTTTTAAATGGATATGGCAAGAAGACGAGGAAATACACAACTTTCTCTTTAGAACCTAAGATGCTCTAACTATCCTTAAACAGATTGAATGAAAAAACTGAGGAGGAGTGGAAATGATGGTGATAATTTAGAGAAATTTTAAAATATGTCCATATTCCATGTAGGAGAGCTGCAGTTTTTTTTAATGACATCTTGTTGTAGGATGAAAACTTCTGTCTTTATCCTGCTTTAAGAAACTCGTTGCCCCAATCACCCGAATGTTATTAGATCCTAACTGTTTTCCTGATCCCGTTATGAATACTAGATCTTCAGCTCCAAAATAGAAAGTCTGAAAATACCAAATAAAATTGATGAATTAAGAAGTTGTCATTCACAAGTGTATTATTTAGAAAGTGAGGTAATTATAATTAGGCATGATACATACACAAGTACCTTCACTCATTGATAAAGTTGTTGATACCACTAACAGAATCCTTTAGTTTTCTACTGTCCCAATTTTCTGCATTTACCTACTAAACACTGTCAAAGAAAGGAATTAGTTGAAAATGATTTGTCCTGTTTCTTAGAGATCATTCTTTTCTCTCCATTTTTGTTATAAACTATGCAACTTTGCAATTATGAATTTTATCTAGAACTTTGCATAGACTCAATGCCAACTATCTATTGGACTCCAACCATAAATACATCCAAGAATTAACCATTGGACAAAATTTGGGATATAGCAGAGGGAAGTGGAAGCCATTATAAACCAGAAGGTGTATGTCTCCTAAAAATATTCAGATTTAATAACTTTCTGAACCAGTCAATAGATTCTTACCAGCTTTGTGTGTGTGATAGGCCACCAGTTTGGGACGTCTTGTTGATGATGTTCCCTGTTTGCCATTAAAAGTTTGCCTTTTCAAAATGAGAAAGTCATCATCCTCACTTCTCACTGATTCCTCAGGGATAATCCTACAAGGATTCAGCAAACTCTTTCGTTCTTTGAAAGGATGCTGAGTACCAACTAAGTTTTAGGCACTATACTAGCACCAGGGGAAGAGTGAACAGGAAGGTGGGAAGGAAAAACCTGACTTATGGCTGAGAATCTAGAAAGAAAAATAGTCATTGGCATAACCATGTAAATACATATATACTTACAAATTAAAATAGAGAATTGTTATTTAAGGGCTAGGATAAACCGTAACAGAGTGTCGATGTGTTTCAAGTATAACCAATGTTCATTTTACACTCCCATCATTCTGTTTGATAGTGAAGACAAAAAAAAAAAATAAATAAAATTTGAGAGCTTCTATTCCTTCATATTACTTATAAATGTTATAATGGTGGCCCTAATCAACACATTGTTTCTTCATTGATCTTTTGCTTCAAACACAGCTTCTCAAAAAGGCATTTTTCATGGTCTTTGAATGTTTGTTATAGTCTCAGATTAATTTGCATTCTAAGCTTTCTGACACTATACTTAGCAAGCTATTTAGCTTAATAAAAAAGATGGCTTTGGTTCAGATCTGAATCCTTAATTCCACACTAACAAGTTGTTTTATTATTAGAAAATTATTTTGTCTTATTATGCCCCAGTTTCCTCATTTAAAATATGAATGCTGTGGTCAAGATTAGATTAGAGCACGAGAAGCAATGCCTGGCACAGACAGAGGCTCACCAAATAGTTGATGACTTCTATTTTTATAGGTCCAACCTATACATATTTGTCCTCAATTATATCATAGATTTCTTAGGAGCAGTGACTGATCCTTCCACTTCTTTTCTCTTTCATATAATGTCTAAATACAAAGATGCTTAATAAGTAGGCAGGTGTATCAAACATTAATAATATTGGAGAAAACTTAAAAGGAATTCCATATTTGGCAATATTCTTTGATTTAGCAGAGAAGAATGCAAATTGTAATTTGTAAATTCCAAATTGCATGCTCCTTTTCCAGTTAAATACACAATTTGTTTGCCACTAATTATTTACCTGAGTGGCTTCTGCTCCAACATATGTTCATACCCTGTATTTACAGGTCTCTGATTCTACCATTATGTTCCTGTTCCTATAAAATATGAATTTTGTATCATAGGGGCTTATCTTCCTACACCAAGCAACTCTCTACCTGACATTTTTACTAAATTAACCACAGAATGAAGTGTTTTTGATGTCTGCTGAGCAAAGGTAAATTTCACCAAATACCATTGGTATAAATCAGAAATGAGAAAACCTAGTCCTACATTTTACAGACACTTTGCCAATGGCAATAAATTCCTAACTCCAGGTAGATTCATCAAGAAGAAAGAAAGAAGCTCTTATTACCCCCAGTTATCAAAATTCTATTGCAAACATGTAAAATTTTATAAATGAGCCAAACTTTAAAGAATAGAAATGCAAACAATCTCTGCTTTATGAATCATTTAAGTTCTAGCAATTTAGTTCAATAAACATTTTTCATGAAGTACCAAAATAAGGCTATGTTCCATTTATTAATAAAATTAAAGTTCTCTGGGCCCCTATCTAAACAGTAGAGGCAAGTCCATTTCATCCCTACCCCCTGTCATTCTCTTTGTGAGATAATACCAAGCCCTGCTATAGTGGACACCACAGATACCTGGGTCCCTTCAATCCTTTTTATAGTTCTTGTGTGCCATCTGGCTTCTATGTGCCTTAGCTTCTAACAACACACATAAAATTCTCTTTGGAGGACTCCCATTGGGTTACTTGAGCTTCTTTGCCCACAAAGACAGGCATCCAGAATTGCCTGGAAATTGACATCCCTCCCAACTTGAGACAAACTCTGAGGCATAATTTACCCTCCAGTGCTCCCCTACAGCTCTAGACCACAGCTAAGGACTTTCTGTAAAACTGGACTTTTTCATGGCCTCTTCATTTTCCTTGTCCTGTTTCTCCCACTTGAATTCTAAGGTCTCACTGAAGCATTTCCTCAATAAATCACTGGTTTACAAGTCTACTCAGGGACCACTCCCAGAAAACCAGTCCAAGATGCCTGGGATGCCTACCTCTCCAGAAGAATACATCCTGGCTGACAGTGCCTCCCCATAGTAGTCTAGATTCTCCAGAGACATGGAACAAACGGGACGTGTATAATATATGAGAGTGAGAAAGAGAATATGAATAAAATTCTAAGGAATTAGCTCAAGTGATTGTGGGGACTGGCAAGTCCAAAATTTACAGGCAGACCAATTAGCTGGCAAATTTTGATATTGTAATCTTGAGTCTAAAGATAGTCTAGAGGGAGACTAGACTGCTACTATAATCAATCTTTGTAACTAAAATTTTGTTCTTTTGTTGGGTTATCTCCATAAAGACAAATCCCTAGAATTAGAATTGCTGGGTCAAATGATGTGTACTTAATAAAGTTTTTCCTAATGTTCTCCTAGGAACAATATGCCAGCATACATAACCCAAAACTACTTATGACTGTGCTATATTTCTTCACAGCCTCACGATGAGTCTTTTCATTATCTTTAATTTTTGCCAATTCAGGGAGAAAAAAACTCATTGTTTTACTTTTAAAAAACATTCTGCATGCTTTACATTTCCACAAAAACATCATAAATATTTTTATCCCTTTTGAACTGAATGTCATATTCATATATTGTGCATTTTTAACTATTTAAAATTATTTCCTTTTTTAGTAGTTTTCAATAACTTTTCATACATTGAGGACCTTAACCATTCAGCAAATATATTTTAAGTACCTACAATATGGCAAGGACTATTCTGGACAAATAAAAATGAATAAATTAGAGTTTCTTCCCTCAAGGATTCTACATTCTACCACTGTTTGGAAGTCAGAATAATTTCTCCTATAACAAATGCATAAAATGAAGGTTATATTCTTTTGGACCATATTGTGAGTTAAATTTTCTTTTTGTGTCACTGAACTAAAAATTTTATTACTATTTATATATGGTAAGTTTACCTTGCTACTATCAGACTTAAAATTTTAAGTTCATTTTTAAATGTTATTCCTAAAGAAAGACTAATTTATATTTTAAAATTCAATTCTAGGAATACAGTATTAACCCTTTAATGTAAACATTATTAACACTGGCATAATACTAGAATTTCCCTTCCCCTAAAGCAGGGGTCCTCAAACTTTTTAAACAGGGGGCCAGTTCACTGTCCCTCAGACTGTTGAAGGGCCAAACTGTGGGCCCCAGAACAAGCCAGCTGCTAAGCAGGACAGGCAGAGGAGGCAAAAACACCCAGCAGGCTGGATAAATGTCCTAGGTGGGCCACATGTGGCCTGCAGGCCATAGTTTGAGGACACCTGCTAGAGTCTCAGTGATCACAATTCCATCAGTAACTTGAATTTCCACATATTCCTATACTGCATTCCTTTATAATCAATGCTACTGATCCATCAGAAACATGCGAATCTGGAGATATAGAAAGCCTATATACATAAATATTCTAGATATCAGAATATTCATAAATATGCACTAAATATGCACACACATATTTTAACACTTCATTCAACTTTCTCTATGCCTAGACCAGTAACTATTTTATAGAAGTATGCAATACATGTTAGAGAAATAAAAGAATAAATGACTAAATAAGTACACAAACTAACAGACTTAATATGTACGAGGCACTATTGATACTACAATCAGCAAAACTATTTGTAGAATGAACCTCATGAAGTTTATGTTTTAGTGAGGCAGAAAGACAGACATCCTCTGCATGAACACCTCTCCCCAAAACACACACACACACAACCAATCAAGGACGTGATGGTTTGTAGAGATAAAGGAGATGCAGTATGGTATACAGTACCAAAAACAGGACTGAGTAGGGCTACTGCCTGATTTGATACTTGCTCCAGTGGCTCCTGGAGCTCTGGGCACCCATTCACATGCATGCATCATTAGTGTTCCAAGAAGTATGTATCAAAACAGATGTCTTTACAAGGAGAATTTTATTATTAATAACCTCTTTAAAGTTGTTGTACAGCAAACATTCACACAAAGTAAGGAATCAACTCTAGTAAGTTGTGCAACTTATCTTTATGGCTTGCTTAGGATAAGATAAATCTAAAGTGTTATTAAATAATAATATAGTGGACTATTAGAGCCAGGACACAGAGGAAAGCATATAATGGGTTCCAGCAAAGGTTGCGAGAATTTGGCTCCCTCCCCAAGAGACTTTTCCTAGTGTGAGTTCCTATACACTGTAGTATAACATGTTAGAATCAGCTTCAATGTAAACATTATTATCTTACATAATTTTCCTAATTTTCTTGACAGAATAAAGGACACAGTTTAATTCTATTAACTGTTTGCTTACTTTAGTACAATCAGCATTTAGTATGATTTTATGGGAAATTACATCAGTTCCCCTGCAGCTGTACTGGCAAGCCTATGAACAATTTACTTATTCTCAGAACATTTTCTAAATTGAACAGAGTTATATGACAGCCCAAGTGAAGATACCATGAGTGCCATACACAGCAACAATCCTACTGCTTAAGTCAATGCTTGAGAAAAAAAAACACTGAAGTTGAAGATAATAAATACCACCTAATAAAGATGAACTTTACATCTGAAAACTGTATGTTATTACTGTAATCATTTCTTCTTGCATTTTAGAACAGGATTGCTCAGATGTCTTGGTCCTAGAGCATAAAAACTCTGGAGTCTCTGGATAATAACATATTTTTGACATATCAAATATAAACATTACTCTTATGTATAAGATAAAAAAGGTGGTAGAAGAAAATCCTTAGCCAACTCTGACATCTTGATTATAGAGTGCCTTATATGCTCCAATAGTATCTCTCTCCCTCGGTTACTGACCAGGCAGGTCAGTATATATAGTGTGTGACAGGCAGGGAGGAGTGGTGTAGGAAGTCAAAAAACTCCAGTTTCAATTCTGACTCGGCCACATAGAAGGTGTGCAACACTGAACACTTAGCACAATTTTGTCAGATGCAAGGCCCATTAGCACTTTGAGTATGACTTTCCCCATCTATGAAAGGGAATAAGCATTTATCCTTACCAACTGTTAAAAGAGGTAAATGAGATTTTGCACGTAAAAGTCTTTGCATGGTCCCATGGCAGGTGTTTGATAAACGTTGAAATAAATATCCAGTTGTCTTCATCTCACCACTGAGAATTAAGAGTAGACATTTGTGCATTTACAGTGAATCTTTAGGGTATAATCATCAAATTCTTTCAACTTCCCTCCTCTTACTTCTAAGTTAGTTTTTGGAGCACCTCCTCATCTCCAAGGAAGTCTACTGTACTATGAATGCCTAGCTGTCCACAGCCTTTCACGTTTCATGTCTACTCTTTTTTTTTTTTTAATCACACCTACCCCCAGATTAATTTCCATAAAGTTTCACTTTCATCACATCACTTTATTGCTCTGTAACCTCCAGTAACTCCAAAATCTTCATAGAAAATGCCCAAACTCTAAGATATTTAAGATGCTTCATTTTCAAGCTACATGTGGGGATAGAATAAAAATAGAAAAATTATAATTAAAATGACTACCAAAATCTACTAATACAAATTACAAACACAGTATAATATCCTATTCCTAAACAGATTGAGAACCAGTTACATAAACATATAGCTAGTTGGTAGCAGATGTCTTTGAATCTTCTTGCTAAAACTGCTAGAATATCTCTAAAATGTTATAAGCATTTTGATCTTTTGTAACAAATAGAGAGGTTATCCTGGGTTGCATAGCAAGATAGTCTGAATATAATAGTGACTTGAAGAGGCTGAGATAGATGGAATAATACCAGTAATAATAACAACCATGTAATGATGCCTGTCTCAGCACATTTTCCCTAGAAAGACGAAGTTCAAAGCTAACTGTTAAACCTGTATTAGGGGGAGTTATTCCAGTGAAGCAAGGGCAAAGGAAAAATGTGCTGAAGAAGGAAGAGCACCTGTTGGGGAGTATATTACTGAGCTGGTCACAGCTCTGTAGCAAATTCCACTGACTTCTCAGTCTTCCTGGGAAGCTTTAGAGAACTATGTATAAACCTGTGTTTCCAAACAGTCCAGAGAAAAGGGGTGTAGAAGTAGTTTGTTTTCTGGTTTTCCTTTGGTTCCTGTTCATTGTCTGTGTTCATACCATGGGGGAATTAATTATTTTGCTCTCAATAATGTCTCATGATCCATCAGCAAATGCTAAGGAAATGAGACCTTATTCCCTTCATCTTGGTGCTTTGAGACTAGTGGTGAAAGAAATCAGATTTCAGCTGAAGATCTCCTTCATGCAGGGTGTCACTGAAACAATGGAGCTTCATCAAAATAGGTGGCTGACTGAAGTAAATGCATTCAGTTTGGATTCTTTGTGTCTGGCAAGAATTAAATGGATTATTTTGAGATAATTTTCATTAAAGATAAAGTGGGAAGATTCAGGTTGAGCATGAAAGCCTTCAGACCACTTACCAGACCCAATACCTTGTAAAATTAAAGACGGAAGGAAGCAGGATTAGTCTGGAAAAGCCCAGGGGAGTTCTTCAGGTCTGATAAAGCCTAGGCCAACCCAGTAGGATGCTCTGGAGCAAAGACTGACTGCTAAAGAATACATTGGACAGAAATGGCTAGCCCCTACCATGCTCAGGGACAGGCTGAGAGCCACCTGTGAAGATAGTGATGTTGTTCCAATTGCTGTGGCAGATCTCAAGATTCTATAGTTTGGTGGTCTTAGCTAACTGCACCCTTCCACAGCTGAAGAATAGTTTTTCTTGAAAAGAGATTTCAGTGGTGCATCTCTACCACTCCCACATCCTAAGAGACTTTAAGAGTAACCTGGGCTAATTGCATTAAATATGTAGATTGCTTTGAATAGTGTAAATATTGTAACAATGTTGATTCTTCTAAGCTATAAGCATGGTATAGTCTTCATTTGTTAATACCCTCAACTATTTCTTTTCCCAGTGTTTCATAATTCTCTCTGTAAGGTCCTTCACATCCTTTGCCACATATATTTTAAGGTATTTCATTTTCTTTGAAGCTACTGTGAAGGGTATTAAATCTTAGATTTGATTCTCAGCTTGCCTGTTGTTGGCATATATGAAGGATACTGATTGATGAACATTGGTTTTATATCCCAAGACATTAATCATATTTCTTGATCACTTCCAGAAGTCTCATGATTGAATCCTTGGTATTTTCTAAGTATAATATCACATCATCAGTGAAGAGCAATAGGATACACTGACCCTATTAGGATACACTTACTATTCTTCTCTTGCTTGAGTGCATTGTCTAGGACTTCCAGCACTATGTTGAATAGTATTGGCAATAGTGGACATTCTTATCTGGTTTGAGGTCCAAGTTGAAATGTTTCTAGCATGATATTGGCTGGAGGTTTGTTGTAGATATCATCTATCAGTTTAAGAAATGGTCCGTCTATGCCTGTTTTTGATGTGTTCTTATCAAAAATAGGATGCTGAATTTTGTCAGATGCAAGGCCCATTAAAATACCTATTTATATTTTGAAGAACTTGAAAAAAAAGGTTTTCAATTCATCTAGAACCAGAAAGAACCTAGAATAGCCAACACAATTCTACAAAATAAGAAGAAATCTGGAGTCATCATAGACTTCAGGTTATACTACACGTCCATAGTGACCAAAATAACATTGCATTGGCATCAAAATAGAAACCTAGATCTATGGAACAGAACAGAAAATCTAAACATAAAACCAGCCTCATATCACTCTCTTATCTTCAACAAAGCAAACAAAGCATACACTGGGGGAAAGAATCCCTATCAATAAACGGTGCTGGAAGAACTGGTTAGCCATGTGTAAAAAACTGAAACTGGACCTGCACCTCTCACCACTTACAAAAATTAACCCATGCTGGATAGAAGATTTAAATCTAAAACACTAAATAACAAAAACTCTAGAAGAAAGTATGGGAAAAACTCTGAATCCTATCAGCTTAGGAATAGAATTTATAAAGATGATCCCATTGATGACTGCAGCAACAGCAAGAAAAAATAAATGGGACCTGATCAAGTTAGAAAGTTTCTGCACAGCTAAGGACACAATCAACAAAGCAAGTAGACAACCTTCAGAATGGGAGAGAATATTTGCATGTTACAAATATAACAAAAGGCTAATAACTAGAATCTATGAAGAGCTCAATCAAGTCAACAAGAAAAGAGCATACAACCCCAATAATAACTGGGCAGGTGACATGAACAGAATCTTTTCTCATGAGGACCAATGGCCAACATGGAAAAATCCTCATTTCCCCTAATCATAAAAAAAGGCAAATCAAAACCCCTTTGAGATACCACCTAAGCCCAGTGAGAAAGGCCCATATCACAAGGTTCCAAAGCTGCAGATGCTGGTGTGGATGTAGAGAAAGGGAAATATTCATGCATAGTTAGTGGGACTGCAAATTAGTATAGAGAACTCATTAGTACTGAGAACTAACAGTAGACCTTCCATTTGATCCTGCAATCCTGTTACTAGGTAAGTCCTCAAAAGAAAAACACTCATTTTACCCTAAGGAAATTTGTGCTCAAATATTTATACCAGCTCAATTCACAATTTCAAAGATGTAGAAATAATCCAAGTACCCATCAACCCAAAATGGATTAATAAACATATATATATAATATATATGTAATTCAGCTATAAAAGGTAGTGACTTTGTATCTTTTGTGTTTATCTAGAAGGATTTAGAGAACATTCTCCTAAGTAAGGTATCATTAGAATGCAAATTCAAGCATCCCATGTACTCAACACTAAATTGAAACTAGTAAGATAACAACTATAGGCCCACATGGGAGAAAAATAAACTCAATTACATTCAAGAAGGGGGAGGGAACATGGGGTTAGGTAAGTTCTACCTAATGGGTACAATATGTATATTGTATTTATGTATACAAAGTATATGGCACACTTTCTAGGTGAAGAACACAATTACAATCCGGACCTTACCCTATAAAGGCAAACAATGTAACCTAATTGTATCTACCCTAGTAGTAATCTGAAATTAAAAATAAAAAAAGAATTAAAGAATTATATACAATTTTTAAAAAGTAGCTGGACAGACCAACTAAGAATTCAATGAGATTGATCCCCAATTATAAAATCCAATGCATGCCTTTCTTATTTGAATTTTCTGATTTGGGGACTGTTGATCAATCGCATCTAGCTAATCTTACCTGGTATACACTAAGTATATTACTTCATAGCAATAAAATTGGTGGGAGAAAAAGTTATCAACATTATTTCAGGGAAGTTTCATTATAATTTTCAGAGATATGCATAGGTCTCTATAACTGAAGAACCAAAAATTTTTCATTCTCTTTGAAATAGTTTAACAGAAAGCAAATGGCAGATAGGTGAGTGTCCCAGGATAAGCCGTGGTGATGGTTGCCGCAGGACTGCTTAATGAAGTAAGGAAAACAAATCAAATTCATACAGCTGGTCTTTAAAGTTCCCAAGAAAGACCAAAGAAATGTATAAATACTTGGAAGACAAAATTCTAAGGAGAAAAGACAATTAGCAGAAAAACAAGAGATGAAAATTTTTGCAATGGGATAATGTTTTAAAAATAAATTTGTTCCTTTTTTTCTGCATAGCAGGAAAAAGCTTCCTGACCTAGAAGAAGTTTATAAAATTATATTTAAAAGTGGACTAGAAGGAATACTAGGTTATAGTATACAATTTTGTTCCACCCCATAGGGGGATTAACTTATTGGATTTTTCCCATATCTTGTTTACCTGCTGCTGTGTCTATACTATAACTTTCCAGAGACTTTATTAGTGCTCTTGGCAGATCTGGGCACAAATAGATATCTAATGATTTCCCCATAGAAGGATCAAGTATCTTTGGAGAGGAAGCTGAACTAAAATTTTTCAAGCTACTACTACATTCTCTGCTAATGTGGCAGCTGGGCTCCTGGAGAGAAGTACAGGAAGTTTCCAAATGAAGAGTAGTCTGTGTTCTAAAAGTTTCAGAGTCAAAAGTTGTAATTCAGTTCCCCATAGAAAAGACTCTACCATTTGCATTGATTAACTATAACTGGAGAGATTTCCTCTGGATCAAGTCTGTTTAACCCATAATGTACTAGAAGTGGAATGGTAACAGGATCGGTTTAACTAACTCTAACTTCTTATTTTCATGTATACTTTCTAAATATTTGTTTCTCAGAGGAAATGCACCCCGACAAGCAATCAAGACACTCAAGCAGTCTTGCTAGAGTAAAGTGGAGAGTCTCTCAATTCTTGCATCAGCAGAAGGACAAGGAGGGGAGAGAGGAGAGGCATCCTGCACCGCCATAGCCACAGCAACTCAGGGTTGTCTTCCCGAGCTCACAATCTATCTGTGAAGCCAGGGCTCTGTGTGTAGAATTCTACACATGATTTAATGCTCTGCTGTCATCATCTTGAAATTCTTGATAGGTATTTTAACAAAGGCCCCACATTTTCTTTTTGCACTGGGCCCTACAAATTATACAGTCCTGAAAAGATGATCTTAAAATCAACAAAGTGTTTCCTCATATATATTTCATTTTATTCTGACAAACTCTTGTTAGGTATTTAAGTCAAGGTTTGCAGTTTCTGTTTCACTCCAGTGTAAACTAAGGCTCAAAGAAGATAAGGGGGTTGGAGCACGATGGGGACTAGAGATAGCATCCTTACAGCCATGCATGGTGATATTGGGAAGAAAAGACTCTAGGCACCTCTGGCTTGTGGGTTCTGCCCAGAAACATCCCTGAGGGCACAGGGAGGCAATAGGACACGTCAGGACCCCAAGATGAGGATGAAAGCAGTGAAGAAGCAGCAAGGACTTGCATTTGAGTGGAGTCCAGTGGGTGTAACTGCATCAGCAGCCAGGACAGTTTGCAGACAGAGAAGGCCTGCACTACAGAGATTTTTTGGACCTGGGCACTTGGCTGAGTTACCTTGGAAGAGCTTAGGTGAGCAAGCAAGAGACTTTGAATAGCACTGTGGGCCAGGACTGAGCCACCCAGTCCAAGCAGAGTTTCATCATTCAGCTGCAGGCTGGGCACAGCCATTGTGAGAAGGCTGCCTTGCAGGCCCAGCCCACATGATCCTAGTGCAAGGCCAGTTCTGGCATGCCCGATGAGGGGCAGCCACTTCCAGAGAAATCCTAGCAACACACACTTTCCTGGGAAAGCCACTGCATACCCAAGGGACACAATTTGGAAGGGTCAACATGTGTCTATCAAGCTGGGTGAGGAGAGCTCCACTCTTCCAATTCTGTGGGGTTTGAGGGCAAATAAGTCAGGAAGATGGGGGGCATGGTCTCCTCAGCAAGGCAGAGGTTTTTCCAGTCTTCATCTTATACAGTTGTATTAGCATGGTCATTAGCCTCTTATACCCCAGATCACCTTTTCCCCAGGCTATGTATGTGTATGTATATATTTTTTTTTCTTAAAATTTTTTTTCAATTTTTCCCTCTAGATATTTTTTCTTTTTTTCTTCTTTTTTCTCATGTAATTATGATTCTTTTCATTGTTTCCTTCTTTAAAAATTAGTGCTTCATTTTTGCTAGTGTTTCCACCCATATTATTTGTATTTTCTCCCAATTTTATCCTGAAAGGTTTTCTGTTTGTTTTGATTTCATTTATAGTATTTTTGTCTTTCCTCTCTATTGGTGGAGGTGGGGTACCATTTCTGCTCAGGCTGACAAAGAGCTTCCGAATTCAAGGGAACCACCCAACCCAGCATCCTCAGGAGTTGGGTGTTTTCAAGGTTGGGTCAAAGAACCCTACTATACACTTTTATTACTCCTGTCTCCCTCTTTATGTGCCTCTCTTCTTATTGAATATTAAAAATATTCTTGATATTCCCTTTTACTCACCCCCCTCTGCTTTCTTTTTTCTTTTTTTAAAATATTTTTTCCCTTCTTGCTCTTCAATCTTCTCATCCTCTGGTCCTGTACCAAAAAGACTCATTGAAATCTTAGGCCAGAGACACAGTAACTTAAAGAGCAAGAAAGAAAAATTAGGGAAAGGAAACAGATAAAAGTAAACACTTATGAGGAAGAATCAGCAGAAAAATCCTGGCAACATGAAATACCAGTACAGAGCACCCCCCCCCAAGCAACAGTGAAGTAGCTACTGCAGATGATTCCACCTATAAAGAAATGTTAGAAATGATAGAAGAGGAATTTAAAATAGAGATGATGAAAACAATGTAGGAAATTGCCAAGAAAATGGAAAATAACCAAAAGGAAATCCAAAAATAGAATCAAATAAGAGCAGGAGTCAAGATGGCCTACAGGTACCAGCCTCCGACAGAAGCTTCCATCCAGAGGTAAGGATAAAGTCCAGAGGACACCCAACAAAGTTGAAGACTGGGAGCTCAGCCAAGAGAGAAGAGTGATACCTGTAGCACACCTCTTCTGAGGCAAGTGGTGACGCCTGGAAGGCAATCTACAGGTACATAATACACCCCAAAGGAAAAGGTGTATTATGTATGGCAATCTACAGGTACATAATACACCCCTCCCCCACCTTCCTTTCCTCTTAAACCACTCCTCTGAGTCTCCTACAGGCAATTGATAAACTGAAGACCTGTTCTCTAACTCCACGAGTGAGAGCTGCCGACAGGGAAGTCTACTATCCTGGAGAGACCTTACTAAGACTCCAAACAACCTCCCCCAGGCAGAAAAGTGGAACTGGCATTCGCACTGCCATTTTTAGTTTCCCACCCACCCTCCCTCCATTGCCCACAGAGATAGTGAGAGAAGAGCCAAGAGCAACATCTCCCCACCCTTGTGGGACCAAGCCCCTGTCCCAGTCCCTCATCAGGAGAACTGCTTGATCCATGCTTCCTGCCCGTGGACTGATCCCACCAGCCAGCGCATTCTGTGCCCAGCTGTCTCCCTGGCTGCTGTCCCTGCCTCCCAAGAGCTTGGTGGGTGCAACCGTGACTAACTCCTGCTGGGGGGGCTACATTGCCCTGCCTTCTGTCCCCGCTTCCCAGGGCCTTGGCAGCATGCGCCCAGGAGATAACCAGAAGAAGCCACTGGCAGAACCATTTTAGGGACGGTCTCCAAAAGGTACAAATTCAGCATGGGGCAGAATCAGTGGAAAAACTCTGGTAATCAGAGCAACCAGAGTAGATCAACCCCTCCAAGGAAGGATGGGGCAGACACAATTGAAGATCCATTCTATAAACAGATGTTTGAGATGTCAGAAATTGAGTTCAGAATCTGGATAGTGAATAAGATCAACAGAATGGAGGAAAGGAGAGAACTAGAATTTCAAATTATTCAAAACTGTCCCAGAAATTCAATGATTTCAAAGATAAAATGATCAAAGACTATGATACACTGAAGCAAGAGGTTGCAGCCCTTAAAGATCTGAAGAGTATGGGTGAATCCCTCGTTCAGAGAATGGACCAGGCAGAAGATAGGATCTCTGACACTGAAGACAAAAACTTGAACACACCCAAGCATCCAAAGATCAAGACAAATGGAGAGTGAAATCAGATCACTTGCTCAGAGAGCTCTTGGATAATTCAAAGAAAACTAATATTCGCCTCATAGGAATCCCTGAAGGTAAGGAAGCTGCTTCACAAAACATAGAGGCTCTCCTTCATGAAATTATGAAAGAGAATTTTCCAGACATGCCAAGGGATCCTGAAATTCAGATAGCAGACAGCTTCAGAATCCCAGCACAACTCAACCCGAACAAGACATCCCCCAGGCATATCATAATCAACTTCACTAAAGTTAATATGAAAGAGAAAATCCTGAAAGCAGCTAGATGCAAGAAAACATTAACTTACAAGGGGAAGAACTTTAGAATGACTGCAGATCTCTCTGCTGAAACCTTTCAGGCTAGAAGAGGGTGGTCATCGACCTTCAAACTCCTAAAACAAAACAACTTTCAACCCAGAATCCTGTATCCAGCCAAACTGAGTTTCATTTATGATGGAGAAATTAAATACTTTAATGACATTCACATGTTGAGAAATTTGCCATAACTAAACCAGCCCTCCAGGATATCCTCAGACCTATCCTCCATAATGACCAGGACAATCTTCCACTGCATAAATAAACCCACCCAGGAAATTTTGATCAAATTCCAATATCCACAGTGATGAAGGGAACAAAGATGTCCACTGGACCTTCAAAAAACTCAATACTCATAAGTATACCAGGCTTATCAATAGTCTCAATCAATGTGAATGGCTTAAATTTCCCTCTGAAGAGGCACAGGCTGGCTGACTGGATTCAAAAACTCAGACCAGGATATCTTTTGCATTCAAGAAACTCACCTTACCTTGAAAGACAACTCAGGGTGAAGGGATGGTCATCTATATTCCAGGCTAATGGAAAGCAGAAAAAAGCAGGTGTTGCAATACTATTTGCAGATGCAATAGACTTTAAACCAACAAAAGTGAGCAAGGACAAGGATGGTTACTTTATATTTGTTAAGGGTAATACTCAATACGATGAGATTTCAATTATCAATATTTATGCACCCAACCAGAATGGACCTCAATTTATAAGAGACACTCTAATAGACATGAGCAACCTGATTACTCCCAGCTCCATCATAGTTGGAGATTTTAGTACCCCTTTAGCAGTGCTGGATAGATCCTCGAATAAGAAGTTTAGCAAAGAAATTTTGGATTTAAACTTAACCATTCAGTATTTGGATTTAACAGACATCTATAGAACATTTCACCCTAATAAAACTGAGTACACATTTTACTCATCAGCTCACAGGACATATTCCAAAATAGACTACTTCTTAGGTCACAAGTTTAACCTCAGCAAATTTAAAAGAATGGAAATCATCCCTTGTATCTTCTCAGACAACTACGGAATAAAAGTTGAACTCAACAACAACAGGAATCTGTAGACTAAAACAAAAACATGGAAGCTAAATAACCTTATGCTCAATGACAGTTGGGTCAGAGACAAGATCAAGAAGGAAATTACCAAATTCTTGGAACTAAACAACAATGAAGAGACAAGTTATCAGAGCCTCTGGGATACTGCAAAGGCAGTCCTAAGAGGGAAATTTATAGCAGTGCAAGCCTTCCTCAAGAAAATAGAAAGAGAAGGAATTAACAATTAATGGGACACCTCAAGCAACAGGAAAAAGAAGAACACTTCAACCCGAAACCCAGCAAAAGAAAAGAAATAACCAAAATTAGAGCAGAATTAAATGAAATTGAAAACAAAAGGACTATACACAGATTGACAAATCAAAAAGTTGGTTTTTTGAAAAGGTCAAGAAAATAGATAAGCTGTTGGCCAACCTAGCCAAGAAAAAAAGAGTTAAATCTCTAATTTTGTCAATTAGAAATGGTAAAGACAAAATTACAACAGACCCCTCAGAAATTCAAGAAATCCTCCATGAAT
>NW_003852526.1:5329110-5349676 GCF_000181295.1 Otolemur garnettii | reverse complement strand
AGTCAAGAACTCTATTCCGTTTACAGTAGTGCCAAAGAAGATGAAATATTTGGGAGTTTACCTAACAAAGGACATGAAAGATCTCTATAAAGAGAACTATGAAACTCTAAGACAAGAAATAGCTGAAAATACTAACAAATGGAAAAACATGCTATGCTCATGGCTGGGAAAAATTAGCATTGTTAAAATGTCTATACTACCTAAAACAATATATAATTTTAATGCAATACCTATTAAAGTTCCATTGTCATACTTTAAAGATCTCGAAAAAATAATTCTTCATTTTATATGGAATCAGAAAAAACTTCGAATAGCCAAGACATTACTCAGAAATAAAAACAAAGCAGGAGGAATCACGCTACCAGACATCATATTATACTATAAATCCATTGTGATCAAAACAGCATGGTACTGGCACAAAGAGAGGTAGATGTATGGAACAGAATAGAGAACCAAGAGATGAACCCAGCTACTTATATGATCTTTGACAGGCCAATTAAAAATATTGAGTGGGGAAAAGATTTCCTATTTAACAAATGGTGCTGGACAAACTGGCTGGCAACCTGCAGAAGACTGAAACTGGACCCACACCTGTCACCACTAACTAAGATAAACTCTCACTGGATTAAAGACTTAAACTTAAGACACGAAACTATAAAAACACTAGAAGAAAGTGTAGGGAAAACTCTTGAAGAAATTGGCCTGGGCAAATATTTTCTGAGGAGGACCCCCCAAGCAATTGAAGCAACATCAAAAATATACTACTGGGACCTCCTCAAATTAAAATCTTCTGCACAGCCAAGAACACAATAAGAAGAGCAAGGAGACAGCCCTCAGAATGGGAAAAGATATTTGCTGGTTATGCTTCCAACAAAAGTCTAATAACCAGAATCCACAGAGAACTCAAACATTAGCAAGAAGAGAACAAGTGATCCCATCTCAGGATGGGCAAGAGACTTAAAGAGAAACTTCTCTGAAGAAGAAAGATGCACGGCCTACAGATATGTGAAAAAATGCTCATCATCCCTAATCATCAGAGAAATACAAATCAAAACTACTTTGAGATATCATCTAACACCAGTAAGATTAGCCCATATCACAAAATCACAGATGCTGGCAGGGTTGTGGAGAAAAGGGAACACTTCTACACTGCTGGTGGGAATGCAAACTAATATATCCCTTTTGGAAAGTCATATGGAACACTTAGAGATCTAAATATAGATCTGCCATTTGATCCTATAATTCCTCTGCTAGGTATATATCAAGAAGACAAAAAATATCACACTACAATACAGATATCTGTACCAGAATGTTCACTGCAGCCCAATTCATAATTGCTAGGTCATGGAAGAGGCCCAAGTGCCCATCGACCCATGAATGGATCAATAAATTGTGGCATATGTACCCCACAGAATACTATTCAGCCATAAAGAAAGATGGAGACTTTACTTCCTTCATGTTTACATGGATGGAGCTGGAAAATGTTCTTCTTAGCAAAGTATCTCAAGAATGGAAGACAAAGTATCCAATGTACTCAACCCTATTATGAAACTAATTGTTAACTAATCATAGGAAAGCTATAATCCAAACGGAGTCCAAGAATATGGCAAAAGGGGAGAGGAAGGGGGGGGGAGGATGGGTGAAGGGAGGGTGATTGCGGGGATCACGCCTATGATTTTTCCTATAAGGGTACATGTGAATCTTTCTAAAAGTCAAATACAAATGTCTTAACACAACAATTATGAGAATGACATGATGGCTATGTTGGCCAATTGGATGAAAGTATTTCAAATTGTATATGGAAACAACACACTGTATCCCATGATAGAATTAATGTGCATAAATATGATCTAATAAAATAAAAAAATACATTAAGACTATCACAAGATTTAAAAAAAAAATAAGAGATGAATGATATGAAGACTATGGAAAGGATAAGGCAGAGCTGAAGGAAATGAAGCAGTCAATTAGGGAACTTAAACATGCAATAGAAAGTATCAACAACAGATTGGACCATGCAAAAGAAAGCATCTTAGAGGTAGAGGACAAAGCTCTTGAGATATCTCAGATACTTAAAGAGGCAGAAAAGAAGAGAAAGAAAGCAAAACGTTCACTGAAAGAATAATGGGACTTTATGAAGCATTCACACATATGAGTTATAGGTATCCCAGAAGGGAAGAAGAATGCCCCAGAGGAATGGAAGCCATACTAGAGAATATTATAAATGAAAATGTCTCAAATATCACCAAAGATTCTGACACTCCTCTCAGAGGGATATCAGACCCCAGGTCACCTCAACTCTAATATAGCTTCTCCAAGACACAATGTGATGAACCTGTCCAAAGTCAAGATAAAAGAAAAGATTCTTCAAGCTGCCAGGAGTAAGTGCCAATTGACCTACAGGGGCAAATCCACCCGGGTGACTACAGACTTCTCTAATGAAACTTTCCAAACCAGAAGACAATGATCATCTCCCTTTAATCTACGTCAACAGAACAATTTCCAGCCAGGAATTCTGTATCCTGCTAAGCTATGCTTTAAAATTGATGGGGAAATCAAATCTTTTACCAATATGCAAAAATTGAGCAAATTTGCCACAACAAGACCAGCTCTACAAGAAATACTTCAACCTAGCTTGGCGCCTGTGGCTCAAGTGACTAAGGCACCAGCCACATACACCTAAGGTGGCGGGTTCAAATCCAGCCTGGGCCCACCAAACAACGACGGCTGCAACCAAAAAATAGCCGGGCATTGTGGTGAGATCAAAGAAACACTAAAAAATCTCCCAACAAAAAAAATGCCCTGGTCTGGTTGTTTTCACACCTGAATTCTATCAAACCTTCAAAGAGGAACTTATTCCCATACTGCAGAAATTATTCCAAAATATTGAGGACAAAGGAATCTTTCCCCAACATGTTCTATGAAGCAAACATCATGCTGATACCAAAGCCAGGAAAAGATCCAGTCAAAAAGGAGACTTCAGATCAATTTCACTAATGAATATAGATGCAAAAATTCTCAACAAAATCCTAGCCAATAGATTCAGCTTATCATTGAAAAAGTCATACATCATGATCAAGTAGGTTTCATCCCAAGGAGACAAAGCTGGTTTAACATAACACAAGCTCGTAAACGTTATTCACCATATTAACAGATGCAAAACAAAGACCATATGATCCTCTCAAAAGATGCAGAAAAAGCATTAGATAAAATTCAACATCCTTTTCTAATTAGAACACTGAAGAGTATAGGTATAGGTAGCACATTTCTGAAATTGATAGAAGTTATCTATGACAGACCTAAAGCTCATATTATACTGAATGGAATAAACCTGAAAGCTTTTTCACTTAGAATTGGCACCAAACAAGGTTGTCCTCTATCACCATTACTATTCAACATAGTGCTGGCAGTTCCAGCCAGTACAATCAAGCAAGAGAAGAAAACAAAGGGCATCCAAATGGGAGCAGAGGAAGTCAAACTCTCCCTCTTTGCCAATGATAAGATCTTATACTTAGAGAACCCCAAAGACTCAACCACAAGATTCCTGAAAGTCATCAAAAAATACAGTAATGTCTCAGGATATAAAATCAACGTCCACAAGTCAGTAGCCTTTGTATACACCAATAGCAGCCAATATGAGGGGCTAATTAAGCACACAACTCCCTTCATCACAGCTTCAAAGAAAATGAAATACCTAGGAATATGCCTAACAAAAGAGGTGAAGGACTCTATAAAGAAAATTAGTAAACCCTAAGAAAAGAAATAGCAGAGGATATTAACAAATGGAAGAACATACCATGCTCATGGCTGGGAAGAATCAACATTGTTAAAATGTCTATACTTCCCAAAGCAATCTACTGATTCAATGACATCCCTATTAAAATACCAACATCATACTTTCAAGATTTGGAAAAAATGATTCTCTTTTGTATGGAATGAGAAAAAAAAACCCGTATGCCTAAGGCAGTTCTTAGTAATAAAAACAAAGCTGAGGCATCACCATACCAGATTTTAGGCTATACTGCAAAGCCATAGTGGCCAAGACAGCATGATACTGGCACAGAAATAGAGACATAGACATCTGTAATCTGAATAGAACACCAGGAAATGAAACCAACATCTTACAACCATGTAATCTTTGATAAACCAAACAAGAACATACACTGGGGGAAAGTCTCCCTATTCAATAAATGGTGCTGGAAGAACTGAATATCCACATGTAAAAGACTGACCCAAACCTTTCTCCACTCACAAAAATTGATTCAAGATGGGTAAAGGACTTAAATTTAAAGCATGAAATGATCAAAATTCTCAAAAAAGCATAGGAAAAGCACCGGAAGATATTGGCCTGGGAAAAGACTTTATGAAGAAGACTGTCGTGGCAATTGCAACAACAACCAAAATAAACAGATAGGACTTAATTAAACTGAAAAGCTTCTGTACAGCTAAGACAACAACCAAGCAAACAGACAACCTACACACTGGGAAAGGCTATTTGCATATTTTGAATCAGACAAAAGCTTGATAACTAGGATCTATAGAGAACTCAAATTAATCCACATGAAAAAAGTCAACAATCCCATATATCAATGCGCAAGAGCGATGAATAGAACCTTCTCTAAAGAACACAGAGGAATGGCTAGCAAACATGAAAAAATGCTCATCATCCCTAATTATAAGAGACATACAAATCAAAACCACCCTGCAATATCACCTAACCCCAGCAAGAATGGCCCATATCACAAAATCTCAAAACTGCTGGCATGGAGGTGGAAAGAAGGGAACACTTTTACACTACTGTTGGGACTGCAAACTAATACAATCTTTTCGGAAGGAAGTATGGAGAACCCTCAAAGAACTCAAGCTAGACCTCCCATTTGATCCTGCAATCCCATTACTGAACATCTACCCAGAAGGAAAAAAATCCTTTTACCACAAGGACACTTGCACTAGACTGTTTATTGCAGCTTAATTTACAATCACCAAAATGCGGACACAGCCTAAATGCCCACCAGCCCAGAAATGGATTAAAAAGCTGTGACATATGTACACCATGGAATATTATTGAGCCATTAAAAAAGATGAAGACTTTACATCATTTGTATTAACCTGGATGGAAGTGGAGCACATTCTTCTTAGTAAACATCATAAGAATGGAGAAGCATGAATCCTATGTACTTGATTTTGATATAAGGATAATTAATGACCTAGTACTTGGTGGGGGTGGGGGTAGGGGAGATCAGAGAGAGAAAGAAGGAGGAAGGGGTGGGAGAAAGGAAGAGAAGAAAGAGGGAAGGAGGGAAGGGATGGGGTCTCAGTGTATGACACACCGTTTGGGGGCAAGACACAATTATAAGCGAGACTTTACCTAACAAATGCAGTCAGTTTAATCTATTTCTTTGTACCCTCATGAATCCCAAACAATAAAAAAAAAAAAAAAAAGGTAGGCTCGGCACCCATAGCACAGTGGTTATGGTGCCAGCCACACACACCAAGGGTGGTGGGTTCAAACCCAGCCCTGGCCGGCTAGACAACAATAACAGCTGCAAGAAAAAAGTAACTGGGCATTGTAGAGGGTGCTTGTAGTCCTAGCCACTTGGGAGACTGAGGCAAGAGAATCGCTTAAGCCCAAGTGTTGGAGGTTGGTGTGAGCTGTGACACCATGGCACTCTACCACGGGTGACATAGTGAAGACTTTGTCTCAAAAAAAAAAAAAGAAGGTAAGGGGAATCTTCTTCACAAAGCTAATATATGTTGAAGCTGAGACCTAACCTCCAGACTTCAGACTGCAAAACAAGGGCTTTTTCCATTGTCCCACACTGCATGAACTGTGGCTCAGCTATAGAACAATATGAAATTGAGAGTTGGGCAGGTAAGAATAGCTTCCTATTCTCAGTTTCTCCACTATTACTATAGTATTTAATCTCAATTTTTTCTTTTGTCTTAAATTACAAGGTCTTGCTATAAAGGGGTTTTTTCTTTTTTTTTCTAAGTCTTAAGTTTTATTTAAATAACCTCCAGTAATAAATACTATGTAGCCATAAAAAAAGATGGAGACTTCACATCTTTTATGTTTCCCTAGATGGAGCTGGAACATAGTCTTCTTAGTAAAGTATCTTAAGAATAGAAAAAAAGTATCCAATGTACTCAATACTACTATGAAATCAACATATAATCACCTACACATTCATATGAATGGCAAAATATAACTACAGTCCAGAAAGTAGAATGGAAGAGGAGAGATGGGGTGGGGAGGGGGGATATGGGAAGCGGGAGTGTATTTGGGGGACCTCACCTAATGTGCATGATGCAATGGTACTTTTCAAAACTATTAAGAAATGAGTATAATTGCGAAGGATGTGTTACTTAGTTCAATGTAAGCATTTCACATTGTATATCAAAGCAGTACCGTGAACCCCATAAATGCATCAATGTACAAAGTTTAATTAAAAATAATAATAATAAATAAAATATTCAACAACAGCAAAATAAATACATAATTAACTTCCAGTGAGAACAGAGTGGGCCAATTAGTACCCTTTCCTTGTAACACCAATTAACTAAGCCAAGGAGAACGAGTGCACCCTGCAACCAGCCAGTCATGTGATGGATGCAGTGCCTGTCAAATGGGGCAGCCACGACCTCACCCTGGCCAGCTGCTAGGAGAGTGGCCACAGTCAAGCCTGGGTTCTTGATTTCATCTAGGGCACAATAACGCTTACCGCCTCCAAGGCTGCTGTCAGGACATTGATCTGCACCATAGCTGGCTCCCACACGAAGGCCTCAAATTTGCCAGCAATGTCCTCATTCTTGATGTCCACCCCATACCATCTGCCCCCTGGTCATACTAAGCCCACATCTTATTGAGGATGTTTGTAGCATCAAACCAGCATTATTACACAGCTGGAGTGGGATAATCTTCAAGGCCTTGGCATACATCCCAGTCAACAGCTGCTGCTGCTTTCCTGGAATAGTCCTTAGGCAAACCCACAGGTACATGAAGAGCTCCATCTCAATGGCCCTGCCACCAGCCACCACTGAAACATTCTTGATGGTCCACCTGACCATGATGATGGCTTCATGCAGGGACCACTCCATTTCCTCCATAAACTGCTGGGCACTGCCACAGAGGATGAAGGTGCGTGCCTTGGCCTTGGGGCAGACAGTGAAAAAATTGTACCTTTAACCTTCAATCTGAGTTTCTTCAAACACCTGACAGTGACCCAGCACATTTGCTGGCAGAGCACTCATACTGGTCTGGAGTGAGCCTCCACAGGCCATCATTGTCCTCTTCAGATCCTCCTCAGGTACTTGGCCAGCACAAAACTTGTCCCTGTCAGCCATGTAGGGGGTGGCCACATCTCCAATGGGGATTTGGACAAGATAATTTTGGCCCCAGAATGATGGATCCTCTCTAACTTGTCGTAAAGATTGTTCCACTCAGCATCAACAGTAATCTGATAATCCGCAGCTAGGTGGACTCTGATCTCGGCGTTATCTTTCTCAGCTTTCAACCCGAGCTCAACATTTAAAAGGGCAATCATGGGAATATTGTACTTTTGGGGTTGCATTTCAAACCCAGCATAAAAGAAAGTCTTCTTGAATGCAACACCAGCTACCAGCTGAGAGTCCTCTAGGGCTCCACCCTGTACCTTCTTGATTCCCATCATTTTAAGCTGCAACAAATCATCAAGCATCATCACTGCATCAACCACCATCTTAGCAAAGTCATTCTGCTGGGAAATCAGCTTGGAACTCAGACCAATCATGGCACACTTCTCCAGCAGCTTCCTCCTCTCTACTTTATCTGTCTTCTTCATCCATTGTCACGCAATCTCTTTGATCTTCTTAACTGCTAACTGAGTGGCTATTCGGAAAGCTTGAATGATGATCTGGGGGTGAAAACCTTCCTCCACGTATGGTTTCACCTGCTTCAGAAACTTTGCAGCCAGCAAGGTCACTGAGGTGGTGCCATCACCAACCTCTGCATCTTGAGATTTGGCAATGTTCAGTAGAGTCTTTGCTGCAGGATAGACAACATCAAGGAGTTTCAGAATTGTGGCCCCATCGTTAGAAATTGTTGATTTGCCTCAGCCATCCACAATAAGCTTGTCCATGCCGTGGGGACCCAGGGTGATTCTTACAGCCTCAGCAATCATCTGGTGGGCATTGATGTTACCCACAAGTAGGGGAATGCCTTGGGAGCTATCAGTCCCCTCTTTCAACAGAATAACTGGTGTGGGCATCATTTTGGAAGCTAATTCAGCAGCCCGCTACTCTTCATCTCCTCTCTCTTTTGTTTCTTAATAACTTTAAAATTCAGCTATTTAGTCATTATCTAAATCCTAGCAATCTTCATGTATAAATGTCTTTTCCTTAATTGGCAGGGTCATGTCTTGGTTTCCGGTGATTGTCTGACCTCTGTCAGTACACAGATATGATCTTGCTAGCTGTGTGGACTTTTGGGATAACTTTTCCTTAGCTTTAAACCATAAAAAGGAGGAGTTACTAATTAGGAATCTCCTGAGGCATAGCTGAAAGATTTTGAATAGCATGTGATAATGTGCATCTATCCCTGTTAGAAAATGTGTAGAAGCATCAGGTGAGGGAAAGGTGGAGCAATGTAAAGATATCAGGTTATGGGGATTACAAAAGTCTGTGGAGAAACACAGAGCAGGAACAACCAGGAGGTTCCTCACTTTGCACAATAGATCTAAAGATAGAAAGTTTCTAAAGGCTTCCATTTGTAAGAATAAAAGCAGTTTTAGAACCTCAGAGGCCAAAAAGGTTATTTTTTTCTCTCTAAGGTATATAACACATAAAGAATTGTATTTAACTCACCAAGATCTTTGGTCTTAGAGGAAGGTTATAGCCTTTGAATAGTGAATATAGTAAATGTAGTGAACATAAGCAAACTTTGGGGTTGGAAGGTAAGTGACATATTAACTAAAAGGTACTATATTGAAGACTTAAAAATCATTATAAACTATTATATTCTAATGACACCCTTCAGTTTCAGAAAATTACAAAGAGTAAAAATAATATGGTAGCTTAATAATACAGTTTAGATCTTAATACCCTGTAGTACATAGTATAGAAAAAAAAGCAAGTGCTCTTGAAATGTATAGACCTAGGATGGAGCCAAGCTTTCTTCTTTCATAGTTTTTGTGGGCTTAAACTTATTTAACCTCAGTGAATTTCTCTGAATTTATATGAAAATGAGAGATAACAACATAAATTTATGACAAATAACAAACAACCTTGTCTCATAATGGTTGATACCAGCAAAGCATGTGCTCAAAAGGGATAGATAGCTTTTACTAGTATTATTTATCCCCCTCAAATCAAGTTGACTTAACAACAGTTGGCTTTCACAGAAGATATTCTTGCCTATCCTCAGCTGACCCTTTGCCTTGCAGCACAGAATTTATACTTGCCGGGGCAAAGACGACAGGCAGTTGGGCACTTCCGAGTAACAAATTTTTTATTTTTATTTTTATTTTTTTAGAGACAAAGTCTCACTTTTATCACCCTTGGTAGAGTGCTGTCGTGTCACAGCTCACACCAACCTCCAGCTCCTGGGCTTAGGTGATTCTCTTGCCTCAGCCTCCCAAGTGGCTGGGACTACAGGCTCCTGACACAACTGCTGGCTATGTTTTTGTTGCAGTTTGGCTAGGGCCAGTTTGAACCTGCCACCCTCTGTATATGGGGCCGCACCCTACCCACTGAACCATAGGCGCCGCCCCCAACTAACAGAATTTTAACAGTGGAGCAGAAGGGAATGAGGTCTTCCTCTGTGTTTGCTAAAGCTCTGGCATTCCCATGAGAAATAATGTATTTAATCATTATTCTGCATTCTCCTTTTCACCCAACACTGGCAAGACCATATTCCAAGCCCAGAGGATCTGTTATTTGTGGCACCACTATATATTACATGAGGGGAAGAATGTTAGAACTTTGATTACACGCTGCTTTCAACAAATAGTCATTTTGTGAAAGCTGCAATTAAACATTTACAATTCATTTAAGTGCAATAAAAGAGACATGGTTTTAAACCGTAATTGCAATGTTGGCTTTACAAAGTCTTTTTATTTCTAAATATTTGTAATCATGCAATTTGACATATAAGTAGGAGCTACCTATGGAACAACAAAATACGATTTTATAGAGAGACACTCTAATGTTTTTGCTGTTGGAACTTATAAACAATATTTCAAATATTCTAGTATTCTAAGGATTTTATGAGATTCTCATATTTTGAATTCTGATAATTTTATTTCTATGTGTAATGGTGTTAATCAGCATCTCATTTTTACAAGAAAACTATCATCTTCTAATTATAAACTGATAAAATGTATATAGCAATAGTGTGAGCCAATTTGGGGTCGATTAACTCTGTCAAGAATTACAACAATCAAAAATCATGCCCTATGGTATAAGTACTTCCTGATATATTTATCATATTTTCTTAAATCTTTCTGCTAATTAAGATATCATTCTCCCTTCCACACCTGGATCTTAGTGACTATGGAACAGATTCTCAAATGCTCTCAATATGGGAAAGAAAGTCAACATACTAAGACAAGAAGACAGATGTCACAGGACTAAAAATCTAGAGATGTGGGTTTTATTTTTCTACTCTCAAATTTACCAGTTTTTGATCTTAAACTGGTAGTTCCACCTTTGTGAGACATTTATTCTTTATTTAAATCTTGAAATAGGTCTAAGGCAAACTATGAGATCTACACCAGCGACAGACTCCTGTGACTCATTTTTGCATGCCCATTATGTTAGTGTAAAGAATAAGCTAGTCCACTCACTGCCTCATCCTCTTGCCTTGTTTTGCTTGGTGTATCATAAGGCAAAAAATATTCTGCCAGAATAAATGAGTCATTAAAGAAACAAGTGAGACAAGCAGTATGACCCAATCTGTTTCTCTAACTCTATAGTAGTTAATTGTTAATTCACATCATGGAAAAAAATATGGCCTTTACCAAGCATCTAGATCAAACGCCTTAGTAGATGGAAAATGAGATATGAAACAATTTTCCAAGGATCATCTCTTAAGTAATGGCAAAGCTAGGTCTCTAGAAAACTCAGGTCTCTAGACTCCAGTGCATTGTTGTTGCTGATTTTTAAATGTACGAGGGTTTTGCTAATATGAAAATGGATAAGACTTTGAGAATTCCTGTACAAATGATATTCAAAGCCACATTCCTCATTTTTTGTGAACTTCCTATCTATCTCAAACAGTGTGAAGAAGTTTTAAAGAAGGAGATGGAATGGGTGATGAGAGGACAGCCTGAGCCACTCAAACACTGAGCTAATCCCAGATGCCAGCAGATGTCTGTGGCCTCTATGGGTTCACCACCATTTTAATTTGTTCTTTTAGTGATAACCACAAAACTTATTTATCAATTAACATGATTGGGAAGAAATTTTATCTTTAAAGGATATCCCACAGACACTGTCAGTATATTGAAATTTATGCTCTAGTTATGGTAACATTCGGTGATCATATCATGATTTAGTTGTGCCTCTACTTTCCTTCCATATTCATGTATATTGTTTCTAAAATATGTTTCTGTCCTTTCAGCACTTCAATAATCTTGTGTAATTGGTGCTACATTACTCAAGATCTCTCCTCAAACATCTTAAAGGTCAGAATGGGATGATACTGGTCCTTGGCAAGGCACAGCTCTTCTATGCCCAATTAAAATGGGGGTACATACAATTGTATTACACCATTTGCATTTGTAAAGTCTAAGATGTAGTTGTGTCCTTTACTCAGGAAGTGTGCCAACGTATACTGGCTCTTTGTTCTCGCTGGAAAGGATCCTGCCAACCCTCCTCCCCTCTCTCCACTTCTTGGATTTTGCTGAGTTTTCACTCATGTGAGCACATCAAAACAACCAGCAACAAACCATAAGGCTGGCCATGTTACACTGAGAAAAGCCAGAACTAAATCAGAGCATGACTACCACACACCACCAAAGTGTCTCTTTAGTCCTTCAGGAGTTGAGATATCTGAAATTCTTAGCTTTCAAGAGATCTAACGGTATAAGAAAAACTTTGCAGAAAAAAACAACGAAAAGACCACAATCCCTTTAGACATTGGCATCAATTTCATTTAGGGTCTTTTATAACTTATCTTGTTGGTGGCTGCTTCCTCTCCATTTTCTTTTTTGTTTCAACTAATTGTTAATTAAGTTTTCTCCCCAACTTATACCAAATTTTTAATATGGAGTTATCAAATGTCTCAAAAAATGACAGCTCCTCACTAAAATCAGTTTTCCTTCTCCTCCTTGTCTTATCTGAGCATGACATCTCTTTTCTTCTAGGAATCTGACACAGATGCTGAGAAGAGGATGTTGGTGAAGTACTGATGCCGGCAGAGAAACAAAAAATAGTAACTATGGGAGGTTAAGCAAAGAGACATTTGCCGCTTTTCTCTGGCCCTTTCTCTGCTCCCCAGTCCCAGGACTCAGGACCTGAAAAGACACAAACATGATGTCTAATCAAAGATAGACCCTCACCCCCAAATACTGACACAGAGAGACAGAGGATAAAAAGATCAGAATAAATTCATGCACAAAGCTAAGCATGAAATTTAAAAAACAGAAAAAGAAAAGGTTTTAAATAACAAGTAGCATTGGAAGGATGAGCAAATATTTAAAAAAAATTATTAAAGGGATAAAAAAATTGAAAGTTTCAAGCAGTATTTGGAAAACAAATTGACTAAGGTGACTTGTAATCTGTATCTCACAGACGTGAATCACTAACGTTGTTCAAGTATATTTTGTGATTTACCTCTAGTTGAAAGGAACCTAGGGACAGAAGCAGCTGTAGATTTTTACATGACTCACTTGAGTCACACTGCCTAAGAATGCAGTCTGTTACAATTATTCCCTCTTATAAAAATATTAGTGAGTGACTAAAAACCACAAATAAAGCAGGGATATTTGCTCTGAGAAAGTCAAAGAGTTACAAAAATGCTTTCTTCACATAGAAGAAAGAAAAATCTGGCCCTTTAAGTTCAAACCCCCCACAACAGCATGTTATTCAATTAACCTTAAAT
This sequence comes from Otolemur garnettii, assembly GCF_000181295.1. Taxonomy (NCBI): domain Eukaryota; kingdom Metazoa; phylum Chordata; class Mammalia; order Primates; family Galagidae; genus Otolemur; species Otolemur garnettii. The sequence goes on along the minus strand of NW_003852526.1, from coordinate 5,336,598 downwards.
ACCTATGTGTAAGTGACATTTTATAAGTGAATACTGGAAGGGTAAAAGTTTTGTATTGTTGATAATGGAATAACTCAGGAACTAAAGTATTGAATCTAATATTGAACTAGCTCTCTAGATCTCTAGTTTATATGTTAATAACCATAAATAAAGATGACATTTTTGGTTAAATACATGAAACTTATGTAGTAGACAGGACAATTTAGATGCCTCCCATCCCCATCTCCAGGTATTAATTAATTGATTAACTTAACTATTTTCTTTTAAAACTATACAAAACTTATCAATAAGCAAGCACATTAGCATTCTACTGTATTTTCAACTTTAAAATTATGTTAATATTTGAATACACTTTTAAAATTTAAAGGTATTTCGCTTTCTAATATTATATAAACAATAGGATGAAAAGCATATGCTGCTTTTATATAATTTACAATATATAACATGATGCTTTGTTATATGGGATATTGTGAAATTAAAGCTAATTATATCCATCACCTCGTATAATCATTGTTTGTGTGGACATGTGTAGTGAGAACGTTTATGTTTAATCTTTCAGCAATTTTTAAGTATAGCAAACAGAAGATGCCAAAAAAGTATACATAGTATTTTAAGAAGGGAAAAAAGCTGCATTAAAATTGTAATGCATTAAAATTGTAATACTCAATATATAACAATAACAAAAAATGAATAACAAAACAATTACAATTGTAATACTCAATATATAACAATAACAAAAAATGAAGACTTCTGCAATTGTAAGAGGTGCTCAGAGTGGTTACCATAAGCATCCAGACATTTCTGATTACAGTGAACTACCACTTGCACTACTCTGACTAAAATGTCTACTTGTATCACTGGGTGTGCCATTTAAATTTCTTCCCTAAGTACTACCACCATAGCCAGTTTCCTATTGTACACCACATCTTTATGCTCTCCCACACTCACACCTCCAATGTTATTGTATTTCCACAACATTCTACAATTTCAAATACCACTTCAATGTCTTGCACTGCTCATTAAACGACACCATACTTCTGCCATTTTCTTTGACTGTCTCCCCCATCCAGGGTGATGCTAGCATTCATTTAATTAATACCATCTTACACACCTCTTGGGGGCAAGACACAATTATAAGAGGGACTTTACCTAGCAAATGCAATCAGTAAAACCTGGTTCTCTGTACCCTCACTGAATCCCCAATAATAATAATAATAATTAATGCCATCTTTTGAGAGAACATCATACCACATATTACTACTATAATTCAATTCAACTTCAAAAAGTAACACATAGATAGCATCCCTTAAAATATATATATGTTTTTACACTCCTGGTATATTATCTTGAGTCACCATACTGTACCGTAAATCTCCATAGTTTATTCATCCTGTCAATATGAAACTTTGCACCCTTTGGCCACCATCTTCCCAGGTTCCCCTGGCCTCAGACCCTGGAAGCCATCAATCTACTCTCTGCTACTATGATTCTGCTATTTTAGGTTACACAATATAAATGACATCATTCAGTATTTTTCTTTCTGCTCTTGGCTTCTTTTTCTTAGCATAATATCCTCCAAGTTTGTCACAAATTATAGTATTTTCTTTTCTTATATGGCTGAATAGCATTTCATTGTGTGTGTGCATTTAAATATATACAGATATGTGTGCGTATATATATACATATACACTACAATATGTATATACATATATGCCACATTTTCTTTGACAAATTCATCCAATGATGGATATTTAGGTTGATTCCATATTTATTGTGTCTATTGTGAATAATATTCAACAAACATGAGAGTGCAGATATCTTTTTGAGAACTGATTTCATCTCCTTTGAATGTTTACACAGATGTAAGATGGCCTGGCCCACTAGGCTGGGCCTATCAACTGGGTCCAGAAGGAAGGATCCAGACCCTGGGTCTATGGGGCATGATCCCACAGCCAATGTTTGTAGGGGTTATCATAAAGTCTCGGCTTTGGAACTGGGGCAGGCATTCAGCCTGGGCCTTAGGAGGGAGTCCTAGAGCCTGGGGTTTCAGGGGCTGACCTAGCAATTGGGCAGATCTGAAGTCTGAGGTTATGAGGGGTATCCTGGCACTGGAGTGAATCTGGAGCGTGGGGTGAGCCTCCAGTCTGATTCCACAGAAGTCAGCCTGGAGCCTGAGGCTACTGAAGCCAGCCTGGCTCTGGAATGGGCTTACAGCCTAGAGGGCCTGACCTGGTGCATTTCACTGGGGCAGGCTTGATATTGGGGTCTTTGGCAAAATTAGGTGTTCACTTCAGTCTTCTTCTCCACAGGAGGGTATTTCTCTCTATGCTGTGCCATCCAGGCTTGGAGGAGGGTTCATCCAAGTACATAGCACTGTACCCTTTCTACCTTCTTCAGTGTGTCTTTTCTTACTTCTATGCTATGTCTACATACTATAATCTCTCACTTGGACTCCTTAGCTCTTGAAAAGAGATTTTCACATGTGGGTAGTTGTTCAAATTGATGTTTCTGCAAGGGGACAAAAATTGAAATGTTCTATTTTAAATTCTTCCTCACCTATAAGAACTTCCTAAAACATTTTAGCCCAACATTTACCCTCTCCTGTTCTCATTTGGCACTTTGGCTCCACCCTACTAAATTTAGAATTAATCATACACTACTTACAGAGATCTATTAATATTGAATCTGTGCTATTAGAATTAGAGTTTTACTATATCCACAATTACTAGAATTTCTTGAATGACTGTGTGTGTTGTAGCAAGGGAATGGGAAGGAGAAAGACAGGAAATTAAAATAAAATGTACATAAGAGAAGTAAATTAATGAAAGGAAACTATTTAATGATGCAAATATCTTTTTCTTCTCTGTGGTTTGTTTTTGGGTTGTTTTTTTTTTTTCATTTTTTTCCTTACGCTTTTTCCCACCCAACACTTTGAATGACAGAGATATGGTTATTTGGGTTTGGGAGAGAATTTTTTTTGTCTTTGCTTTCTTATTTTACTTAAATTTTTTTTTTTTTTTTTTTTTTGGTATTCATTGAGGGTACAAAGAATTAGATTACACTGATTGCATTTGTTAGATAAAGTTCCTTTTGTAATTGTGTCCCACCCCCAAGAAGTGTGCCACACATCAGGACCCCCAGTCTCCCTCCCCTCTTCCCTCTCCCCACTTGCTCATTCCCCTACACCCTCCTTGTATTAGCTCATCTACTGTCTTCATATTAGAATTGAGTACATTGGATTCTTGTTTCTCCATTCTTGTGATACTTTATTAAGAAGAATGTGTTCCATCTCCATCCAGGTTAATACAAAAGATGTAGAGTCTCCATCTTATTTAGTGGCTGAATAGTATTCCATGGTATACATATACTACAGCTTGATAATCCATTCCTGGGTTGGTGGGCATTTAGGCTATTTTCATATTTTGGCGATTGTAAATTGAGCTGTGATAAATAATCTAGTGCAAGTGTCCTTATGATAATAGGACTTTTTTTCTTCTGGGTAGAAGCCTAGTAATGAAATTGCAAGATCAAATGCGAGCTCTAATTTGAGTTCCTTGAGGATTCTCCACACTTCCTGCCAAAAAGGTTTGCAGTCCCATGAGCAGTTTAAAGTGCTCCCTTCTTTCCATATCCATGCCAACAACTGCAGCTTTGAGACTCTGTGATGTGAACCATTCTCATTGGGGTTAGATGATATCTCAGGATGGTTTTGATTTGCATTTCTCAGATGATTAGAGATGATGAACATTTTTTCATATGTTTGTTAGTGATCTGTCTGTCTTCTCTAGAGAAACTTATATTCATGTCTCTTCCACAGTGATATATGGGATTGTTGGGTCTTTCTTTGTCAATTAATTTGAGTTCTCTGTACATCCTAGTTATCAAGTTTTCTCTGATTCATAATATGCAAGTATCTTTTCCCATTCATAATATACAAGTATCTTTTCCCAATATGAAGTATGTTTGTTTGCTTTGGTTCTTGTTTCCTAAGATGTACAGCAGTTTTTAAATTTAATTAAGTCCCATTTGTTTATTTTTTGTTGTTGTTGCAATTGCCATGGAAATCTTCTCCATAAAATCTTTCCCTAGCCTGATATCTTCAAGTGTTTCTCCCCCACTTTCTTTGAGGATTTTTACTGTTTCATGCTTAGACTTAAATCTTTTATTCATCTTGAACCAATTTTTATAAATGGTGAGAGATGCAGGTCCAGTTTCAGTCTTTCACATGTGGTTATCCAGTTATACCAGCACCATTTATTGAATAGGGATTCTTTGCCCCAGTGTATGTTGTTGTTTGGCTTATCAAATATCAGGTGGCTTCAAGATGTTAGTTTCATCTCATGCTTTTCTATTCAGTTCCAAATGTTACTGCCTCTAGTTTTGTGCCAATACCATGTTGTTTTTATCACTGTGGGCTTATAGCATGCCAAAAGTCTGGTAAGGTGATACCCTTGGCTTTCTTTTTATTACTAAGAGTTGCTTTGGCTATACAAGGTTTCTTCTAGTTCCATACAACACAAAGAACTATTTTTTCTAAATCTTGAAAGTATGATGATGATATTTTGATGGGGATACACTGAATCTATAGATTGCTTTAGGTAGAATAGACATTTTGACAATGTTGATTCCACCCAGCATGAGTATGGTATGTTCTTCCATTTGTCAATATCTTCTGCAATCTCTTTTCTTAGGGTTTCATAATTTTCTCTGTAGAAGTCCTTCACCTCTTTTGTTATGTATATTCCTTTATGTTTCATTTTCTTTGAAGCTACTGTGAAGGAAATTGTGTCCTTGATTAGCTTCTCATCCTGGCTCTTTCTGTCATATACAGAGGCTACTGATTTGTGGACATTGATTTTATATCTTGAGATATAAAATATAAAATATCCTATATTTTTTGATCACTTCCAGATCTTGTGGTTGAGTCTTTGGGGTTTTCTAAGTATAAGATCAGCAAAGAGTGAGAGTTTGACCTCCTCTGTCACCATTTAGAGGCCCTTTATTTTCTTCTCTTGCCTGATTGTATTAGCTAGAACTTCCAGCACTATGTTGAATAGTAGGGGCAATAGAGGACAACTTTCTCTGGTTCCAACTCTAAGGGGAAAAGCTTTCAGTTTTAAACCATTCAGTATAACTTTAGCTGTGGGTTTCTTGTAGATGGCCTTGATCAGATTCTGAAATGTGCCACCTAGAATAATATATTCTTTTTTTTCCTTTTTTTTTTTTTAAATTAAATCATCATTGTGTACATTAATGCAGTCAAGGGGTACAATGTGCTGGTTTTATATACAATTTAAAATATTTTCATCAAACTGGTCAACATAGCCTTTACAGTATTTTCTTAGTTATTGTGTTAAGACATTTATATTCTACCTTTAGTAAGTTTCACATGTAACCTTGTAAGATGCACCATAGGTGTGGTCCCACCAATTACCCTCTCTCCACCCATCCTCCCCCTCCTCTCCCCTCCCTCTCTCCTTTCCCCATGTTCTTGGGCTATGATTGGGTTATAGCTTTCATATGAAAGCTACAAATTAGTTTCATAGTAGGACTGAGTACATTGGATACCTTTTCTTCCATTCTTGAGATACTTTGCTAAGAAGAATATGTTCCAGCTCCATCCACATAAACATGAAAGAGGTAAAGTCTCCATCTTTCTTTAAGGCTGCATAATATTTCATGGTATACATATACCACACTTTATTAAACCATTTGTGGGTCTTAAATGTTCTAATTAGAAAAGGATGTTGAATTTTATTGAATGCTTTTTCTGCATCTATTGAGAGGATGATATGGTCTTTATTTTTGCTTCTATTGATATGGTGAATCACATTTATGGATTTGTGTATATCAGGCATCCTCAAACTATGGCCCACAGGGCACAGGCAGCCCTCTTAAGACATTTATCCGGCCCCCCAGGTGTTTTTGCCACCACTGCTGGTCCTGCTTAGCAGCTGACTTGTCCCGGAACCCATAGTCCAGCCCTCCAATGGTCTGAAGGACAGTGAATTGGCCCTTGTTTAAAAAGTTTGAGGACTCCTGGTGTATATTAAACCAGCCTTGCATCCCTGGGATGAAACCTACCAGATAGTGATGAATAATTTCTTTTTTTTTTAAATTAAATCATAGCAGTATATATTAATACTATCATGGGGTAGAGTGTACTCTTCTGTATACAATTTGAAATACATTCATCCAATTGGTTAACATAGCCTTCATGTCTTTTTCTTAGTTACTGTGTTAAGACATTTATATTCTACATTTACAGAGATTCACATGTACCCTTATAGGATGAACCATAGGCGTGATCCCACCAATCACCCTCCCTCCACCCACCCTCCCTCATTCCCTCCCCTCCCTCTCCCCTCTTCCCATATTCCTGGGCTAAAATTGGGTTAGAGCTTTCCTATGAAAGCTATAAATTAGTTTCATAGTAAGGCTAAGTACTTTTTCTTCCATTCTTGAGATATTATGCTAAGAAGAATATTTTCTAGCTCTATCCATGTAAACATGAAGGAGGTAAAGTCTCCATCTTTCTTAATGGCTGCATAGTATTCCATGGTGTACATATACCACAATTTATTGATCCATCCATGCATTGATGGGCTCTTGGGCTTCTTCTATGACCTAGTAATTATGAATTGGGCTGCAATGAACATTCTGATACAAATATCTTTATTGTAGTGTGATTTTTGGTCTTCTAGATATAACCTAATAGAGGAATTATAGGATCAAATGGCAGGTCTATTTTTAGTTCTCTAAGTGTTCTCCAGATGTCTTTCCAAAAGGAACATTGTATTAGTTTGCAATCCCACCAGCAGTGTAGAAGTGTTCCCTTTCCTCCACAACCACGCCAGCATCTGTGATTTTGTGATTTTGTGATATGGGCTAATCTTACTGGTGTTGGATGATATCTCAAAGTAGTTTTGATTTGTATTTCTCTGATGATTAAGGATGGTGAGCATTTTTTCATATATTTGTAGGCCATGCACCTGTCTTCTTCAGAGAAGTGTCTCTTCAAGTTCCTTGCCCACCCTGAGAGGGGATCACTTGTTCTCTTCTTGCTACAATGTGTGAGTTCGCTGTGGATTCTGGTTATTAAACCTTTGTTGGAGACATAACCAGCAAATATCTTCTCCCATTCTGAGAGCTGTCTACTGGCTTTACTTACTGTGCCTTTGGCTGTGCAGAAGCTTTTAAATTTGATCAGGTCCCAGTAGTATATTTTTGATGTTCCTTCAATCTGATGGGTCCTCTTCATAAAATTTTTGCTCAGGCCAATTTCTTCAAGTGTTTCCCCTACTCTTTCTTCTAGTATTTTTATAGTTTCATGTCTTAAATTTAAATCTTTAATCTGGTGAGAGTCAATCTTAATTAGTGGTGAAAGGTGTGGATCCATCAGAATTCTACCAAACCTTTAAAGAGGAACTAGTTCCCATACTACTCAACCTTTTCCAAAATATAGAAAAAGATGGAATACTACCCAAC
>NW_003852526.1:5323357-5326248 GCF_000181295.1 Otolemur garnettii | reverse complement strand
TGAAACTTTAATAGGGATTGCATTAAAATTATATATTGCTTTGGGTAGCATGGACATTTTAACAATGTTAATTCTTCCCAGCCATGAGCATGGTATGTTTTTCCATTTGTTAACATTTTCAGCTACTTCTTTTCTTAGAGTTTCATAGTTCTCTTTATAGAGGTCTATCACATCCTTTATTAAGTAAACTCCCAGATATTTCATCTTGTTTAGCACTGCTGTAAATGGAATAGAATTCTTGGCTATTTTTTCGGCTTGACTGTTGTTGGTATATATAAAGGCTACCAATTTATGAGGGCTAATTTTGTATCCTGAGACAGTGCTGTATTCCTTGATCACTTCTAAGAGTTTTGTAGTCGAATCCCTGGTATTTTCCACATATGTAATCATGTCATCTGTGAAGAGTGAAAGGTTAATCTCTTCTGATCCTATGTGGATACCCTTGGTTGCCTTTTCTTCCCTAATTGCAATGGCTAAAACTTCCATTACAATGTCAAAGAGCAATGGAAACAATGGGCAACCTTGCCTAATAATTTCTTTTTAAAGTGTAGCTATAATCTGTTGGCTAGAATTTCCTTGAGAATTTTTGCATCTATATTCGTTAGTGAAATGGGTCTGAAATTCTCCTTTTCAGTTTGGTCTATTCCTGGTTTTGGTATCAAGGTGATGTTTGCTTCATAGAACATGTTGGGAAAGATTCTTTCCTTCTGAATTTTTTGGAATAATTTCTGTAGTATGGGTATAAGCTCTTCTTTGAAGGTTTGATAGAATTCTGGTTTCTCAATATCAGTTCTTGAAAGCAGTCTGTTGAGGAGATCTTTTTCTTCTTAAGTCTAGGGAGAGGGTGTGATTCCAGGTATTGATCCATTTCCTCCACATTGTCAAATTTCTGGGCATAGAATTTCTTGTAGTACTCAGAGGTGATCTCTTGTCTCTCTGTGGCATTTTATCATTTCTGATGGAGGTTATTAGAGATTTTACTTTTCTGTTTCTAGTTAATCTGGCCAAAGGTTTATTGACTTTATTTAAAAAAAAAAAAACACAACTTTTTTTGTTGTTAATTTTCTGAATGATTCTTTTGCTTTCAATTTCATTAGTCTCTGATTTAGTTTTTGTTATTTCTTTTCTTCTGCTGGGTTTGGGATTAGATTGTTCTTCTTTTTCCAATTCCATAAGATAGTTCATGAGTTTGTTGATGCACTCTCTTTCTGTTTTTTGAATGTAGGCATCTAATGTGATAAAGTCTCTATTAAGACTGCTTTTGCTGTATCCCACAGGTTTTGGTAACTTGTGTATTCATTGTTGTTATGTCTGAAGAATTTAATGATTTCTTCTTTTATGTCTTCCTTAGCCCAACTATCAGTCAGCATAAGGTTGTTTAATTTCCAAGTGTTTGTGTGAGGATGAACAGTTTGTTGGAGTTGAGTTCCACCTTTATTGCCCTGTGTTCTGAAAAGATACAAGGTATACTTCTATTCTTTTAATTTTGCTGAGGTTTGATTTGTATCCTAGAATGTGGTAAGTTTTAGAGTATGAATTATGAGCTGATGAGAAAAATGTGTATTATTTAGCTTTAGGATGTGTGTTCTATATTTGCTCTAGGGTCACATTTAAGTCCTTTGTATCTTCATTTAGTTTCTGTTTAGAGGATCTGTCCAGTTCAGTCAGAGGCATGTTAAAGGACATGACTATTATGATGTTATGGGATATCATATTGCTCAGACCCCTCAAGGTCTGTTTCATAAATCTGGGATTTAAATTCAATGCATAAATATTTAAAATTAAGATGCCATCTTGTTGTATTGTTCCTTTGATGAGTATAATGTGCCCATCTTTGTCTTTCTTAACCTTAGTTGCTTTGAATCACTTGTATCTGAAAATAAGTTTGCAACCCCTCCTTTCTTCTGATTTCCATTTGTTTGAAATACTGTTCGCTTTCCATCCATTAACCCTGAGTCTTAATTTGTCCTTCAAGGCTAGCTATGTCTTCTGGAGACAGCAAACAGATGGCTTGTGCTTTTTATGCAATCAGCCAGAGTGATACATACTCTAAAACTTACCACATCCACAATCACAACTGGTACCTAATGAACAAATAACATTTTTGCTTAGTTCACCCTTCAGTGGTGAATTCGGTCCACTGACATTTATTGGGAGAATTGATAAGTGTGGTAAAGCTCTATTCATCTTATTTTGTGAAAGTCCATTGTGTAGTTTCAACCTTTGTGCCATTGTGGAAGCTAAGTTTAGACCTTTAGTTTCTGGGTGTTTACTTTGCTGGCGGTCCATTGTAAAGGTCAGTGTTGAGAATAGGTCTAAGTATTTCCTGTAGAGCTGGTCTTGTTGTGGCAAACTTCCTAAATGTTTATGTATCAGTAAAAGATCGGATTTCTCCATCAATCTTGAAGCTTAGTTTATCAGGATACAGAATTTTGGTCTGAAAATTCTTTTAAAAATTTTGAAGGGGGATGACCTTGTTTTTCTAGCTTGGAAAGTTTCAGTTGAAAAGTCTTCTGTCATCCTGATGGCTCTGCCTCTGTAGGGTCAGTTGGTGCTTACTCCTGCCTGCTTGCAGAAATTTTTCTTTCACCTTGACTTTTGGCAGGTTCATTACACTGTGTCTTGGAGTAGCTCTGTTTGAGTTGAGATGATCTAGGATTCGATATCCATCTGAAAGGAGGGTGTTGGGGTCTTTAGTAAAACTTGGGAAGTTTTCACTTATAATAGTCTCCAGTAGGGTGTCCATTCCTTTGGGACAATCTTCTTCCCCTTCAGGAATTCCTATTATTCATGCTTCATGGAGTCCCATAGTTCTCTAAGTATCTGTTCTGCCTTCTCCTTTTCTTTCTGCCTCTTTATTTTTAATTTTTTTTTTTTTTTTTTTTTTTTTT
>NW_003852526.1:5318202-5323118 GCF_000181295.1 Otolemur garnettii | reverse complement strand
GTTTGGCTGGGATTAGGTTTGAACCCACCACCCTCAGCGTATGGGGCCAGCGCCCTACCCACTGAGCCACAGGTGCTGCCTTTTTCCTGCCTCTTTAATTACTTGGGTTAACTCCAAAACCTTACCCTCTAGCTCCGAGGTTCTTTATTCTCCATGGTCTAACAAATTTTTCATACTTTCTAGTACATCTTTACATTCCCTGATTGTCTCCTTCATTTCCTTAAAGTTTGTCATATCTTTCTATGTTCTATATATCTCTTGTCTGACTTTTGGTTCTATCTTTCCATTTTCTCATCCATTCCTTTTATTGTCTTTATCATCCATATTTTAAATTCCCTGTCTGCCAAGTCCATTAACTCTTTATAGGCAGAGTCTTCTGCAGTAGCTGCCTCATGCTCCCTACAGGGACTTTCTCTGTTTTGGTTTTTCATGTTGCCTGAATTTTTCTGTTGGTTCCTCTTCATGTGTTCTTTCTTCTTATTCACCTCCTTGTCCTCATTTTTCTGTATCACTTCCTCCTTTGCTTCAAATTACCTTGTCTCAGAGTGTAGGTCCTGAAGTGGCCTCAGCCTAAGGAAAGCCAAACTCTTCCACATAATCAAATAAATGGGAGTCTTGGCTCTTGATGACAATTTGTTGCAATATGTTGCTGGGACACCAGGTGGTACTATGGGTATTTTAGGAGACAAAGAGCACAGCCAGCTACCCTCTATGGTCCTTATTCCAAACCTAGTTGCTTTCAATGATTGCCTGATTGTTTACTCAGCATTCAGACCCTGCCAAGTTGGGATCTTAAAGCTCACAAGAATCCTTCAGGGGCAGATCTCACAGTGCCCCCTGACTCCAGTTCCCATGGGATGTTGGAGTCCCTTAGCCTGTTCCAAGTGTGAAGTTCTGATCCCAGCAAGCAGAAATAAGACAGCTGTGCCTTAGGCCCCCAGTAAGACCTTCTCACAACCTTGTCACAATGGCAGCCCCCTGGCTGTGGAGACCTTCTCAGTATGGCTTCCTTGCCAGGCACCAAACCTATGGCAAATCCACTCCAACCGCGGTCAAATTTGTTTGCTGTATACTGTTCAAGACAACCCAGTCTTCCAAGCTTTCCACTCAATGCACAGCTTCCCATAACAAGTGAAAACTGCAAAGAGGCTTCCTCCCATTCCAGCCCTCTGTGGGGGGCCAGCTGATCACAGCCATTTGCAACCATTTGCCTAATTTGTCAGATTTCCACCACTCCAGATCATACACTGTATCTAGCTCTCCACCCCCTCACTGTGCTCACTGAGCTACAACTCTGGGTAAGGTCCTCACATAAGATATGGCTGAGTTCTCTCTTTTTCCCCAGTCATTCTTGGAGAGCTCAGCTGAACGATCCTTCTGGTCTGCTATCTTCCTCTGCCCCTATTTTTGCTTTTTAAAAATATTCCTCATATCATTTAACTGCAACTGATACCTAATGAACAAATAACATTTTTGCTTAATTCAGTAGATACACAGGTTGGACATAGTGGCTCACACTTGTAATCTTAGCACTCTAGGAGGCTGAGGCAAGAGCATCCCTTGAGCCAAGGAGTTTGAGACCAGCCTAAGCAAAAGTGAGACTCTGCCTCTACTAAAAATAGAGAAAATTATCCAGATGTGGTGCCATGCACCTGTAGTCTCAGCTACCAGGGAGGCTAAGGTGGGAGGATTGCATGAGCCCAGGAGTTTGAGTTTGTAGTGAGCTATGATGATTCCACTATACTCTAGCCCAGGCAACAGAGCAAGACTCTTTCAAAAAAATAATAATCTACTTATATTTTTTACATATATATAAAACTGGATTATCAATTAATATATCCAAGCCTACTTCCAGAACTGGCAATGGGAAAAACAAAACAGTAGCAATAAAAATCTTGGTTGTATTAGCCTGTCATATTTCTTTTGTCTCAAACTTATACATTCACAGACCCAGAAAAACTTCTTCTTCATATAGTCAAATCAATACAAACCAAGTAGACTATAAAACACACTGAAAAAAAAGAAAAATAGCTGGCAAACATTATATATAACCCACAATGCTGCCACAATCTTAACATGTTTTACAAGTGTCCCCTGGTGTCAGTCCCTAAAGACCATCTTTGAGTCTGTCTCACCCTCTCCTGGAGGGGCAGCACCTATGACCTGCTCACCTCTATGCTGGTCTCCTTCCTTGCCCGTGCTCTCCCTATCCAGTGATACTGTTTGGCTATTCCTGTGTGAGTGGCACTGGTAGGAGAAGATGAATGTGCCTGATCAGTGATTACAGCTCCCCTGCAGATCCTCTAGCTCAGGCTATAAAGGTTCTCTCTTAATGTGTGTCTTCTCTGTTTGGAGAGCAATTGCCTCTGCATAAAAATCTTACTTGTAACAAGGTCATTTTGTTTCCTCACTGTATTGCCTTATAGTTCATATTTTGTCTGAACTGCAAGAATGACCTAATACTCTGTCCTGGGATCCTTTCTTTCCCTACAATGTAAACATTGTTTCATAAGTTATTACTAAATGCTCTCTATGCCCCCATATGTACACACACACACACACACACGGAAATGGTACCAGGAAGCCATTCTGATGTTGTTCATAACAATAGCAGTATTATTCACCACAAAAAGAGCACTATTTAAGAGATATATGGTTATGAAGCATGTGATGAACTTATGGACAGTAACTGGATGGTATTTTATAATACTCAGAACTCTTTCAAAGATATTACAGCTTCCTCACAACTTTAAGTGAACCCAATTATTATTAAAAAGAGAACTTTATTATCATTGCCAAGTAATAGAAGAAAAGATAGAGATTAAGCATAAATGAGTGACCTGGGCAAGATCCCCATAGAGTAAGGGAAACTGAAGGTTCTAATTCACTTTGTTTTTACCTGTCCCCCCAACTTGGTGACTAGTGGGCTTTTGCTTCTTTCCCAAGAATTAGGCTCCACCTTTTGACCAATTTCTGATAAACTCTTCTTTTTGCACCAAGTTTGTGCCTTAAAGATCTGCCTGGATTCTAGACTCTTTAGCACCAGTGGTTGCTATCTAAGGACTGGAGTCTAAGCCCTTGCAAACTCAGTGGTTGAATCTCTTGTCCATAGGTCAGTCTCCCTGATTCTCTCTATTACTTTCCAGAAGTTACTCCAATTCCTGAGGACATGTTGCTGTTATATCTTAGACCCTGTTCCCCCTGTCCTCATCCTCTACATCACCCAGTACTAATTGCTTGCCTCATTGGTAATGTCCTATCCCAGAACCCATGTAAATTTGAAGTTTGAGGTTTTTGTTGTTGTTTTTGGCCAGACTAGATGTCCTTGAGTATCTGCAGAGACAGGTATCCCTCAGCCTGCTCCAAATGAGAACTTCTCCTCCTGAGTTAATTCATTTTTAAAGCTAACTGAACCATGCCCAGTCTTGTCTGGAAATATTGTAATGGTGACATTAAATCTTTCCTCTTAAAATTCTAGCTATGGTGCAAGGTCTACTCCAAGCCATTTAATAGCAATAAAAAAGTGAGTCATAGACTTTTTCAATAGCAAAGATGTTTATCATGATAGTACAATCCATTATGATTTTAAAGAATTCTTTTTCACAACATTATTTCTCTCTGAGTAAAGTTAGAATTTGCCGATAATAATGTGGTAGGTGCTGCAGGATCCTACAAATATAAGTGAACAACCTTTAATAAGATATAAAAATTCTCATATGCATTCATACTGGTTTCCCATAAGGACAGATATTTCACAAGAAAAAGGGCAAATCCGCCAGCTAATCTTTAGATTAGAAGCAGGCACTAGGAGTGTTCCAGCAGCTACACAAAGAGATATCAAAGCTAGCACTTTGTCTTTTGATGAAGCATTGCCCTTTTCCCCAAGTAATATCTAATTATTAATGCTCAGCCCCAAAATAGTAACACCCATGCTCATGTGCTCATTGTCAGGGACCTGGAGTACAGAGCAGACACTGGCTAATAATTATAGAACTATTCTGTATCATGAATAAGGAAAAGGATATTAGCAGGGTTATTGCTAGTAAGATGCCATTTTCAGGTGTGCTAAATAAAGCTAGTTCTCACCCAAAAGCCACTTTCTCTAATGAACTAATATTAGCACAATTGAGCAATGACATAGTTAAGGAAGAAAAGAGAAATCTGAATATTAAGTCTGAACCTAATTCTACTGAACAAACTTAGTTCATTGAATTGAACACTGTTATAAACTTGGCTTGAAAATATCTCTAAGACTCAGTTTCCTCATCTGTAAAGTGGGCCAATCAGTACTGCTTAATTTATTGTTATGAGCATTAAATGAATAAAAGTGTATATAATATTTTGAAAAATAAGGCCTTATACACATATAAGTGATTATTATTCTTTTTTAATTTATTTTTTATTAGATCATAATTGTGTACATTAATTCTATCATCGGATACAGTGTGTTGCTTCCATATGCAGTTTGGAAAACTCTCATCCATCTGGCTAACATAGCCATCATGTCTATCTCATAATTGTTGTGTTAAGACATTTATATTCAACCTTTAGACAAATTCACATGTACCCTAATAGGATAAATTATAGGCGTGATCCCCACAATATCATTCTCTTCACCCATACTCCCCCCTCCCCTCCCCCCTTTCCCTGTAGTCTAGGGCTCCATTTGGATTGTAGCTTTCTTAAGATAGCTAACAATTAGTTTCATAATAGAGTTGAGTACATTGGATACTTTTTCTTCCATTCTTGAGATACTTTGCTAAGGAGGACATTTTCCAGCTCCAACCATGTAAACATGGAGGAGGCAAGGTCTCCATCTTTCTTTGTGGCTGTATAGTACTCCATGGTGTACATATACCACAATTTATTGATCCATTCATGGGTCGATGGGCACTTGGGCTTCTTCCATGACCTAG
>NW_003852526.1:5304303-5316394 GCF_000181295.1 Otolemur garnettii | reverse complement strand
TTGATGTGTTGCTGGATTCTGTTTGTTAGGATCTTGTTGAATATTTTCGCATCAATATTCATTAGAGACATTGGTCTATAATTTTCTTTTCTTGTTGGATCTTTACCTGGTTTGGGGATCAAGGTGATGTTTGTTTCATAGAATGTGTTGGGTAATATTCCGTCTTTTTCTATATTTTGGAAAAGGTTAAATAATATAGGTATTAGCTCTTCTTTAAAAGTTTGGTAGAATTCTGACGTGAAGCCATCTGGTCCTGGGCTTTTCTTTTTAGGGAGATTTTGTATACTTGATGCTATTTCAGAGCTTGATATGGGCCTGTTCAACATTTCCATTTGGTTCTGATTAAGTCTTGGAAGGTGGCATGCTTCCAAGTATTGGTCAATTTCCTTCAGGTTTTCATATTTCTGAGAGTAAAGTTTCTTGTAGTATTCATGAAGGATTTCTTGAATTTCTGAGGGGTCTGTTGTGATTTCATCTTTACAATTTCTAATTGAAGAAATTAGAGATTTAAGTCTTTTTTTTCTTGGTTAGGTTGGCCAAAGGTTTATCTATTTTATTTACCTTTTCAAAAAACCAACTTTTTGATTTATTAATCTGATGTATAATCCTTTTGTTTTCAATTTCATTTAATTCTGCTCTAATTTTGGTTATTTCTTTTCTTCTGCTGGGTTTTGGGTTGGATTGTTCTTCCTTTTCCAGTTGCTTGAGATGCCCCATAAAGTTGTTAACTTCCTCTCTTTCCGTTTTCTTGAGGAAGGCTTGCAGTGCGATAAATTTCCCCCTTAGGACTGCCTTTGCAGTATCCCAGAGGTTCTGATAACTCGTCTCTTCATTGTTGTTTAATTCCAAGAATTTGGTCATTTCCTTCTTGATCTCATCTTTGACCCAAGTGTCATTGAGCATAAGGTTATTTAGCTTCCATGATTTTGTTTGAGTCTGCAAGTTCCTGTTGTTACTGAGTTTGACTTTTATTCCATGATGGTCTGAGAAGATGCAAGGGATAATTTCTATTCTTTTAAATTTGCTGAGGTTAGACTTGTGACCTAGGATGTGGTCTATTTTGCAGTATGTTCTGTGGGCTGATGAGTAAAATGTGTACTTAGTTTTATTAGCATGAAATGTTCTATAGATGTCCATTAAGTCCAGATGCTGAATGGTTAGGTTTAAATCTAGAATTTCTTTGCTAAGCTTCTTGTTGGATGATCTGTCCAGCACTGCCAAAGGGGTATTAAAATCTCCAACTATGATGGAGCTGGGAGTAATCAGGTTGCTCATGTCTGTTAAAGTGTCTCTTAAAAATTGGGGTGAATTCTGATTGGGTGCATAAATATTGATAATTGAAATCTCGTCATATTGAGTACTACCTTTAACAAATACAAAGTTACTATCATTGTCCTTGCTCACTTTTGTTGGTTTAAAACCTATTGCATCTGCAAATAGTATTGCAACACCTGTTTTTTTCTGCTGTCCATTAGCCTGGAAAATAGATGACCATCCCTTCACCCTGAGTCTATCCTTGTCTTTTAAAAGAAGGTGTGTTTCTTGTATGCAACAAATATCTGGCTTGAGTTTTTGTATCCAGTCAGCCAGCCTGTGTCTCTTTAAAGGGCAGTTTAAGCCATTTACATTGATTGAGACTATTGATAATCCTGGCATAATTTGGGGTGTTGAGTTTTCTGAAGGTTCATTAGAAATCTTTGATCCTTTTGTTGCTGTGGAGATTGGAATTTAGTCAAAATTTTCTGGGTGGGTTTATTTATGTGGTGGAGGATTGTGTTGGTTCTTATGGAGGATAGGTCTGAGGATATTCTGGAGGGCTGGTTTAGTTATGGCAAATTTCTTCAACATGTGAATATCATGAAAGTATTTAATTTCTCCATCATAAATGAAGCTCAGTTTGGCTGGATACAGGATTCTGGGTTGAAAGTTGTTTTGTTTTAAGAGTTTGAAGGTCGATGACCACCCTCTTCTAGCCTGAAAGGTTTCAGCAGAGAGATCTGCAGTCATTCTAATATTCTTCCCCTTGTAGGTTAATGTTTTCTTGCATCTAACTGCTTTCAGGATTTTCTCTGTCATGTTAACTTTAGTGAAGTTGATTATGATATGCCTGGGGGATGTCTTGTTCAGGTTGAGTTGTGCTGGGGTTCTGAAGCTGTCTTCTATCTGAATTTCAGGATCCCTTGGCATGTCTGGAAAGTTCTCTTTCATAATTTCGTTTAGGAGTGCCTCTGTGTTTTGTGAAGCAACTTCGTCACCTTCAGGGATTCCTATGAGGCAAATATTAGTTTTCTTCGAATTATCCAAGATCTCTCTGAGTGAGAGATCTGTTTTTGTTCTCCATTTGTCAAAATCTTTGGAAGTCTGGGTGCGTTCAAAGTCTTTGTCTTCAGTGTCAGAGATCCTATCTTCTGCCTCGTCCATCCTCTGACAGAGGGATTCAACGGTGCTCTTCAAATCTGCAACCTCTTGTTTCAGTGTATCACAATCCTTGATCATTTTATCTTCGAAATCATTGAATTTTTTGGACAGCTTTGGAATGATTTGAAATTCTAGCTCCCTCTTTTCCTCCAACCTGTTGATCTTACTCCCTATCCAGATTCTGAACTCAATTTCTGACATTTCAGATATCTGTTTATGTAGTGGGTCTTCAATTGTGTCTACCCCATCCTTCTTTGGGGAGGTTAATCTACTCTGGTTATTCTGGTTGCCAGAGTTTTTCCGCTGATTCCATCCCATGTTGAATTTGCACCTTTTGGAAACTGTCCCTAAAACCGTTCTGCCAGTGGCTTCTTATAGTTTTCTCCTGGGCACAACCCAGCAAGACCCCAGGAGGCGGGGCCAGCAGGCAGGGTGACGCAGCCCACCCCTGCAGGAGTCAGTGTTGCCGTCAAGGCCCTGGGAGGCAGGTGCAACCTGCCCCAATGGAGGTCAGTTCTCCTTACTGGCCACCAAAGCTCCGGAGGCAGATGCACGGCTGGCGGGATGGAGCGACCCTCCCAGGAAGGAGCTGCTGGCAACGGTAAGCTCGCAAGGCCCCGGGAGGTGGGCACGCTGCTGTGCTACCTGCCCCAGGAGACATCAGTTGTCCTTGCAGGCCACCAAAGCCCCAAAGGCGAGCGCGCAGCTGGCAGGAGTTGGCGGTGATCTTGCGCTTGGAGGTCCTGGGAGGTAGGCACAGGTCTGGGCGACCTGCCCCAGCAGAAGCCAACTGCCCTTACAAGCTGCCAAGCCCCAGAGGTGGGCGTGCCACTGGCGGGATGGTGCGACCCTCCCCGGCAAGAGCTGCTGGCGACTGCCAGCTGAAAAGACCCCGGGAGGCCAGCCTGAGACTGCGTGACCCGCCCAGCAGAAGTCAGTTGCCCTCACTGGCCACCAAAGCCCTGGAGGCTGGCACACGACTGGCGGGACGATGCAACCCTCTCAGGTAGGAGCTGGTGGTGGTAGTATCCAGGGCCAGAGGGCTCCTGGAGGCAAGCGGGTGGCTGCTCAACCTGCCCTAGCAGAAGTCAATTGCCCTCACCTGCCGCCAAAGCCCTGGAGGCAAGCAAGCAGCTGGCAGGACTGTGCGACCCTCCCCAGCAGGAGTCAATGGCAGCCGCGGGCCAGCAGGGCTCCAGGAGGCGGGTGCGGCTCAGTGACCTAACCCAGCAGAAGTCAATCACCGTCAAGGGCCACCAAAGACCCAGAGGTGGACACCTGGAGGGGTGTATGGCCCTCCCTGTCTGGTGTCAATCCCAGTCACCAGCACCAAGGTCTCAGGAAGTGCAGACAGCAGCCAGGGAGACAGCTGAGAGCAGAATGCGCTGACTGAGGGGGATCCATCTGCACACAGAAAGCATTGATCAAGCAGTTCTCACGGTGAAGGGCTGGGACAGGGGCTTGGTCTTGAAAGGGTGGGTGGATGCTGTTCTTGGCTCTCCTCTCCCTGTCTCTGTTGGCAAGGGGAGGGAGAGTGGACTGGAAACTCAAAATGGCAGTGCAAACGCCAGTTCCACTTTTCCTTCTGGGGGAGGGTGTTCCAAGTCTCAACTGGGTTCCTCCAGGGTAGTAAACTTCCCTGTGGGCAGCTCTCACTCGTGGAGTGAGAGAATAGGTCCTCAGTTTATCGGTGGCCTGTAGGAGACTCAGAGGAGCGGTTCAAGAGGAAACAAAGGAAAAGCACACCTTTCTTGGGGGAGGGGATGGGCGCTATTCCTTTGGGGTGATTTATGTACCTGTGAATTGTCCTCTAGGAGTCTCCGCCTGTCTCAGAAGAGGTGTCCTGCTGGTATCACTCTTCTCTCTCAGCTGGGCTCCCAATTTTCAACTTTGTTGGGGGTTTCTCTGGACTTTATCCTTTCCTCTGAACAGGAGCTTCTGTCAGAGACTGGTGCCTGTCAGCCATCTTGACCACTCCCCCATGATTATTATTCTTATACTGACATTCCAAAATAGTGTTTGCAAAGAACTAAACAGGGAGGAGCTGTTGGGGATAAAATAACCAGACTCTCCCAGAACCTACATGGGAAAAAAGAATGTCCAGCAGCACTAAAGAGTTTAAAGTTTGCTTTTTTAAATAAAATTTAAATATGAGTTGTCCATGTGCTTCTATTACCACTTCTGAAAGTAAATATATTCATATGACTAGGGGTGTAAATAATTTCTTTTAATTTTCTGCCCATAAAAAGTAAATTCTAACCTTTTACTTTTCTGTTTCTTTCATTTGACCAGTAAAGAAATATAGTAAACATTCATACTAAATGATACATTTCAGGTAAAGGCATGGAATATAATGAACAGATTTCTATCTAAAGATAGTCAAATTACTGTGTAAAGAAAATTCTAGTTCTGAGTTTTTGCCAGTCATCACAGATACCCTGGTACAGTCACAATCGCTCATGTTAGCATTATTTACCCCAAACTATGGACAATTCTAAATATCACTCTAACTCAAGATTGCAGTTTGCCAACAAGAAAGTAAACAGGTGAAAGCTTACTAATCCTACTCCCTCCTTTTCTTTCCCCCTTCTTTCCTCCCTACCGCACTTGAATATGCTTGTTTTATTCCCTTGTATGGGGATGTAGCTATTTTTCTATTAGATTCATATTAGTGTTGAGTACATTAAATACTTGTTTTTCCATCTTGTGATACTCTACAAAGAAGAATGTGTTTCAACTCCATCCAGGTGAATCCAAAAGATGTAAAATCTCCATCATTTTTATGGCTGAGTAGCATTCCATGGAATACATGTACCACAGTTCATTGATCCAATCATGCATTGATGGGCATTTGGGTTTCTTCCATGTCTTAGCAATTGTGAACTGATCTTCAATAAACATTCTAATGGAAATGTCCTTGTAAAGAAATGATTTCATTTCTTCTGGGTAGATCCCTAGTAATGGAATTGCAGGATCAAATGTAATGTCTACATTTAGCTTTTTGAGGATTCCCCATACCTCTTTCCTGTATTAGTTTGCAATCCCACCAACAGTGTATAAGTGTTGCCTTCTCTCCAAATCCATACCAACATTTACAGCTTTGAGATTCTGTGATGTGGGCTATTCTCACTAGGGTTAGGTGATATCTCAGGGTGGTTTTTATTTGCATTTCACTGATAATTAGGGACAATGAGCATTTTTTTTCACGTGTTTTTTGGCCATTCACTTTACTTCTTCAGAGAAGGTTCTGTTCATGTCTCTTGCCCAATGGGAGATGGGATTGTTTACTCTTTTTCTATTGATTAATTTGAGTTCTCTGTTCTCTGTTTAATCAAGGAATTTTAAATGTTCCTATATATAGTTATCAATTCTTTGTTAGATTTGTAACATCCAGATATCTTTTCCTATTCTGAAGGTTGTCCATTTCTTTGATTTTTGTGTCCTTAATTGTGCAGAAGCTTTTTAGCTTAATTAAGTCCCATTTATTTATTTTTGTTGATGTTGCCTTTGCTGATGCCATCTTCTTCATAAAATCTTTCCCCAGGCTGATATCATCAAGAGTTTTTCCCACACTTTCTTCTAGGATTTTTAACATTTAATGTCTTATATTTAAATATTTTATTCATCATGAGTCAATTTTTGTAAGTGGTTAGAGGTGCAAGTCCAGTTTTAGTCTTTTACATGTGGTTAACCAATTCTCCCAGCACCATTTACTGAATAGCAATTCTTTTCCTTAGTTTATGTTGTTGTTTAGTTTATCAAAGATCAGATGACAGTAAGAGGTTGGCTGCATCTCTGGGTTTTCAATCCTGTTCCATAAATCTGTCTCTATTTTTGTGCCAATACCATGCTGTTTTGATCACGGTGGTCTTGCAGTATAACCCAAAGTCTGATAGAGTGATGCATCCAGATTTGTTTTTATTACTAACAATCCCCTTGACTATATGAGTTTTTTCATTGTTCCAAAAAAAATTAAGAACTATTTTTTTTGAGTTCTTCAAAGTATGATATTGGTATTTTAATGGGAATTTCATTAAACCTGTAGATTGTAGACAACTGCCTCAACTACAACTTAAACTTTACCTTAGAAACACAAATAATGTAACCTAATCATTTGTACCTTCATATTAATCTGAATTTCAAAAAAAGAAATAAAAAGAAATAAAGTAAACAGTAGGGTTTCTATCATTTCTAGGCGTCTATTCTATGCCAGCTAGAGTGCCAGTCATTGAGAAGAGGAAGAAGTATTATACAGTCAGGTTGGCAGACTTCGGATGATCTCTTAGGAGATCAATTTACAAGGGTGATTCTCCCTCAATGCCACTTCTGTGCATGCAAAAAGGGTGAGAGTCTGAGGGTGTGGTCTGTGTGGCCCCTTTTGGCTCCTGGGTTTTAGTGACTCCAGTTGTGGGACCTGCTCTCCCTTCTCCTTCAATCCTCAAAGCTTCCCATTTCTAGGATAGTCTACTTTCTGGTATCCAGAAGATAATGTCCTTAGATACTCTTTTTCTTTCCTTTCTCATCTAAAGATTTCATTTTGTTTCCCATGTAAAAATATCCATGAGTACAAGGGGAAGAGAAAGGGAAACAGAGATGATCTCCCCTATCGACTGGAAAATATATAGAAGAAATAAGAATTTGTCCCTTTGTCTATTCTTGAAAATAAGAGTTATTGAGCACCTAAGACATTGCAAGGCTTATGCAAGGTCCGGGAGACATAAAGATGGCAAAAGGCATTTTCTGTTGGAGAACAGGTCTCAATTCAGTGGATGAATGACTGATAAAAGGAATCTATCCCATTGCCAAAGCGATGACCAATGGGGTTTACGTCGTACATAGATAAGTATTTCTTTTCTTTTTTTTTTTTTTTTTTTTGAGACAGAGCCTCAAGCTATCCCCCTGGTTAGAGTACTGTGGCTTCACAGCTCACAGCAACCTCCAACTCCTGGGCTCAAGTGAGTCTCCTGCCTCAGCCTCCCAAGTAGCTGGGACCTGGGTCCCCCCCATCCCCCCAGCTATTTTTTGGTTGCAGCCGCCATTGTTGTTTGGTGGGTCCGGGCTGGATTCGAACCTGCCACCTTAGGTGTATGTGGCTGGCGTCTTAGCCACTTGAGCCACAGGTGCTGAGCTGATAAGTATTTCTTGTCCCAAGATCCATCCAAAGAAGCCAAAAATCTTCTCAAGAAAAAAATGTAACTAAACAAAAAGCATGCTGCAGCATTTACTGCTTTTCTTATTATTTTTTTATTTTCCTTGATTTTTAATAAAAGGAATTTTAAATGTACATGTATTTTGTGTGTTTGTTTAATGTATTAATATATTCTTTTATTGCTTTGCTAAATAGACAAACAGTTATTGTTTCACAGTACTGATAGCTAGCCACCATCTAGTGGCCAAATATGGTCACTACAGATGTGCACATATAGGGGTGAGGGGCACATTTTGTCATGTGGTTTTCCGGTGGTTTTTAAGGATTATGTTCAGTGAAAGGCAGGCACCAGATCAAAGATGGAGAACACAAAGGAACAAGTAGTCTCTACTTTTTCTAAGCATAAATTATGGGATGTAGAAATCATATTTATTACTATATATTGGTCAAAGCAATTTATATAAAAATATATACAAATATATATACATGTAACTGTGTGTATATTTATATACATATATATATATATATATATATGCTATAAATGGCCTTCTTTTAAGCAATCTAGGAAACTTTCAATCAGTAAACCATAGCTTCTGTAGGGTTGTCTGACTTCAAGTAACAGGGCAATACCCAATTAGACTCGTGTAATGAGATCAATATCTACAACCAGGCACTCTTTAAGATACATCCAAACTCATGTATATGCACTCCTGAAGACAGCGATTTATGTTGAATTACTGAACCATGATGCAACAAATATTTATCAACAGATAAGCAGATAAAGATAATGTGGTATATACATCAAATGGAATATTATTCAACCTTAAAAAATCACATATTATAACATGGATAAAAATGGAGGCTGTTATGTTAAATGGAATAGGCCAGACACAGAACAACAAATACTACATGATGCCATTTGAATACTGAATGTAAAATAGTCAAACTCATCAAAACAGATAATGTAATGATGGTTGCTGAGGGATGAATGAGGCATATAGGGAGGTATTAGTCAAAAGGTATGAAGTTTCAGTTACACAAGATGAATGAGTGCTAGAGATCTGGATCTCTATAGCTACTAATAGCTAACAATCTGTCCTGTCTACTTAAAATTTTACTGAGGGAGTAGATCGTATGTTGTGTATTCTTTTTTTTTTTTTTCTTTGAGATGGGGTCTCACTTTTGCTTTTCCTCAGGTGGCTCTCAAATTCCTGAGCTCAAGCAATCCCCTGCCTCAGCCTCCCTGAGTGATAGGATTACAGGCATGAGCCACCACTCCCAGCCTATATGTTATGTATTTTTATCACATAATAATAGGATGGGAATCCTGACAATTTCATTGGTATATAATTCTCTCCACTGCATCAAGTTGTATACATTAAATATGAACAGCTTTTTGTATGTCAAATACACGTCGATCAAGTAGTTAAGAAAAAATTCAAGTGCTGCATCATGTCCTTCAAGGCCTTACAGAATCTACCTGCTAACCCTCTTTCTCTAGGCTTACCCCTTACTGAGTTGGCCTTTGTCCTCTACAGTCCAGATTGATGATCTCCTTGTTGCTACTTGATCCTAAATTCATTCCTGCCTCAGGGTCTTTTCATTTATTGTTCCATCTTTTCCACCAATTCTTTCCACTACCTTCTTCTCATCTTAGGTCTCCTGTTTACATGTTCCTCCAAAGAGAGACTTGCTCTGATGACTTTAAACCCCTCTTCCCCCAGCTTATTTTATTTTAGATACTTGCTATTCTTGGAAGTTATATTATTTATTTACACATTAAAAAACAAAGCCTCAAAATCTACAGTGCAAATTACCTAAAAGAAAGGATTTTTAACTGTATTGTCTGCTGTCATTTGGAAGAGTACTATCATAGAAAATGCACTCTACAAATAGCTTGAGGGCTCGGAAAATGAACCTAGTGGGTTCCTGGGCAGGATCAATGATGTAGTTGGGCAGGCTGATGTCTATATAGAATCATATGACAGCTTTAGAACTGATCTTAGAATGTAGATATACATTGTGTTAAAGTGAGTGGGAGAGCTAAGTGTACTAACAGCCACACCATTCACTAGACTGAGGCATATGGAAATTCTTTCTCTCTCTCTCTCTCTCTCTCTCTCTCTCTCTCTCTCTCTCTCTTTCTCATGTGTGTGTAAAGAAGGTAGGTAACTATCACTTGACAGTAATTTCTGCTCAGTTCTGCCAGAAGACTTTTTCAGGTCATAGATTCTGGGACAACTAAATATTTTACTAACACAAACTTAGTGTGCTTAAAAACCTTAAGCTACAAGGAAATGGCTGTGAAGATGTCCCAGAGAAAACCAGGGAACCAAGGGCAAGTGGGCTGTAGCTGGCCTGTGGAAACCTCATACCACCTAAACTGCCAGGAAAATAGATGTGATCGAAATGCATGCTTCCATTTGAAAATACAAAGCTCAGTCTGCCTTGGGCTATTGAAACACTGACAAGTGAAATGTTGGTTGGTCCTCATGCATTATTTTTAAAGTGTTTGCCAATATGGAACAGCTCCAGTTGTGTTCAACTGCCATGCCATCAATGACATTGAAATTCCTTTCACTGCACTGAGTCCTATCTCATCTCAATTACTGTTTTCTACCTTACCCAGTAATGACCCAATTAAGAGAGAGCCTAAACATGAACAGACAAGGATTCAGATTGGCTAAGTTGTAGATATTATAGCTAAAGAGTGAGCCCATATGGAAAATATAGGATGGGAGCTCTTGGCGTCCTCATTTACAGGAACATGGTTAGGCTTTGTCAGGACACATTTGTAGTTCAGACACCCTTGAACATAAAAGTATTTACACAGCTAAATCATGGTCACATGTACTTCCTGGTTAAAGCCTTCCTATAAAATAGTCCACAAATGACCATTGCTATGCCAAGAAAACTGAAAGCACCTACAAGAACATTTAGCACTTATAACTCAAAGCAGTTTGTAATCTTCTATTGGCCAAATCTCTCTGGAGAGGAGGTCAGTAATTCTCTCATTATCCTACTAAGGAAACAAGTCAGCTGTTGTTCCCAATGTATTGGTTAATCGATACCTGGAGTTAAAATGCAAAGCATTCTTATTCTAGGGACCATGCTGAGCCAACAACAAATTTGGGCATCGGGATATTGTAAGTTCTGGAGGTAACCAGTGTGATGAAATCATTTCCTGGTGACAGGATATGCATATGTATAAAGTCAAGAAAAAATAGGAATTCTCAATTGCACTTCAAGCCAGACATTTGTTCATTTAGGATTTATAAGTTTTAATAATGCATGAGTCGAAGGAAGGAAAAGGAAATAAGCGAAGGGAAGGGGAGAAAGAGATGATAACACAGCAGAGAAATTGCAAAGTAAAAATAGAATCTGAGCATATGTAAAATTAGCTTAGTCATGTTTTTAATTTAATAGCTCTCTCTCTGTCTCTGAAGAAAGCTAAAGGTTTCAGAATATCTCATATAAAAACTTCTTAACAGAACATGGTGATAAATTATATGCCATAAATTTAGTATCCAAAGGGAATATATCAAACAAATGGAAGGATACTATGTTGGTACTCTGGCTCAGAATAGCAGGATTGTCAAGATATTATTTTAGGTCAAGCAGAAAAATGAAGAAAAAGCTATTTTTATTTGCCATTTAAGTTCAGAAAAATGTATCATCTCTCCCCTACTTACCATATACGCATAAGCAATAACTGATCACATCACACCATTATAACAAATTTTACCCTTGAATGAGTTTTTATCCTTTCCTTGCATTATGTTCTGTCAGTTTTGATTGCAATTTAATTGGACTAAGATCCAGAAAAATCCTCTATTTTGTGAAACCTTTAATATTTCATGGACATTTTTATTTGAAATTAATTAAATGCAAAATAAGACAAATTCAAAGAGACAATATTTCAAAAAGCAACCATACTCTTATTCTTAGGTTGCTTAAAAAAAAAAAAAAAAGCAACCTCTTATAATTTCAGAGTGGGTAGGACAAAGAATTTCTTCCTATGAATCCACTAATAACTATTTGTATTGTTCTAAAACAAGTTAGTATTACCTAATTATTTTTAAAAGATTCATATTCTTTTTTTAGAAATGGCCTAGTTCATTTTTTTTATTAAATCATAGCTGTGTACATTAATGCAGTCATGGGGTACAGTGTGGTGTTTTCATATACAATTTGAAATATTTTCATCAAACTGGTTAACATAGCCTTCATGTCTTTTTCTTAGTTACTGTGTTAGGACGTTTATATTCTACTTTTAGAAAGAATCACGTGTATCCTTATAAGATAAACCATAGAGATGATCCCACCAATCACCCTCCCTCCATCCACCCCATATTCTTAGACTATAAGTAGGTTATAGTTTTCATATGAAAGCTATAAATTAGTTTCATAATAGGACAGAGTACATTGGACACTTTTTCTTCCATTCTTGAGATACTTTGCTAAGAAGAACATTTTCCAGCTCCATCCATGTAAACATGAAGGAGGTAAAGTCTCCATCTTTCT
>NW_003852526.1:5291311-5303981 GCF_000181295.1 Otolemur garnettii | reverse complement strand
GGCTAATCTTACTGGAGTTAGATGATATCTCAAAGTAGTTTTGATTTGCATTTCTCTGATGATTAAGGATGGTGAGTATTTTTTCATATGTCTATAGGCCATGCACCTATCTTCTTTAGGGAAATTTCTTTTCAAATCCCTTGCCGCCCCGAGATGGGATCATTTGTTCTTTTCTTGCTAATACATTTGAGTTCTCTATGGATTCTGGTTATTAAACTTTTGTCAGAGACATAAGCTGCAAATATCTTCTTCCATTCTGAGGGATGTCTACTTGGTTTACTTACTGTGTTCTTGGCTATGCAGAAGCTTTTTAGTTTGATCAGGTCCCAAAATTGTATTTTTGACATTACTTCAACTGCCCGAGGGGTCTTCCTCATAAAATTTTCGCCCAGGCTGATTTCTTCAAGTGTTTTCCCTAAACTTTATTCTAGTATTTTTATAGTTTCTTGTATTCAGTTTAAATCTTTAATCCAGTGAGAGTCTATCTTAGTTAATGGTGAAAGGTGTGGGTCCAGTTTCAGTCTTCTGCAGGTAGCCAGCCAGTTTGCCCAGCACCATTTGTTGAATAGGCAATCTTTTCCCCACTCAATGTTTTTAGGTGGCTTGTCAAAGATCAGGTAACGGTCAGTAGCTGAATTCATCTGTTGGCTCTCTATTCTGTTCCATACATCTACCTTTCTGTTTTTGTGCCAGTGCCATGCTGTTTTGATCACTATCAATTTATAGTATAGTCTGAGGTCTGGTAGCATGATTTCTCCGGCTTTGTTTTTATTTCTGAGTAATGTCTTGGCTATTCAAGGTTTTTTCTGATTCCATATAAAATGAAGTATTATTTTTTCACACTGAGCTGTCAATTCCTGCCTCTGCCTGCCCGCTTTTGTCTCAGCTAGGATCCCCTGTGGCCAGCTGCATTTCAGCCTCAGTAATGCAGAGCTCTGACACAGCCCCTCCCTGGAAGTCTGCCTGCTGCACACATATTCTAGTCCCCATGCTCCTTTACTCACATCCCAGACCCGTCCACCAGTAGCTGCCAACAGAGAAGGTGCCTGGCTTCCTCTGGTTGCCCAGAGAAACAGGGGGTGGCTTGTCTGTCCAGGATAGCTGCCCCAAGGGGCATGAGCCTTATTATTGCTGCTGCTGCTGCTGTTGTTCTATGCCTGGGGGCACTGCCACTGCTCCTGAATAGTTCCCTCTCTGCTGACCATCCTTTCCTTACTCCCATGCCACAGAATCAGCACAGCCAAGCAAGGGCCCTTCCCCTGTCCACACCTCTCAAGAGAATGCCCAAGATTCTGGACTCCATGCGGGACAGGCTTCCACACCTCGAGGTGAGAGTGGAGGCAAATGCTGAAAGTTCAGAGTTGCAGGTAGAGAGTATATACAGTTTTATACAGTTTTATGGCTGGCAGGAGAGTGCCATGGCACCCTAGTACTTGTAGGAGGTCCAGTTTATTAGAGAGTCTCTCCCGTGGGATGGAATAGGAGGATATTTGGACTCTGCTTGCTTGTTTATATGGAGTTTACTGCAAGCCCTTCTCATAGGGGAGGGGACTCCCGTCTGCCTGGTGATGGATCAGTACCTTTTGTTTGTATCTCTGGGGTCGCAGCTCACCTCAGCAGGGATGTTATGCATTCTTCACCTTCTCTCTTGTCCAAACCATTGGCTTACTTGCTAAACTTCTGTATTTTAACTTTCCTTCTGGACGGGAGCCTCTGTGGAAAGCTGGCTGCAGTCCACCATCTTACCTCCACCCTCTCACTTAGTTCATTTTTTAAGCTAATATATGTTTTAATGTATTTAAGGTCTGGAGATATTGGCTACATTTCATTTAGTATTTTTTGATATGCAATAATTTGCCTAAATTTAAAGTGGTATCTCTACAGTACCTTGGTTGTCCCATGTACACAGACCACCAACATCACTAGTTGTCTATTTTAAAAAGAAAAAATCTTGGTTAGTATAAACTATATGTATTTCAGTCTTAATAGTTGTGAGTATTAAGGAAGGGATGGTTTGTGAGTAGCAAATTTAAGAGATGATTTTTTTTTTTTTCTGAAAGAAAAAAAAAGGGCAGAATTCCCCTGGATATTTGTTCCCAGCTTGCCTAAAAATGCCAGTTCTGTGCACATTGATCTGAGTGCCATTCATTCAGATTCTAGAATCCTCAGCTCCTGTGATCAAGTATACAAATATTGCCTCTGCTGTTGCTTTCCTCATTCCACCTACTCCAGAGATTGACTCAGAGCCTTTAGCACCAGATGTAGGCAATCCAAAGACTTCAGAGGAATTCTTTTGCCAAATATATATTTTGCAAATATAGCTAATCAATCATTCTTTTTGTAAATACAACCACAAGGTGACTACATGTTTTCTGCCAATTTTCTTCTTTCATTCAATGTAATCTGAAAAGTTGTTTGATGACAGGAAAATTGCTATGGGAGACCCTTTGTATATTTCTAAATATCTAGGATGGGGATAGGACCCATCTGCAAGTATACAGGCCCTACTGTTTAAAAACATATATGAAGCTAATTTTCCATCTTCAGTTATCCATTTGCTTTAAATTTACATAGAGTCAAATCCTCAAAATATAGAGAGAACAGAGAGTGCAGAATGTACTCCCCAAAGTAGATATACCAAATTAATAAAAGCATCTTATTCTTTTGTGTGGACATAGAATAGCAGGATTTGCAAGATAGTATTTGAAGATAACACAAAGATAAATGAAAAATCCTTCCATTTTTATTTACCATTGTGTTTCAGAATACTTAAAGGAGGTCAAGCAGGTTTTCGGGAGTGAGTAATAAATAAACACAGTCATTGACTTCATGAGGTACCCACCTGGGCCATGGACCAACTCACTGTCTCTGAGAATAACCCCTGTGAATGTAATGAGGTAGGCCTCTGGAAGCTCTACTTTACTACGTGATTCTAATGGACTACACATCTGGGTGGAGCTATTAGGACACCAATTCAAACTGCTCAGTTTCTCTCTCCTGAAATCTGTAATTTGGCCAACAAGGCATCCATCCATCCACATGCACAGGAGAGTACAACTGAGAGACATGTGAGTCATGGTTTCCCAAAGCCCAGCTTCATTTCTGTCCTTCCTTTTCATGCATTATAAACCTCCTTTCTGTTTTTCTTAATCTAGTCAAACTTGGTTTCTGATCCCCTTCTCTAATACAAAGAAGATCAATGGATATTAAAAAGAAAAGAGCCTTGAATATGTGCAGACACCAAAGAATTATATTAAAGCCATTTTCACTAAGGTACATCATTTGGGAATTACAGATACTTCCTCTGCCACCACCTACAAATTCTTCTCACTCTCATCTCATCTTTACTTTCCATATTATTCCAGAAAGTATAAAATTGATTATCACATATTAGAGTATCATGACTTAGCTGAGCAATGCAGAGTAAGTTGACCTATCTTACACTTTGGAAAGAAGTAAGTAAACATAATGGTTTCTATTAGCCAATAAGCCGGCTTTGTTTTGTGCTTTCAACTTTTATTTTTATTATTTTTCTTAGTCCTTAAGTGCTGACTAGAATTCCCACATTGTACATTAATTTTGGAGAGAAAGCTTGTTAAAGAAGGCACACTATTTTTCTTTAAGTCTAAACAAGTGGAATGACCTTCACAATAGGGAATTGGGAAAATATGTTCTTTCCTTCTAAACATCTCTGCACATCTGTAGCATGCTGGTACACAGTAAATGTTAAAGATCTGTCACAGATACTGCATGGTGGTAATATGCCTTACTAAAGGGGAAGAAAAGAACCTGACAATCACCAGTAGTAGAAGCAACAATGAGGGTGTCAGAGTCAGCCCAGGGGTTCTGGCTCCTCCATGCTTTAGGTCTCCCAACAGCCAGGCCAGTGCCCTCGTGCTGCCCTCGGGGCACTCCACCACTCTCCTCCGTCAGCCATTATGATTTAAGTTTCCAAAGACTTCTTCCTGCCCTCTCGCTACATTAAATCTTAGTTTCTTAGTCCTGATTCTATTTTTGCTGTGATTCCCTCACCTTATTCCACCAATGATGTAAGGAAGTTTATAAGAGTATATTTTTAAAATTAGGAAATGTTTATTAATTAAGAATCAGATCCAGAAAAATGTATTTAACAGCAAGAATGATACCCCTACTCCAATTTCTTCAGAAACTAAAGAGAAATATAGCAGCTTGTCCAAAATATCTCATTAGATCAAAAATATGGCTAGACCAAGCCCTAAAGGAAAGAGAAATAAATAGTTAAGCTCTGTGTTACCTAGGTCTTCATTACTTGAAGTGTAATACATGTCTCCAAGCCTCAGAGGTTGGTCTCCCTGAAGATCTACCCTCCATTCCTCAGCAGCACATTTCTCCAGACCCGACTTTGCCAATCTACATGGTAGTAGAATATCATGGAACTTCTACCAGGACAGTCCAGGATATATTTTGGCATAGTCCAGTGCATGTGGTCTTTCCAAGTTTGGCTTCTTTAGAGTTCAAACTGTGATCTTGATGTTAAATTTGTCTGATGTCAAATCAGTAAGTAATGGAACACATACATACAAAAGACATAACCCCCCCCAAAAAAAATTAGGATTTAATATAAATTAAATCAACAATTGCTCATTTAATAATTTTATATGACAATCACTACCTAAATACATCTTATATATTCTCTCAGTATTGTTTACATCTATCTTTAGATAGGTAACATTTTCTTGGCACTCTCCATAGGTAGCTTATCTTCCCCCAGGTCACGTCATTGTCCAGGAAGGCTACCAGAACCCTTGCTATCATATCTGTATTCTAATAAGGAGAGGGTTACAAAGAAGGGCATACCCACTTTTGCTAAAATACTTTCTAGAAGTTATATGTGCTACTTTTGCTTGTATCTTCCTGGATATAACTTCAGCAAGAGAGTCTGAGAAGTGGAGCCTTTGTTATAGGTAGACATCTACCTTGCTAAAGAGTGAGAGTTCTACATATACTGCTAAGGAAGAAAAGGACAATTAATAGTCTTTGCCATGGGAGGAGTTTCCCAAAATTGATCTTTAAGAGGACATAACACTGAGGACCAATTTTCTCCTTAATTTTATGTACCATAAACAGAAAACCTGGAAATGAGTAAGTGGAGTTTGACGCTTCTGCTCTATACACACAGATGGCCAATATTTACTGGAAAAGTAGAAGAGAGAAATGCAGAGAAAAATTTCCACTGTTACTAAACTAGCCATATACACATGTCACCCTTCTCTAAGGAGACAAAACTGGTACATCTAAAAGAACCAAGTGTTTCTAGACACTAGGGCTTGGGACATATGAATAAATATCATAGTGGGCCTTTGTATAGGATACAGGAGTCCTGTAACATCAAGACCTTGTTGCTTTATCCAGTTTATTAAATGGAAAAACATTAGCTTAACTCTATTCAACTAAGATATAAATGAAAAGTAACATACTTTAACATACTAAAATGCTCGTGTGATGGGAAAGAAGAGCTTTATGGTTTCCCTTCAAATGATGCACCCTAAAATGTACACCAAGTGTACACATTAAAGTCACTGTGATGGAAAGGTCCAAAATGCAGACTTCCTTCTCATCCTCTTCATCTAATTCAATTTTCATCACTCCCAAGGTCTTATTTGACTTTGCTAGCTCTCATTTATCTTCTACTTCTCTGAAATCTCCACTACAATTAGCCTGTGTCAGGTGGCTTAACAATATATGCTATCTGCTAATGTTTCATGCAAACTTAGGTGCTGGTGGACACAGGAGTCTTGGGTCTCTTTGCAAACCTCCATGGTCTCTAGAGTGCTAAGTGCTTAATAAATACTTATTGAATAACTGATCCTCCTTTTGTGTTAGAGCCTAAGATAGTGCTTTGTACCTGAGTGTAGTTAAAATGAGTCCATTTGATGAGTTAAAAAAGAGAGAGAGATAAGGTGTCCATGACAAAGTAGAAAAAAAATGTGTGTATCCCCTATAATGAATAAATATAGTAAAATACTTACCTGCAGGTTATTACTGGTGTTGTGTGTATGAGTGCATATGCATGCACATTTGAAGCATGTACAGTTCTAATGAGTAGGCATTTATGTGCTGTAATTTGAAAGACACTTCTTGGTTGCCATGAAAAATTTATATTCTCATTGCATTTGCTTTCAAGTTTCATTATTAAAGTCAAAAAGTTTGAACAAGAAAGAAGGAACACTGTCTCTCGCCAAAGGTTCATTAAAATGCACATTATTTTGAAGCCACTCTTAGCTATTTCTGGTAGGTAATAAGATTATCAGATTAACTAATAGACAAACTGAAGGAAGGCCAGACTTCTAGAGGGGATTAAAAAGAAGGAAATGGCTTCAGATTTAAACCTTGCCTCTTCAAAACCATTTTGAATCCACTCAATAAGGTTAAAAAAAGGCAGAAAGCAAAAATAAGGAGCACTTCCCAATGCCAAGAGGGAACTCTGCATTCCTGGCATTCCCCTATCTGAAAGACAGATCTGGCTACACCTCTGCAGATCCCAAGTGGGCTAGGAGCCAAATTGAACACAGTAGCTCTAGTCCAATCCTCTCATTTCACTTTTTGATTGTACAAGTCAGAAGGTGAGTTAGTAGAAGAAATATCAGGAGGACAATCATAGTCCTTTTATTCCCAGTCTAGTGTTTTTTCCAATATACTCTTGATTCCGGAAAACATAAGTAACCAAACTAACTTTTCCCTCTCCATTTTTCACAAGGCACCATGGTCAGCTTGTGAGGGGCAAGGACCCTGAATCTCAAGTGTCTTAAGTTCAAATCCTCTATACCCTACCTACTAGCTGTGTAATATACTGGGCAAATCATTTACTTGTGGCTCTCAATTTTCCTATTTACAAATGGGAATAGCAGTACCCACCTCACAGAGTTATTGGGAGGATAAAATTATTATAAATCTATGCAAAGCCCTTAGAACAATAGACTAGTATTATAAGCATTTACTATCACAGTTATCCTTAATCACAGAGGTTCAGGGAAAGAGTATCATGGATAATTGAATTTTGAAAATCTTAAAACTAATGATTTATTCCAGTTTCCCTAATCCCAATGCTTGTATATCTGAGTAGCAGGCACTAAGTTTTAGCAGGCATCCTCAAATTATGGCCCAGGGGCCACATGCAGCCCGCCTAGGACATTTATCTGGCCCGCCAGGTGTTTTTGCCGCCGCTGCCTGTCCTGCTTAGCAGCTGACTGGTCCCCAGGGCCTGCAGTCCAGCACTTCAACGGTCTGAGGGACAGTGAACTGGCCCCCTGTTTAAAAAGTTTGAGGACTCCTGTTTTAGAGTGACTAAAACTTTATGACTTCCTTTTTTAACTGTTGATTAAATCAATGTCTGTCTTTCTTTTATAATTTTGAGCTGACAAATAAAAATTATATAGTTAAAGTGACAACATATTTTAATATATGAATATACTGTGGAATGCCCAAGTCAAGCTCATTAATATATGTTATCTCATATTCTTATATTTCTGTGATGAGATCATTTAAGATCTACTCTGTTAGCAATTTTTAAGTACACAATAATCTAATGCACTATGATTAACTATAGTAACCATGTTGAACAATAGATCTTCTGAATTTATTCTTCCTACCTGAAATTTTGTATTATTTGACCCAAATCTCCCCTATCCCAACCCACAGGTCATAGTAACCACCATGCTACTCTCTGCATTTATGTTTGACTTTTTTTTTTTCTTTTGTAGTTTCTGGTCGGGGCTGGGTTTGAAGCCAGCACCTCCGGCATATGGGGCCAGCGCCCTACTCCTTTGAGGCACAGGCACTGCCTGTGCCCTTATGTTTGACTTTTTAAAACTCCACACATGAAGGAGATCATAAGGTATTTGTATTTCTGTGCCAGGCTTATTTCTCTCAGCATAATGTTCTCCAAGTTCATCTGTGTTATTGCAAATGATAGAATTTCCCTCTTTTTAAAAGATAAATAGTATTCCGTTGTGTGTATACACTATGTTTTCTTTATCCATTCATCCACTGATGGACACTTAGGTTGATTATGTATCTTGACTATTGTCAATAATGCTGAAATAAACATGAAGTCAAGATAGTTCTTCGATGTACTGATTTCATTTCCTTGGGATATGAAAGTGGAATAATTGGATCATATGATAGTTCTATTTTTAATTTTCTGAAGAACCTCATACCGTTTTTCATAATGACTATACTAATTTACCTTCTCACCACCAGTCATGACCTGAGTGACCAGATGTATAACAAAAGATGCTTATATACTAATTTCTTGACAACTCTGGTCTCCATTCCAATTAGAAAAGCTTGTCTATATCAATGGAAAAATCTCTAAAAAGCCTGCAAATTTTTAGTATTTTCTGCAGGCTTTTAAACTAAAGATTAAAATCCCCATCTGTTCCAAAGCAGATGCTTTATCTTCCATTTTGTTTTTTCTAAACAACCAAAGCAATATTAGTAGCAGTGACAAACTCTGTGATGGACTCCAACTATCTCAATCCAAAGACTTTCTGCATTAAAATTAGTAGAAGTATTGTAGTAAAGTGGCTTTGTTCTTGGTCACTATTCTGGGGGAGGAGTGAGTAGCCCTGAGGGAGTGGGGTTTATTTCTTCAGTGTGTATTGGTGGGATTGCAAGCAAATCAACATCTTTGGGAAGAAGTATGGAGAATCCTCAAAGAACTCAAAATAGACCTTCCATTTGATCTCACAATCCCATTACTAGGTATTTACTCAGAAGAAAAAAAAAAATACCATAAGGAAATTTGCACTAGAATGTTTACTGAAGCTCAATTTACAATCACCACCTTGTGGGATCAACCCATAAATGGATTAATAAACTGTGGCATATGGATACTATAAAATACTATTCAGCCATAAAAAGTGTAGACTTTACATATTTTGTATTAACCTGGATTGAGTTGGAGGATATTCTCCTTATCAAAGTATCACAAGAATGAAAAATCAAGTATCCAATTTATTTAATACTAATATGAAGCCAGTAGATGAATAAATATATACCAACACAAGCAAAAAACTCAATTTAATTCAAGTTTTAAAAGGGGAGGAGGGTAGGAGGTCTTGAAAGAGGGAGGAGGATTGGTGTGCTCTCAACTAATGGGCACAATGTAAGGGTATATGGCATACCTCCTAGGTGAGGGGTACAACTACAAGGATCTTACCTAACAAATACAAACATTGTAACCTAATCATTTGTACCCTCATATTAATCTGAAATTTAAAAATGTGTATATATACATATGTATCTATATATTTTCTTCATTGTGAAGGTGGTAGATGTCAGCAAAGACTGGGTCCAGCCAAAACTGCAAGTCAGAAGGACATTCTCTGAAAAGAATGACGATGGATTAGGAATGTGGAAGAGGGTAAAGTGCCCTAGACACTGGATGTTAGACATTACGGCTACATTTCTGAATGCTGGGACATGCTCTGTGTATCTGGATGGCTTATGAATCATGTGAATATATTACATAACCTACTGTGGTGCGCATTTTTAGCTTTTATCAAACTCATTAGAAGCAGCCAAATGGGATGAATGTCAGGAGATCTTATGGAGGTTCTAAATGTTTCTAATAAATATATATACTCTCACAGGACAAGTTTTTATTTTTTTAATCTCCTTTCTTAATTCAAAACTTAAACATCATTCTTGAAAACCAATGTTTCATGCCTGTAGTCCCAGTTACTCGGGAGGCTGAGGCAAGAGAATCGCTTAAGCCCAAGAGCTGGAGGTTGCTGTGAGCTGTGACGCCACAGCACTCTACCAAGGGCAACCAAGTGAGACTCTGCCTCTAAAAAAAAAGAAAAACAATGCTTCATATAACAAAACAGTCTAAACTTTGGGGAATAAATAATTTCATTCTCTAAAACTTCCAATTTTGTGGAATTAATAAAAAATTAAAGTTCTAGGGTTAACTTCGGATTTTCAGGAAATTCTGAAAACTTTTCCAGGAAATTGAGCAGCATTTCCCAAACTTCAGACCATAAATATCTCATGGTCACTAGGTATGGTATGTCCTCTTCAGGGTATGAAAGATAAATAAGCAGAGAACATGATGAGATTCAAATTAGACTTTCATTTTTAGGTATTCAATTAATATATGTAATGTTTCACCTTTTCAATCACTCAAATAAGTAGTTACATCAAACACTACACTGTGTTTGTGAATTACATACACCTACCCATTTATTAATTAATTCAATACATTTGTTGAATTGCTATATTGTATGGGCATTTTTCTTAGGAGCTGATAATATAGTCAAAGGGACTAAAGGCACGTTTTGGTATGTGCTTGTTTTACAAAGCACATGATAGAGGAGATAGAAAGAATAAGGTAGAAAGAATACAATTGCACAGCATTTCATATAATAAATATTATGAAGAAAAGAAAATAGCATATTATAGAAACAACTAATGAGAGTGTGGTGGAGAAAGACCTCTCTGAGAAGGTAACCTTTGCTGTACGATCCAGATAATAAGAAAGACTCAGTCACGCAAAGATCCAGGAAAAGAGCATCCTGAAGAAGCAAAGACCATGAACTTCTTATGATGGAGAGACAGAAAGCAGCACAGGCAGAGTGGGTTTAGTGAGTAAGATGGGTAGAGAAAGAAAATAAGAGTAGAGGGCAAGCTGAGGTCAGAAAATCTTAAGAGCCTAGAGGACCCAGTAAGTAATTTGGATTATATAGGACGTCACTATGAGATTTAAAGGAGGAGAATGACTTGAAATAATTTATGCTTTTAAAATATTACTGTTACAGCTACATAGAGAATGAATTATAGACAGTGGTATACCAGTAAATGTTTAAAAATCACCTATCTGGAAAATCATTTATAAAAAAGCCCAGATCTGTAGCATTTTCCAATTTATATGGTCTAAATGCTCTTCCCATTACCAATTTCAAACTACCAGTTTGTCTGTGAACAGGGAACTGGAAAGTGATGGACACACACCCAGTTCTTCAGACAAGGCAGCTCCAGGCACACCCCATTGACTGCAGGGTAGCAGGGACGGAAGCAGGAAACCCAGTCCTGAGGCTTCCACAGGGAAGAGAGATGGCAGCTCAGTGGAATGGGTTGGGTGATTTCAGATGCATTAAAACAAATGGACAAGTTTAAGAGAAATTTAGGAGAAATAACAGACAGAACTTATGATAAATTAAATAAAGCAGAGAACCAGATAGGCACTAAGAGCGAATTCCATGTTTCTAAAGGATAAAATTCCTTTTAGCTACTTACTTTCTCCCAATTTATCTCCTCCTTTTCTACATCCAACCCAGGCCCTTTTTATATTTACATTTTTGGGGGGGGGGGTCAAGAAAGAAAGGATTTATTTCAGAGGATAACTCAACTGGGAGGTATATTTACATTTTTAAACATAATTCATACCTATTTGTCTCTTCTCCAGTGCAGAGAAAATAAAGACATTTCTTTTCCATGTTCAACTGCTTTCTTCTAAGTGGATATAACTCAGGAGGGTCTACTGAGAGTGAAGGTAGAAATCCTGGATTCAATATTAATGTTATTTTAATTAACATTAAAATAACATTAATTAATAATTTTTTGACAAAAATTATATATATTTATCATGTACAACATAGTTGATTTGAAAGATTTATACATTGTGGAGTGGCTCAATTGACTAATTAACACATGCATTACCACACATGCTTTTTTTTTTTACTATAAGAAAACTTAAAATCTTAGCAATTTTTAAGAATATACACAGGTAGTACAAAGCAGTAACAACAAATTTAAATATATATATAATATATTGTTATTAACTATTGTCATCGTGTTGTACAATAGCCCTCTTGAAATTATTCCTCCTGTCTAACTGAAATTTTGCATCATTTGACTAACATCTCCTAATATCCTTGCCCCAGTAACTACCATTCTATTCTCTGTTCCTCTGGCACATATAAGATAGATCATAGTTAAAACTAATGTCCTTACTTTAGCTGGCTGTCCCTGCCATCCTTAGTATACTTGGGCAGATCAGTCTTATTCATGTCAGTGTGGGACAGGGGAGGTTAGTAACCATGGGTTTTGAAAAAACAATATCATTAAGAGAAAGTCATGCTTTTTCCCAGCTGACTCCCAAACCTGTTATTTCTACTGTCAATCTCACAATGAATATTGAAGTGTCATTTACCATCCCTATTTGTATGAGAAGATATTTGACTATTTGATAAAACCATTTCTAACTTAGTACCTTTGCAGGGTGATTAAAATTTGTTACATAACAACTTTAATGCTTGCTGTGAAAGTATTTTAATCATCACAGTCATTTTCACACTGTATCATGTCTAAAATATTTCAACCAGCTATCTCCAGAGAACCAAAGTGAGTTTTCAAATTACCTTAATAAGTACACTGCATTGGACCAGCTTTATTAAAGGACCCACTCACCCTTAATTTTTACTAGCTGAATGACATGGAGGTTTGGTGACCAAGAGCTGGCAGACCATTTTATAGATGACACTGTCTATTCGTAATCACAGTTTGTTTTTTTTTTTTATTGAATGGTAACTGTGTACATTGATGCACTTTGGGGGTACAGTGTGGTGTTTTCATACACAATCCAAGACACTTCCATCAAACTGGTTAACATAGCCTTCATGTAACTTTC
>NW_003852526.1:5279744-5287369 GCF_000181295.1 Otolemur garnettii | reverse complement strand
TTTTTTTTTTTTTTTGCAATTGACAAATACTTGGACTCAAGGTATTCTTCCCATCAAATCTCTTTTCCTTTACTCTCCTATTGTCCTATATTTATAAGATAAGTCACCTGAAGAGCACTTTGTTTTTTCCCCTGAGTAATCTAGATATTGAATTTATTGATATAATAATTTATTTTGTCCAGACACAACTGCAAATTGCAATAACACTAGAGTTTCCCAACCAATGTTGAAATTTATCACCGTCACAGCAACACTGGAGAGAGGTCACTGAACTATAAGTAGAAGATTTGAGTTTCAGGTGCTCTAAGGACCGGCTGTTTGACTATGAGAGTACACTTATCCTTTGTGACTTTTCTCATGTATATATTGAAGTACTTAAAAATAGGCATTTCTAAAATTTCCCCCAGTTCCCAAGATATGTGATACTTGGAAACTTGCATCTAACTTAGATAGGATCATATACATATCAGAACAATGGAGAGTGCCTTTTTCTACTTCTGAATTACTCATCACAGTTGTAGTTAAGCTATTCAATGCCTATATGTTGGGACTCAAACCAAAGTAGTTTTTGAAGAAAAAGTAGGGAGAGAGAGAGAAGTTATACCTTGGCTCATATAACTGGAAAGGTCAGCACTGGGTCCAACAATTGAAATGACCTTCCATACTCCATCCTGGCTGCTCTCTGAGTTTTGACTACTTCTATAGGTTCAACATGAGAGCAGGAGGGGTGTATGTGGAAAAAAAAGTAACTCAAACATTATCTTGTTCTACATTATAACCCAGAAGAGAAGAGATTTAGCTCACCCAACTTGCATATAAAACCTCAAGAAAAGATGTTAACTGGCTCAGACAACATTACTCACTGTGCTCAGAGGAATAGATTAACTTGTGGCGAAGCCCAGGTAAATTTTACTCTCCTATGGTTTGAGAAGTGATAACAGAAGGCATGCCCATCTTAAATCTTATGTGTGGAGAAGGTAGTGATGTTCTTTCCAGACAAGAGGGAAGGATTCTACAATGAGAAAAACAATGTATAAATGCCAGAGTATGCATTCAAGGTTGCACAATTGAATGCACAACAAGATATAGCATTGCTTTCTTTGAGCTTTAATGTGGGCCTTGATTGTCTTCTTGCTGATATATGTTACAAGCCTAACTGTATGCTCACATCTCCCAGAGAAGGGAAAGTACAATTTAATCATTTGAAATCTACATATTTTATTCAAGAAGCTGTTTGATAAATATTTCATGATAATGAAAAAGTTCAACCTAATATAAGCCAGTTTCAGTTTACATTTAACATTTTTATATTATATACTTCTGAGCCAATATTTTTGGCTCAAGTTATCATGGTAAGGTGTACTGTTCCTAGATACTTAATCTGTGTCAGCTTTAGTAAATCTTTTTTTGGTTCATTAGACAATGCTTGATCCCTTCTGACAGCTTCAATCCTATAATACTCTTCCCCAAAGGCAATCCTTAAAGTCTATATATCCCTATACATTATAGAGGTCCAAGTCCCTGACTTCAGTCTTTATAAGACACTTATTGAAATTCCAAGGATCCTGGATATTTTTTAAATAGATGTCTTCTGTGGGAGGCTTTGCACCTCTTGGCTGGAAGTTTTATACATGTGAGGTCACAGAATGTGTTTAGTATCCAAGTGATTATGTTCCTTTCCTTTTTGTTGATTCTCAGAATTAAGAGTTCATAGGCACAAATTCATATTCTACCATATTTCCTGTAATTTATAAATAAATGAAATGAAATAATTTTAGTATTGGGGAGTAAACTCTATATTAAACAAAAACTAGTGATTGTTTCTGTGCTGGATTGTTTCTGTGCTGGATAGTTGCGCTTCATTTAATTGGATCAATAATACCATGCTTAGTTTATGGTGGTAAAAGAAAAAATATATCTTCCCATGTATCAGTATGTATTGTTTTATACTTATTTCATATATGAATATATCCATGTAATAGTAATTAAAAGGCCTTTTTCTAGATCAATAAAAATTTTCCCCAAGATAATCTTATATAAAACTAAATACTTAATAGCATACAGAAGAACTAAATAAATATGTACATACAGAAGATCTACAAATTTATTTCTATATTTTTTGTTTTATGCTTTAACCAATAATTTTGTTTAGGTATCTACAATTCTTGTCACTATCAAATTTGACAATTATTCTCCCACAAGTTTTAACTACATAATTTTTCAAGACATATTTTCTTCTCTATATAATTGACATGACTTGAAGGAATGTTGTAAAAATAAGAAGTTATAATACAAGAAAACACTGCACAATTACATACAATGCTGTATTATATCTTCCCTAAATTCATGCCCCTTCTAGTTACTGCTACATTACGTTAATCTTTCTAGCAAATGTTCTTATAAAGGTGATTTATAAAAAAAAAAAAATTGTCTTCACTTCCTTTATTTCCCTTTCCTCCTAAATCCACTCCAATTATGCTTTTTGTCCCCACCAATTCACAAAATCCCCTCTTGGTATGGACATCAATTATCCTATCTTGCCAAATCCAGGGTCAATTCTCTTTTCCTTTAGCTCGACTTTCTAGCAAAATTTGACACATGTGATCAACTCCTTGTTCTTGAAACATACTCTTTCCTTAGTGATAAAGAAAAAACTTGGCAAACTTTTTCTGTAAAGATGATAAATATTTTAGGCTTTATAGATCACACAGTTTTGTTGCTCCTACTCAGCTTGTTGTGGCACTATAGAAAACATGTGAATGAATAAGTATGACTATGCCTCCCATAAGACTCTGTTCATGGACACTGACAGAACTTCATATAGACTTCACATGTCACAAAATATTATTCCCCTTTGGGTGTTTTTTAACCATTTAAAAAGGTAAAATACACTCTTTGCTCAATAGCCATCCAAAATAGTTGGTAGAATTTGCCATATG
This sequence comes from Otolemur garnettii, assembly GCF_000181295.1. Classification (NCBI taxonomy): domain Eukaryota; kingdom Metazoa; phylum Chordata; class Mammalia; order Primates; family Galagidae; genus Otolemur; species Otolemur garnettii. The sequence goes on along the minus strand of NW_003852526.1, from coordinate 5,284,430 downwards.
GGCTAAATTTGCCAATCCAAATCTAAATGTATTGTCTAGGTCAATATATCTCATCATTTTCCCCCTCTTATACTTGTTGCTTCTTTTTAGTCTTCCTTGTTACATCTGACCTTGAAATGTTGCAATGCCTCTAGGCTCATTTCTTGAGTCTTTCCCTACTCATCCTTCTCCCTTGATGACCTCATCCAGCAAGATGGCTTTAAAAATCATCTATGTGCTTGTAGTCTCCGATAAGTTGGAACTAACTGATAGACGCACCTGGTCACAGAGAGGAGTAAAATTCATTGGAAAGAAAGATGGGGAGTAATAACAGGTACAATTCAGGTGATGGTCATACTGATAGCCCTGACTTGGCATTATAAAAGCTATCCATGTAACAAAAACATGTATACCCCCTTCTTATTCTAAAATATAAATAAGTTTTCTAGACTATTTTAAGATAAAAAAGTCATCTATGTGCTTATGACTTCCAAATTTACACCTTTAGTCTAAAACTTTCACTTCAACTCTAGATTCATAAATCTTAACCATCTACTTTCCAGTAACATCTTTATTAGAATTCTAATATTCATGTAATACTTAACCTATGTAAATCAAAAATTTTCTAATCCTCTCTTGTAACTGATATTCTCTCCATGTTTCTCACCTGGTGAGTGGTTTTGCCCTTTATTCAATTGCTCAAGGCAAAAATCCATTATTTATTTTCTCTCTTTCCCTTACACTGACATCCAGATCACAAATAAGTTGTGTTAGTTTTACCATTTGCCACTACTTGCCAGTTCCAACTTGGCTCAAGCCTTTTACATCTCTTGTCTAGATTACTTTGTTAGCTTCATAACTTATGTCCCTATATTTATGGTAACCCTCCTGCACTCTGTTTTCCATATGCTACTAGATTGATACTTTCAAGATGCAAAATAAAATTATATGAGCATTTTTTTATTAAGTCATAGTTGTGTACATTAATACTATCATGGGGTAGTATGTTTCTATATACAATTTGAAATACTTTCATTCAACTGGTTAACATAGCCTTCATGTCATTTCTTAGTTATTGTGTTAAGATATTTATATTCTACATTTACAAAGATTCACATATGAGCACTTTAATGATCAAAATTTTCTAATAGTTTTCCATCATAGTCAGAAGAAATTTTAAAATCCATACCATGAGCACCAACCCTCCCCTACTCTGACTCCTGTAAGTAGCTATCAAGCCATTTCCCATTGCTCTCTCACTCCACTGGCTCTATTTCAACCACATGGCTTGAAGACTTTTCTCCCAGTACTTCACTTGGCTCATTCCTTACTTCATGCCAGTCTGTGCTCAGACATCACTGCCTCAGGAGTCCTTCCCATGACATGCTACCTATAAAAGTATGTGTTTCTTTTGTGTTCCATCTTTTTACCCTGCTTGATTTTTCTTCATCAAACTTACACTTCACAAAATGGTATTAAATGTTTATATGCTTTTTCTTACTGATTATACCTCCTACTAGAATATCAGCTTAATAAAGAGATTTGTCTTATTTGTATCTCTTTATATCTGTATCTCAGTGCCTAGAATAGATCCTATTTGTGAGCAATGAAATATAATTAATAATAACTAATTAATTGATGGGTAGTTTATTGATTAATGGTTTGGTGTAAAAGCTAGCACAGGATCTAGCAATAGTAAATGTTAGTAAATTTTATTGGATCTCCTATTCAACATATATTAAAGATATTCCTCAATATACATTTTTGAAGATTACAACCCATAAGTTGATATGCCCATCAACCAAAAACTTGAATACTTTACATATGTTGCTAATGTACCTTGCCTTTTATAAGTATTTATTTTGTCTCAGACATCACACACACACACACACACACACACACATTTGGTTCTGCCAGGCTGCTGAAATGTTTTACTGGGCACTATTACTTAAAAAGAACAGTCACTGCAACTTCCAATGATGAAGCTATAAATTTTGTTTTAATGTATGTCATATTTTGTTTAACATCTATTATTTAAATATATCTATATATTAAACAAGTATCATTACAAAATAATGACATATTGAATATGAATTAAAATATGTTATTGCAGAATAATGCAATATAGTTTATTGTATTATCTTATAAAATACAGGTAGCTAAATGCATTTACATGTATTTTTAACATAGTTGCATTATTCTGAAATTATGCCTTTTTTGTATGTTGTTTCATCTTACCTAGATACTTTGTCCTTTCAAGTTTTTATTTTTAATACTATTTTACAATGTAAAGGAAAAAAAATAGTTTTCAAAAATTACAAAAGACTTAAATGACAGTAGAATAATGAGTAAATCACATCAGCCACAATATCAGATACTGCCAATAATATTACTATCACAATACAACCTATCCAAGTATTTTAATCTTTTTTAAAATATATGATCCCACCTCAAGATAAAAATACTATGTTACAAGTATAAGGTGGAATCTTCTCAGCAAACCCAGATGAAAAGTTTTCTGGGTTCATTAAAAAAAAAAAATGCTGGCTTGGCGCCTGTGGCTCAAGTGGCTAAGGCGCCAGCCATATACACCTGAGCTGGCGGGTTCGAATCCAGCCCGGGCCTGCCAAACAACGATAGCTGCAAAAAAAAAAAAATAGCCAGGCATTGTTGTGGGCTCCTGTAGTCCCAGCTACTTGGGAGGCAGAGGAAGGAGACTCACTTGAGCCCAGGAGTTGGAGGTTGCTGTGAGCTGTGATGCCATCGCACTCTACCCAGGGGTATAATCGTTTGAGGCTCTGTCTCAAAAAAAAAACATGCTACAAACAAGTTTTTATCTTCTCTTGCCTCTGCCCACAACAAGGCTAAAGAAGATGAAGTTTGAGGTAAGGACAAATACAGAGACTCCTCCAAGCAGAAGTTGTTGATAAGTCATAATCAGAAGGATCCAGAGAGTTTCTCCTGCCTGGCAATTTGCCCTCCCAAACTAGGTGTTGATTCCTCTTCTCACTATGCTCTAGGAGACCACTGAACAACTTATTTCATTATAAATAAATTATTGAGATGGGGAAAAATAAAATCTATTCCATATGCAGCAGCTACTTAGGTATCTTTGTGTTGCCACTGTGGGCCTTGGAAGGTAAAGTGAACTGATGCAAATATGAAACTTGTGGTGCTGCTGTACCATATAACAAAAATAGTGTCTTTCATCTCTGATCCAGGATTCCCATGTTACTTCACTAAAAATAAGAGAAACTAATTCTTGGTGATTAAAGAGGTTGAAGGAGTGAGGGGTACTTGCCAGAAATAAAGTGAATCATTCACAGAACTGAAGGAGGGTTTAAGTAGCTAGACCTCAGGAAAAATAAACCTAGGGATCTCAACAGCAGAGGTCCTTGTGTAATCACTTATTCTCACATGGATTAATCAGCATATCTCTTCACTTAGAAATATCTTTCCCTGTCTGGGCTCTATGTGTGCTTTTTTTGTTTTACTTAAGAGAGAGAGAGAGAGAGTGTGTGAGTGTGTGTGTGTGTGTGTGTGTGTGTGTGTGTGTGTGTGTCTTATATCTGGTCAACCCCATGCTGTATCTGTTCCTAGTGGAAAGAGAATGTAGTTGTTCACCTGCATCGACTGTGAGGGAAGACCACTAGCCATGGGGACCAACCCTAATAGTTGAAGATGATCTTGCTGTGCCTCTTCTCTCAGTGAGCAGTTTTGTGCCATCCAATGCCTGTGAGTCATGCCTTTCTTGGCAACCTCACATCTGCAAGCCAGGCAGTGAGGTGACATCATGGGACTGTTGCTCCGGATGTAGATGTCATTATACTGTCTACTGTTCCCCACATAGTGGGTCTCCTCCCTTGGAGGTTGTAGCAGGTGTCACTTGCTCCATATTAGTCATTATTTAGAAAGTTATTCACCTGTTCTTTCTGTTACTATCATATGTTTACTTAACTCTAGAATCCAATCTATGTTAATTATACCTGAAATTCCTTGTTTATATGTCTATATATGCTAGTAGATTAACATTTCTTTGGCTAGATTTAAATCTTTGTTATTATTACATCACCAACACCTGCTCTGGTTCCTGACACTTAGGAAGAGTTAAGCAAAGGCTTGTTAATTAAATGAGTTAATAGACTTGGCGCCTGTGGCTCTAGTGGCTAAGGTGCCAGCCACATACACCTAAGGTGGCGGATTTGCATCCAGCCCAGGCCGCCAAACAACAATGATGGCTGCAACCAAAAATAGCCAGGTGTTGTGGTAGGCGCCTGTGGTCCCAGCTACTTGGGAAGCAGTGGCAGGAGACTCTCTTGAGCCCAGGAATTGGAGGTTGCTGTGAGCCATGATGCCACAGCACTCTACCCAGGGGGACAGCTTGAGGCTCTGTCTCAAAAACAAAAAATAAATAAATAATAAAACGAGTTAATAAATGAAAAATAGATGAATAAATGAAGGTTATTCACCTAAATCAATTCTAACATTACAGAGAAGCAAGGTGATCTGGATACTTGTCCTTGGACGGTGGCTTCTGTCTTCAGTTTGTTTTTTGTTCAGATCTTTTCTTTTTATCTACCCCTGTGCTACTGTTTAGATCACAAATATTTCCTTGCTCTTTAAAATTTAATTCTAATTTTAATACTCAATGCCTTTTGATAAACTATGTAGTCACATTTTCTTTCTTTTTTTTTTTTTTTTTTTTTT
>NW_003852526.1:5256642-5279724 GCF_000181295.1 Otolemur garnettii | reverse complement strand
GGCTTGAACCCACCACCCCCAGTATATGGGGCCGGTGCCCTACTCCTTGAGCCACAGGTGCCACCACATATTTTCATTTTAAATGCCTTTTAACATCAAGATATCTTTCTTGTGCTTCCAGAATTCTACCAAATTTGGTTCATCATACTTTGGGAATGTATAGTACTCCCTACATTTCAGGCCCATGAAGCTTACCTAACTAGTTAGTGGCTAAGCTGAGATATTCTTTCAACCCGGCACTTTGTTTTTCATCATACAGGCGTCCTCAAACTATGGCCCATGGGCCACATGTAGCCCGCCTAGGACATTTATTGGGCCCACTGGGTTGCCTGCTTAGCAGCTGACTCATCCCGGGGCCCGCAGTCTGGCCCTCCAACGGTCTGAGGGACAGTGAACTGGCCCCCTGTTTAAAAAGTTTGAGGACACCTGTATAAACATTACCCCATAAGCTGAAAGAAGTAACATCTCCTCCCAAACTAAGTTCAGGCATTACTGAGACTATCTGCTTCATTATGTAAATCACAGCAAATGCCTAACTTTTCTCCTGAGATCTTAATAAGCAGGGAGGTACATAAGTTTAGGAGGTGTAAGAACACATTAATACCATGAAAATACTTATTCCCTATTGAGGTCTTTTGAGAATTCTGCTGTGAAGTTTTGTTTCATTTTGCCAATGCTAAATAATGTGCTGTTTTCTTGCCTTAGTTTCCTTCTTTGTGAAACCAAAAGAAAAACAATTATATGCTATAATGTCATCTCTCTCATAAAGGAGAAGATAATTTCTTTTCTTTTTATTGTTGAGGAATCATTGAGGGTACAATGAACCAGGTTATACTGCTTGTGTTTGCTGGGTGAAGTCCCTCTATTAATAGTGTCCCACCCCCAAGAGGTGTGTTACACACTATGGCTCTACACTCCCCCTCCCTCCTTCCCTCTCTCCCCTCCTCCATACCTCTTCCACCCACCATATACTAGCATATTGTCCTCATATCAGAATTGAGTACATTAGATTCTTGCTTCAAGGAGAAGATAATTTTCACAGATGAGTATAAACAAATAGTTCCATTTATTCAAGAAAAAGAAACTGTTGAGAGGGGAATGGAGTTGTGACAATTGCTATTTCTATCTTCTTGCTAAGTCAACCAAATTCTGAACAGCATAGCAAATCCATTATACATGATATATCTCTTGCATGGCAGAACTATTCTGAATTAAAGCTTTTGAGCATTTGTTGACATAGTTCTCTATGCTGCCTTTACCTAGGTTGATCTACAACAAGAGAACAAGGAGGAAAAAAATCAAATAAAAATACAATGGCACTTCACTATAATGATGCTGCCTACATTTCATAAATTTATTTCTGAACTTTGTGTGTACCCTTTCACAGATGGCTCAACTTAAAGTGAACTCTTAAAACACAATTTATGCCATGTGTTTATTATTTATAATTGCATCTTCAACACATGATTCCTGACACATCAGAAGAGTATGGAGAACTTTGTTACTTTAAGTGAGGCAACAGATAATAAATGTGAATGAAATTTTTCTCTCTAACTAGTCAACAAGCTCTTTAATGTTAGTTTTCAGGGCTTAACTTTTCCTTATATTTCCATAGAGCTTAGAAAATATGCTTTCTTATATTTCCTTTACTAACTATAATTCTAAAATAAGGCAGATATTAAATACAAATTTATAGGTTGTTATTATTTCTAAAATGTTGTATTTTTTCTAAAAGTCCTCTTGGGTCACTACATAGTCACCTGAAGTCCATAAAGCCTTTGTAAAACACAGCTTATCTCCTCCTGAGAAGCCAGTGACATCATTTTATCCCTGGGATACTAAATGAAATAAAACAAGAGAAATCCATTATGTTCCACTGACCAATAGCTAGACAACTCCAGGAAAGAGCTTTATTTTTAAGTTACAGTATTTAATAAACAAAGGAAGTCCAAAGGGGGAATACAGGGTCTGTTGTCCTATTCTCCCTTTCCTCCCCTAATCACCTTCCACTTCCATCGTGCCCTGACCTGAACCTAGGAGTACTGAACCTCTTCAAATTCCAAGCTAGCAACTTGTTCTCAGCAAAAATCATGAGCATTATGTTGGGGATAAAAGGATAGAGCTTGGACTAGCAAGAACTGTTCTCAGAGCTTAAGTGTTCTTGTAATCAATAGTTCAGTTAGGTAGCACTGTTAAAAAACAAAACAAAAAAAAAACCTCTGTTAAAGATATTACTCATGAAGTTTCCTTAAGACCAACTGATATGTTTCTAGCAGTGGAACACAGAACTGGCAATGTGAAAGTAAAGCTGGCAAAGGAAAACATAAAACAAAAACAAAACCCAGAGAAACAGTTACTCATGAACTTTATCCTGAGCTAGTGGCTGAACAGCAGATTTCTGTACCAACCTTGACCTGCAAACATCAAATATTGTTGGGTTATGTGCTGAAAACAGATTTGTCTTCTTTCAATATACAGATGATATCCATATCCTATCTTATCCCCTTTCTTCCTCAAACTGTTGCTGTATCACCTGTTTTTTAGATTTTGTTTTTATCTTTTGAAGTTAATTTGTCCTTTATTGATTAAAAAACAGAATATGAGCTATTCTAGAGACCTTTTATTAATACCTGGTTTTTAGTGCTGTAACAAACCTAATGAAAGGCAGAAACAACAATTTCAGGCTTTACTCAATAAAAAATACAGAGTTTTAAGGTAGAACACAAGAATAGACCTATACATTTCTGAAAATGAGGTAGTCTAAGAAAAATAAATTTTAAAAAGAATTGAGACACTGTCCACTATATTTTAGTCAAGAGAGGTAAAGCAGCTGTTGGGAGATAATTGTTCACTATTTACTATGATACTGGGAATTTTAGTGCAGCAAATAAAATTGAAAAGCTCCTAATCAATGAAAGTTTGAGAGACAAGTGGAGCCCTGCTTGTGAAAATCTTAACCTCAAGTAGAAAAACAAAAGTTTGTTTAATGGTCATACTTTCACCTGTATCATATTTCCTCTCCTTGTCATTCACTTAGGCAGTAAAACAAATTTTGTTTAATTTTTTCCTTTCTTTTGTTTGCATTCCTTTCATGTCTATCTACTTCACTTTTTACTATCCCCTAACCCTAACCCTTTCTTGTTTAGCTGTTCCACGGCATCATGGAAGCATCAGACTAGATGATCCGAAGAGATCCTAAACCAGAAATTACCTCTGCTTACTCATATAGAACATTTCTTTCCTGAACCTATCTACTACCTACAAAGTGAGTAGATGTAACTAAATCAAAGTTAGATGTAAACTTCTATGTATGTGTGTGTATATATTTTTTAGAGAGAAAGCTTACCATTTTTCAGTTTTTCAGAGAATTTTTTAAACCTTATCTGGTTTACCATTTCGAGTAGCTGATCAGGCCAGGTGTGGTGGCTCATGCCTGTAATCCTAACACTCTGGGAGGCCATGGCAGGTAGATTGTTTGAGCTCAGGAGTTTGAGACCAGTCAGAGTAAGAGAGAAAGCTTATCTCTACTAAGTAGAAAATTAAAGAAAAATATCTGAGTGTGGTGGCAGGTACCTGTAGCTCCAGCTACTCAGGAGGCTGAGGCAGGAGAATTGCTTGAACCTAGAAGTTTGAGGTTGGTGTGAGCTATGACTCCAGGACACTCTACCCAGGGCAACAGAGTGAAACTCCATCTCAAAAAATAAAAATAAAAAATAGAGTAGCTGATCAACATTCTCTTTTATCTCATCTCCTAAAACACTTAAAGCAACAAGTAGAATAATTTTCCCTAATACAGGCCCCAAAAGTACTTAGAAATGTCTATAAAATAAAAAACATGCATCAGAAATTCAATGGATTTAGGAAAAAATTGATAGAAAAATTCAATGAACATCAAGAATAAAACTTTTTAGAAACTATGTTAATAAATAAATATAATCTGGGTATTGATAAGAGTACTTCCTAACAATTCCCTTAAGAATTTTTACTATGTAAAATATTTATTAAAAATGAAAGGAAATACAGTATCTTGAAGTGAGGGAATACTATGCAGTAATGGTTTTTTATTCAGTGACTGATTACTTCAACTATATTATTATTAATGTTTGTTTGGAAAAATATGATGGTTAGATATGGCATTTATGTCAAACCTTTCATAATTTAAAATACATTTCATCAAAAGCTAGCCTAAGTTTGCATGTGGACATACAAAAAAGTATATATTTTATGGTAATGTGTGTCTTCTGTCCAAAGTATCATAGCCAATGAAAATGATTCAACCTACCACTGTGGAGCTTTACATGGAGCTTTTCAGAACAGGCCTGTTCTGAAAGACTATTCCCAGGAGGATGTTTATTAGTGTTTCTCAAGGTCTGCCATGATGCTACATAGATAGGAATTCTATTTTCAACCCTGACTCAAAGCAAGAAGTTGCTGATCTTTGTAAGAGAAGATTAAATCCCCTATAGCTACACTACACTGAATACCAGTCCCTACAGAGAAAAGCATATACAGCCTGCTCACATTAGATAAATAAAGACACTATATTAAGTTGCAAACCAATGGCAGGGGAGGGGGCAGCAGGGACATGTGAAAAAAGCAGCCCCTGACCTATCCAATGACATGCAACTATTTAATCCACAGTGACTAGTAATATTTTGTAAGCATATTTCATGGAAATAAGGATCCAATAATCTTTAGCTGCCAAATCCCAAAGAGACAACTATTAGGATTTGATAGCAAGATCAATAAGTGGTTCATACAAAAGTCAATAGTTTTCCTTTATACCAAAAATAACCACTAGAGTATAATGAGGAAAAAATAACACATTGGCAATAGCATAAAAATCCATAAAACACCTAGGTGTAACTAAACATGAAATATATAAATTCTATATGTAAGAAGAAAGAGAGATTATAAAACTTTTTACAAGGAAAGAAAGGTGATTTAAAATTATCTCTTTGGAATGAAGAAAAAATATTTTAAAGAGGTTAATCTTCCACTGAATCAATCTATAAATTCAGTGAAATCCAGTCAAATATAAAGTTTACTTTTAATGTCACAAGACAATTCTAAGATGTATCTAGACCACCTGGAGTCAAACACTATACCTCTTTCACTTCTTCAGTCTATACTTGGCACTTGGTATTGTTGGTAGTCCACAGTCCCTCAACTAAAACTATATATGAAGTAATAAATAACTAATAAGCATAAATTAAGCAATAAATATGACATTTTGTAATTATGTGCCAATAGCCAATATATTCTGGGGGGGAACAAAAGTCTTTTATATACCAGACTATTTCATGAGATTATCCACTCCCTGCCATGACTAAATAATATGCTCCAGGCTAATCCTCCCATCATAAGCAACTATAAAACTAGAACCAATAAATAAGGCAACTTTTTTTGGACATTGGACAAAAGACAATGAAATACTGCAATCTCTGAAAGAAGGTAAAATCATAAGGTGAGTCCCACTTGTGCCCCAGTGCTCAGGGACAACTTTCTGACTGAGGCATACAATGGAGGAGCCCAAGCAACATGTGGCAGTCCTTTCATAGAAAGATTATAAAGACTTTACATAACAAGCATATGGCAATATCTTTCATTAACACAGATTTTAAAATCCTCAACAAAATACAACCAACCTGAATCAGAAATACATAAAAAGTATGTTTTTATACCTGGGTAAGATTTAATCTCAGGAATGCAAGGTTGGTTCAACATTCAAAAATAAATGTAAACTACTATATTTAAAGAATATTACATACTTAAAACAACCTTAGTAATAAAGGACTTGTCATAAGAAATGGGCATTCCATTATCAAGAAGAACAATGAGTAACACTTTTTAAAAGTTCCAATAGAGAACAGAAACTGGAAGCTGAGATGAAGACAAACTATATGTAAAAAAATATAGACAACAATATATAGTTTTCATTATAGAGGATGATTTTAAACTATCTCCACAAATCCTTTTAATTTCTTCATAACACCTGTGCTGAAGAGCCCCTCTGGTAATGCTGTATAATTATACAGAAACCCAGTGGATCTTATTGGGCTATTAGTATCCAGTAATTAGATGGAAAAAGAATGGCCCATTGTTAACCCTTGGAGAATTTAGCTGTAATAAGCTTTACCTCTATTTGGTGTTTTATGTGTTACAGTTTCATAGATCAAAATATATGCAATTTCTAAGGAACAATTAAGTTTAAATTAAAGCATTTATTCTTATATAAATAGTAGGTGTTCTTCAATAAACCATAGTACTAGAAAAAATTATAAAGCCTCATATATAAATTTTGCTCTACTATGCTTCCAAACTATATCAGTGCTTATTTTCTCTAACCCTTATAAGATAAGGAAGTCCAGGTCCCTAATGTATAGCTGGTTTACCAGATTACAAATCCTGTGTATTTTTACTGTGACAAATAAGAGACCTGAAGAAATAACTGTCAGGCTTAACTTACTGGTCATGGAAAATGTGAAGGATAAGAATTACTTAAGAAAGGAAAGAATAGCTATTTTAACCTCTGAACGATCTTTAACTTGCTTCACCTTTGATTTAAGGCATTTATTGTAAGACTGGTAATGTTTTTACCCCAGCTATAAGTGGCATTCCTAAGCCTTACTCTCTGATGCATTCCTTGTTGTGTTTAGCCTCTGCTTGATACAGATAGGAGATGGACAAAGGCAGGCTCCCACTTCAGCTGGCTTGTGCCTAGGCCAAATCAGAGGCAGTGAAGAAGCTGGGAAGACAGAGGAATGAGAATCCAGGGTCCTTCTCTGTCCCCTTCCAATCAAATTTGAACACTGTTTCTGACAGTAACTGCATTTTCTATGTGGTGTCAGTTCCCATCAGATAGGTCTCCAAGGCAACCTTAGCCCCTGGCTTTTGCAACCATGCTTCTTCCCTTAACTCTCTAACCTAGTGCCAATCCCAGTGGCTTCCTGCTGCTACTGAAAGAACAAGACCGACGTCATCTTAAGCTTAAGTTTCGGTTTCCCCAAAGTTAAGTTTCAGGTTCTCAGAAGTCAGGACACAGGCCCATGATGCCACCTCAGTGGCCCCTACCAATCAGAAAGGTGCAGGACCTCACCCATAAAAGCCACCCTCCCCTTAGAACAGGGCCTTCAGCCCAATCTCCCTGCACCAAGATACTGGAGGCCCAGGCTCACGAGCTTGAATAAACTCCCCTGCTTTTGCATCAGACCCTGGCTCCCTGGTGGTTCTTGGGGACATGGTGATCTGGGCACAACATTTGGAGGCTCGTCTGGGATCCTCAAAACCCCATGGACCTCCTCCGGGATAATTTGGTAAGTGTCTGAGGCACCTACGTCCTGTGTTCTGTGTCCGGCCGATTGAGAGTATGGTTCTGGTGTAGGGTCAAAGCGGAAGCGCTGGGGACCAACGAGCAGGGAGAAGTGGGAGACATCCCCCCTCCCCAGGCAGATTGGGACATGGAATCCCCAATCAGCATCAAAGGGTGCGGAGAAGCGATCCCTTTGGTGATTTTGATTGACGGTGCAGTTGCTCCCACCAGGCCGCTGATCGGCCGTCACTCAGTCTTTTTGGTTTCGATTCATCTGTGTTTTGTGCTTTATAGACCTTGTTCTGTGTTTGTGGTTTTCGGGTGTGGGCGACATGGGCCAGACACACAGGATGCCTTTAAATCTAACATTAGCTCATTTCCAGGATTTCAAGGGACAAGCCCAAGCCTGGCAGTATGGGTTCCAGTGAAGAAAGCTAAACTTGAAATCTTTTGCAGGAACGAGTGGCCAATTTTAATGTCGGCTGGCCACCAGAGGGCACCCTCCATCTTCCGATTATTCTCCAGGTTAAAGATGTTGTTTACAGGTCTCAGACAGGACACCCAGATCAAGTCCCATACATCACTGTATGGCAAGACCTGGTAGAGAACCCAGCAGACTGGTTAAAGGCCATGCTGCCTCTGGGTCCCAGTGACCAAAAAGAGATAATAGCCTTAAAAGAAAAACCCTCACACTTCAAGCAACCCACTCCCCCTACCCCATTATACCCATTTTGCGGGGGGGGGGGCACGGATCCAGGAACCCTTTCTTCACCTCCATACCAGAACCCCCTGCTCCTCACCCACAGGGGCCAGAAAATGAAGCCATCTCTTTAAGAGGAAACCCTGTTGGAAGCCCTCCCCACACCTGCCGGAGGTCATGGCAAGAATAGCCTCGCGTCACCACTGACTCTATGGCCCTCTCGATGACGAAGGGGAACAGCCTCTGTATTACTCGCCTTTTGCCACCAGTGGTCTCTACAACTGAAAAATGCAGAACCCCCCTTTCTCTGAGAAGCCCTCTGCACTTGTTAACCTTTTAGACTCCATTCTATTTACCCACAAGCCTACCTGGGACAATTGCCAGCAACTCCTGCAGGTTCTGTTCACAACCAAGGAGCGGGGTGGGGGGGGGTGTGAATTTTAGCGGAAGCAAGGAAGTCCTTCCTGGAGAAGATGGGACTCCCTACCCTTAACTAGGCTTTGATTAATGTAGCTTTCCCCCTAACCTTACCCACTTGGGATTTTAACACGGCTGAAGGTAAGGAGAGGCTCCAGGATTACTGCCAGACTCTGATGAGAGGACTTAGGAAGGCTGCTTGGAAACCAACTAACTTAGCAAAGGTATACAGTGTAGTGAAGGAGAAGAGAGAGATGCCAGCAGCGTTCTTAGAGCACGTTATGGAGGCGTTTCGCACTTATACACCTATGGATCCAGAGGCAGAAGATAGTAAGCCCACCGTAATTATGGCTTTTGTTAGTCAATCTGCCCCAAACATCTGACAGAAACTCCAGAGAACAGACAGGCTAGGTAGACAATCCCTTCAGGATCTGTTGGCAATTGCAGAAGAAGTGTACAACAACAGAGAAACTCCAGAGGAAAAGCAGTTATGCATAGCTAGGAAGCAGACCCAAGACCTGGCAAGGATTTTGCTGGCCACCATGGCGGGAACTCCGGAGGATAAGGCTTGACAGCTGAACTACCTCTGGGCAGGCCCACCAGCTGGTAATAGCCTCCATCTCTGCAAAGACCAATGTGCGTACTGGAAGGAGAGCAGGCTCTGGGCCTGTGAGTGTCCTAAGAAGAGGGACCTAGAGCAGAAAGACTAGGTCCCTGGGTTAGAACTTGGAAAACTAAGTGATTAGAGGGGTCAGGGATCAAGACCCCTCCCCGAACCCCAGTTATCAAAAAGCTCCCAAACGCAGTAAGACCCAACCAAATGCTTAAGCTGTCCCCTGGACCTGCTGAAAACCCTGATCCAATCTTAAACTTAATCTTCACCACCTACCAGGTCCTGAACACCTCCAGACCAGACCTCACGGAGTCTTGTTGGCTATGTATGGAAGCCATACCCCTATATTATGAAGATATAGCTATGACAGGGTAACTAACTGTTAGCAACTTGCCCAGCTCCTGCAGATGGCAACAGCAGGGCCCCTAAGTCACCCTCCAGGCCATATCAGGCCAGGGGCTCTGTGTTGGACACACACAGCCTCAGTTCGAGCATCTGTGCAGCCAGACTCTGTCCTAGAATAGTACTGGGTACTTAATTCCCACCAACAATTCCTGGTAGGCCTGCTCTACAGGGCTTGCACCATGCTTACATGGGACAGTCCTTAACCTAACCCATGACTTCTGTGTCTTAGTACAGCTCATCCCCAAGCTAATCTATCATTCGGAAGAAAATATATACCAGGCCTACAAGCTCTGTTCAACTGCAGGTAGAATTAGTAAAATTAAAGGGAAACCAGTTACCGCAGTAACCCTTGGCATAGCAGGTGCAGGCACAGGGATTTCCTCCCTAGTTCTATAAGACAAAAACTATAGGGCCTCAGACGTCCCGCAATTGACCTAGATATTGAAAGAATAGAAAAGTCTATTTCACACTTACAGGAATCTCCCACTTACAGGAATCCCTAACTTCCCTCCCTGAAGTGGTATTGCAGAACAAAAGAGGTCTGGACTTGTTGTTTCTTCAGCAAGGTGGTCTATGCACCACATTAGGAGCATGCTGTTTTTATGTACACCACTCAGGTGTTGTGAAAGAATCTATGGCTCTAGTCAGAGAAGGGTTGCAGAAAAGAAAACTAGATCAAGAACAGTCACAAAATTGATTTAAATCATTGTTCAACTGGTCCCCCTGGTTAACAACCTTGATCTCAGCCTTAGCAAGACCCCTGATAATACTCTTGCTGTTACTCACCATAGGCTCCTGTGTCATCAACAAGCTCCTAAACTTCGTCAAAGACCAACTAGAAGCTGTGCAACTGCTAGTGCTCAAAAGCCAGTACCAACCACTGTCCCCTTCAGACCCAGAAATAGAACCCATTCAGTCCCAAGACTGAAACTCTTAGACACAAATCAAGGGGGGGATGAAAGAACAAGACTGACGTCATCTTAAGCTTAAGTTTCGGTTTCCCCAAAGTTAAATTTCAGGTTCTCAGAAGTCAGGACACAGGCCCATGATGCCACCTCAGTGGCCCCTACCAATCAGAAAGGTGCACGACCTCATGTAGAGGTCACTCCCTTCCCTTCACCCATAAAAGCCACCCTCCCCTTAGAATGGGACCTTCAGCCCCATCTCACTACGCCGAGATACTGGAGGCCTAGGCTCACGAGCTTGAATATACTCTCCTGCTTTTGCATTGGCCCCTGGCTCCCTGGTGATTCTTGAGGACATCGTGATCTGGGCACAACACTACTAACTTCTGAGTTGCCTCACTTTCACCTGTTTGTCTTCTATTACACGTTTAATAGAAGCCCTACATATATGTGTATTATTTCTACTTTAAATACAAAGATTTTTATTTTTTAGATGAATCCTAACAATCATTCTACATTAGTAAAATATACATCAAAATGAAATTCTAGGAGTTTTTCCTTGTGCAAAAAACATTGCTGTGCCCTTCTGTCTTATTTTTATCAGTACACAGTGAAGGTATCTCCCTTTAGATGAGATATATGAGATTTGAGTGTGGTTTTCACTACTCCACTTCTGTACCTCATTTGCTCACAGAAAATGGCTTCCCCTACTTCCGTTCTTAACTGCAGGTTTGAACATGTTGACCTCTGGACTTCTTAGAGCCGTTGACTTTAATACTAGCTCACTTTTGTAGATGTTTTCCAGAAGCCTCTACAATTCCTTCTGACTCCTATGAAAAGTAGGTATTTGTGTCTGGCTGCCCAAAACTCTTTCCCCCTTAATCTGATTACTAAAGATATGTTTTCTACAGCAAACTGATTCCACATGCTGGATGGAAAGAACCATTCCTTCTCCTGTCTCTAACCACAGTTCTGGTCACATCACCTGTGCCTGGCCAATAAGAGAAGCATGTGCTCCTGACTGCAGGAAGGGGTAAGAGATTGGCAAGGTAAACCAAAGCAATCAGAGCCCACTCTCTCACCCCTGTACTGAACTGTTCAACTGCTGCAGGAAAGAGAACCTCCTTCAGTTGGATTCTCGTATTAGAAAAATTTTCACACAAGGGCTAACAGTGTCAGCAAAAACCTTCAGTTTTCAGTTCTGTCAAGATTTGCCTAAGTTTTTAAACCCACCTTTACCTGAGCTTATGACCTTCCTGGGGCAGCCTACATCCAGTGATTGAGCAAAATAGAAGTATAAAGTTATTCATTTATTTAAAGTAGGAAACTGACAACTGTGCTTACTAGTTCCCAGTATGATTGGCTGAGGTTTTATTAACCAGAATCACAATTTTACTTTTCCCTCTATGCAATCGTGCCTTTTCACTCTTCCTTTCACAGGTGTTGATGCATAATAAACACTTTGCACACTCCAGCTCAGTATCTTCTTCCATAGAACCCAGCTTGTGAGAGGTAGTATCAGGTAGGATCTAAGAAAGTATAAAATAAGATGAAGTGTGGGAAGTGACTCACTCATCATGCAAATGCAATGAGGAATATACTGCAGATTATATACAGAACATAAGCCTGGAATTATTGTCATAATTTTTATGTATACTCACACACGTATACACATCCATATGTATGTATATATATATTTATATATGTAAAGATATTTACTATAAGAAATTGGCTCATGAAATTATGGAGTCTGGTGAGTTCAAATTTGCAGTGTGGACCATCAAGGCAGAGACTCAGGAGAGCTTATAGTGAATTTCTAGTCCAAACCCTAGTAGGCAGAGACCTATGAGAGCAGAAGGAGTCCAGAGGCAATCTGCTCAAAAAGTCACTGGGGATTTTTTGGGGTTTTTTTGTTTTGTTTTGTTTTGTTTTGTTTTGTTGGTCTATTCAGGCCTTCAGCTGATTAAATGAGGCCCACCCACATTATGAAGAAAAATCTGTTCACTCAAAGTTCTCTTATTTAAAATATTAATCTCAACCATAAACACTCTCCAAGTTGATATATGGAATTAATCACCATAATGTGGTTGGCTGAATAATTGTCCCAAAACTATTCATGTCCTTACTCTGGAACTCTGTGAATGTTGCCATATGTAGCAAAAGGGTCTTTGCAGGTATGATTAAGGATTTTGAAATGGAGGGTTACCCCAAATGATCTGAGCAGGGCCTAAATGTAATCACAAGTACCCTTACAAGAAGAAGGCAGATGGAGATTATATTAGAGAAGAAGAGAAGGCAATGTCACAACAGAATCAAAGATTGAAGTGATAAGCTTTGAAGACAAAGGAAAATACCATTAGCCAAGGAATACAGACAGCCACTAGCAGTTAGCACTTCCCGAAGGAATCAGCCTGCCAACACCTTGGCTTTAGCCCAGTTAAATTCATTTGACTTCTGAACTCTAGAAACCTAAGAGAATAAATTTGTGTTGTTTTAAGCCATCAGGTTTATGGTAATTTGTAATAGCAGCCATTGGGACCTCAACCAAGCTGATGCACTTGGCACATTTCAGTACTTTTCCCTAGCTGACTATTAATAAGCAGATACTGCAACCTTAGATAGAGAATAACGTGGCAGCCCCGGACTCACACTTCTTGGGTTCAGGGTCTAAATCATGGCTATAAACAGGCCATTGAGTTGTGCTCAGATGACAGCTAAGAATAGGAAGAATACAGCAAAGAGAGGAAATACATATTAATTATGACCCCAAGACAACTGCAGTGGCAAGGGCTATAGTTTTTCCCACAAAATTATCTCCTAAATATAGGTTAATGAAGTAGATCTGAGCAGCATGATATGTAAACTGTGGTAGACTTGAAGATCCCCTTTTAAGGAAAAACATTCTGCCCAATTGCAGAGTGCGGTCAGTAGACAACCTCCAGCTGTCAAGCACCTTCAGGTTCACCCCAGGTGCAGAGAACCATCTTGCCAGGGGTCACATGTTCCTTGGGCAGCAAGCATCTAGTGACTGAGCAAGAGAGGAGCACAAAGGCCCAGCCATTTCAGTCTGATTTGAGACAACTCTGAAAAGAAATGCGCACTCCGAATGTCCTCACCAGGTTAACTGAGGCTTTGGCAGACTGTTTGACAGTTTGACTTCTCCCTCTGCCCAATTCTGTTTCCTTCCTCCTCCCTTCACAGATTTGTACTGTAAATTCCATCTTAGCATCTGCTTATGGAGAACCTAACCTACAACAGTTTCTAAGCCAATGCATGAGATTACTGGACTACCAGCCATCATCTGTCTAACACTCCAAGTGACAGAGAGAAAGCCACACTGATGACACCACTTGGACCTCATGCCATGACTGAAGCTGTGCCCTAAAGCAAGATACAGTCCTGGACTTTGTGATTTTATAAACAAATACATTGTTATTGATATTACTATTTCTACACACAGCTTATTTTAAATATATTTCTATTATATTGTGTGCAATTAAATAATCTTGACTGACAAAACAATTACTAATTTCATTTTTTTTATTATTGGGGATTCATTGAGGGTACAAGAAAGCAGGCAATTCCTAATGTCATTTAAAAAATATATAAACTATGAATGGCTGTGAAGGAAATAGAAATTGCATTCTATAAGGGCCTATCCCTAAACAGTCATGCTGATATTGAGCTTATTTTCCTCTATTCCTGCTTAAGTTGTGAGAAAATGAGTCATTATCATCACTAATAATACTGGGTCAGAATTACATTGTATCTGTATGAGGCTACTGATTTTTAACCATTTTCCAGAGAGTATCTGCCTAGCTCTCAAAATATTATTTTAAAAACATTAAAGTCATAATGAATAGAGGATCTTTAATCTGTCTGCAAAGCCAAGCAGATAAGCAAAAGCAGTCAGAACAATAAATTATAGAGAAGACACCTCTCTGCAATTGACCAGTAGGTGAGTCCATTTTCTACATGATTTATAGTTCATAAGCAGCCTTGAGGAATATTTTACCTTGATTATCTGAATATATAAAGCAACTACATTAAATAAAGAAACTACCTGGTGGGAGATACCTTAGAAATGTCATAAATGTGACTTATTAATTCTATTTGAAAATGCCAATTTTCAAGAAAAAGATGCAACAGTATGAGGCTAAAATTTAACAACTGAATGGCAGTGTAAGATAAACAAAGTTAATTTTAAATCCAAGTAGATTAGTATTATGTTATATTTATAGATTACAATTGTGCATAGTAGGTTAAGCAAGTTGCTCAAAGTTACAATGAATAAACTGTGGTATTGATTCTTTTATCCAAGAGAAATGGTGTCAGATTGGTATCATTGCACTATTCTATGTGGCTGCCAAAGCCCAGAATACAATGTGACTTTTTCTCTCTGGAATTGGACAAATGATATCCTTGATCATCTAAACATGGCTATAGGGCTAGAAAAACCCTGATATGAAAAGAGCTGCATGGTTCACAATCTAACTGATCCCCTGGCTTATTTGTGAAACAGGAATAATTATAAACATGGTGCCTAAGTAAGCATTACTGAAAGCTAAAATAAGCCCTGATTCTGCCAAATGATGTATACAGAAATGTTCACAGCAGCTTTATTAATAACACCTCCTAACTGAAAACAACTGAAATACCCATCAGTAAAAGAAAGGATCCACAAACTGAATATTCATACAATGGAATATTAATGGTCCCTGACTAACGGTGACTCAATTTATGGTATGTTTAACATTATGGTGGTGTGAAAACTATACTTTGTGTACCCATATAACCATTCTTGTTTTCACTTCCATTATAGTATTTAATAAATTATATAAGTGGCTAGGTATGGTGACTCATACTTACAATCTTAACCCCTGGGAGGTTGAGGATCTCTTAAGGCCAGGAGTTTGAGGTGGCAGTGAGCTATGATATCAGCACTATTGCAGTCTAGCCTAGGGCAATGAAATAAAACCCTATCTCAAAAAAATTCATAAGAAAACTTAAAAATATATTAGATATTCAATACTTTATTATAAAGTAGGCCTTATGTTAGATGATTGTACCCAAGAGTAAGCTAATGTAAGTACTCTGAGAAGGTTTAATTTAAGGTAGGTTTGGCTAAACTATGATGTTCAATAGGTTAGGTGTATTAATGCCTTTTTTACTTACTGTGTTTTCAATTTACAATGGGTTTATTGGGACACAGCCTCATTGTAAGTCAAGGATCACTACATAGCAGAAAGAAAAGAACAAATGAATAAGATCAGCAATAATAAGGCTAAAACTTGCAGATTTTATGCTTAGCAGAAGAGGCATATGCAGAAGAGCACATACTATATGTTCCATTTACATGAAGTTTAAGAATAGAAAAAATTAATTGATTATAACAGAATTTAAAGCAGCAGTTTCCTTGAAATGGCTGGGTTTTGTTGAGGAGGGACATGAGAGAAGCTTTAGGCTACTGAAAATGTATTAAATCTTATTTTAAGTGGTAGATATTTGGATATGTGTATAAAAAACTCTTTGAGCTAGCACTTAAGATTAATTAATGGGCTTTATTCACTTAATTACATGTATGCTACATTCAGAAATAAAAATTTGCTCTGACTCATGCAATCATGTAGTCATTAACTAGTCTGCCATACCAAAAAATAGCACAGTAAACCATAAGAACAAACATTTACCTAAATATGCCACCATCTTGAACATTTTCTTAAACTTATCCATATTATTTTAACATTTTAAGATGTATGTTCTTAACAGAACATGAATTTTTTAAATTATTCATTCATCTTCAGTAACATATATACCCAGATCTGTCTAGATTCTATGATTTAGCTGCTGTATAATCAACAACAAGTATTTATAAACAAACCAGAAATAGGGATGCAATAATATGTACAATATGTCCCCACCAGCAATCACATCACCCAATAACACATGTTTGTGTCACCTTAAATGACAAAAATGGATTATTTTCAGTGGGGTAAAATTCAATTTTTATAAATGGAAGCCAACCCAAATTCCATTTCCAAGATTTATTTTTGCCCACTTTGCTACCCAAATCAACCCAACAATTACAGTAATTATCTGAAGGCACTTTAAAATTATAACAATATCCCTGTAATAAAGCTTATTATCTGTTTTATAAAGTTCTTACTTTTACTCAATTTGTTTTAAACAATGTTATAGGTCAACCAAGAAAGACGTAAGTTTTACCTTATTTTGTTTCATTAAAGAGTTTGTAGTGAGTGACTAGATTTAAGTACAAAAAGAGAAAGAAATGAAGTTACATAAAGGCACCCAACCTTGAGTCACATGCTATTTATGAGGCTTATGAATTCTGGGTTTTATTAAAAAACGTTGATTATTAGAGGTTTAGAACTCTGAAGATCTTGTTAAGAGCTTCCCTGTGCTGATTGAGAACTAAGGAAAATTGCAATCTCTTTCTAAAATACATTTTAAGCAAATTTCTCCCTGGTTGCTTTTTAGAAATAAATGGTTTCTGTGCTTGAAAACTTGAGCAAACAACTAAACTCTGGGCTTTAAATGATCTCTTCTGTTTTCAGGTTGGTGGCATTTCAGCTACCATAAGTCATCTGGTTTTTGAGACTGTGGAATCTCCCAGGCCATCCTTAAAAACAGGATCAGACTTTATTATGAGGAGAAATAATGTGCTATGTTGAACCTGTTCTTCTCCATGTTAGATTAAAGCAAATTTGTTCAAGATTTTATGATAACCTGATACACATTAAAATTTCAACCAGTGAAATGTAATTTTTATTCTATTTTAGGAAAAGAATATATTTTATTCTGCATGAGGGCCAAAATATTGTTATGTATAGAAATGAAAATAATATGCAACTATTAAAATGCTAAACACATAGGAAGTACCTAATACATTATCATTGACTGATTAACATGTAATTAACTGTGTGATTCTGTATGATCTTTAACAGAATAGACAGCTCAGGAAACACATTACATATTCACAAAAAAACTAAAAAAATCAGCACCTGACTACCCAGCTCTATTGTTTAGTACAACCGTCTTTGGTGGGGGTGAAAGGATATTTAACTTAAATTTAACTGGTCTTCATTTGTGTCAACTTAACCTTCCATGTCAGAAATGGAATAAAAACAAAATACGTACACAGCAGAAAAGACAAGTCAATATCTAACCTCCAGAATCAATACAAAGTAGGATTTTTAGTACTTAACCACGTGTTAAAGTTTCTCTACAAAGAAAATAAATGCCTTCTCCTGGCACTGTAGGAGCTCACGATACACTAAGTTCTGGCCTTTGGAACAAAA
Organism: Otolemur garnettii; assembly: GCF_000181295.1. NCBI lineage: Eukaryota > Metazoa > Chordata > Mammalia > Primates > Galagidae > Otolemur > Otolemur garnettii. The sequence goes on along the minus strand of NW_003852526.1, from coordinate 5,262,053 downwards.
ACTATTGATAGATCAAACCTGGAGCTACTCAAGGAGGGAGATTCTGGGACACATCTTTATTATAGTTCCCATTCTCATTTCTCTACTGAAATGCAGGAGAGACCTTGACTCCTGTCTAATGGAATGTTAGATGTCCAATAGACCTCAGGTGATCAGTACAAGGGCTCTCAATTTACGCATAACTTTCTACAATGATGCTCATGATAAGGTGTTATTATCTTAAAAGGACACTTGTGCTCCATTCAAAAGTAGAAGGATTCTGGCAGCACCGGTGGCTCAAAGGAGCAGGGCACAGGCCCCGTATACTGGAGGTGGTGGGTTCAAACCCAGCCCCAGCCAAAAAAAAAAATAGAAGGATTCTATAAGAGAAGAAGAAAAGTGTAAGAAACACAATGTATTTTAACCTTTGATTGGAAATTAACAATGATCAAGAGCAAAGAAAAGGCACTGAAAAGCTGGGGGGAGGCAGGGGAAAAACACTTGTAGGACTCTATTAAATCCAACATTTCTAAACTTTTTGGATCAAGGAATCATTTCTATTTTCATGTACCACTTGATAACAAGGTTCTACAGTATACTTATAAACCCTGTTCCAGTGGGTATTTCCAGCATCTTTCAAGATTATTAAACAAACTTGTGGTTAAATAAAATGTGCTGGCTTTGAGTTCTCTTCTATCAGAATCATTAATGCATTAACCCTTAAAACAAAAGGAAGTAGAGACAGAGACATCAGAGATAACAGATTCTAGCACTTTTGAAAGATGAATAGCAGATGTAACATTAGTAATTGAGGAATGTCATTTAAAATATATAATAAACAGTATGACCTGGGCATCAGCCAATCAGAGGAGAAATTCAGAAGAGTTTAGAGCTGAGTGCTGGACACCCCCTACTGGGCCAGAAATTGACCTACTCATCAATGAATGGATGGTGAGGAGCCAAGGGCTGGGGTTGCTGGCAAGTGGACCTTCTCCCCTCCACCCGCACCCCTGTTTTGCTCCCAATCCTTTCTATTTTTCTTTTTAACAAAAGCCTCCAATTTACCCAGGATTCTTGACAATTTCAGTTTGAACACATTAAGCAAAAATTAACATTGCTATTTAATGAAAGTTAGGATCAAATACTTGGCATTTTCCTAATGCTTATTCACAGTAAAGACATTTTTAGATCCTCTAATTGCTTGTAGAAGGACAACTAAGACAAAAGTTTAAATGAAGTATTGCTCAAAAGTTAAGTCATGTTAGTATTCCCTGTGCCTAACATGCTAATTTCTACCTCAACATCTGTGCTAATTCTGTCCACCAAACAGAATGGCATTCTCTCTTTTATCTGACCTTTTACATTTTATTCACCCTTCATGAATAGTTTTAAATTCATTTTACTGGTGACCTTTTACTATCCTGCCATGCTACAGCCCTTACTGTATGTGCCATACACTTTGGCTTATAACCAAAGATGATCCTAAACTATTGTCTCTGCTTTTCCTCTGTGTGGACTAGTTCTTCTATAAGATTGTGAGCCCTTTGAAAAACTGTCTTGTCAAGAAATACAAATTAGCCAGGTATGGCGGCTCCCACCTGTAACCCTAGCACTCTGGGAGGCTAAGACAGGCACATTGCTTGAGTTCAAGAGTTTGAGACCAGTTGAGCAAGACTGAGGCTGTGTCTTTACTGAAAATAGAAAATTAGCAGAATGTTGTGGCAGGTGCCTTTAGTCCAAGCTACTCAGGAGGCTGAATAAAGTGGATTGCTGGAGCCCAAGAATTTGAGGTTGCTGTGAACTATGATGACTCTATGACACTCTACCCAGAGCAACAGAGTGAGATTTTGTGTCAAAAATTTTTAAAAAAGGGAGAGAGAATAAACCCTAATATATACACATATATATAATGTATACATATATGTATATAAAATATATATGTATACATATTTGTATATAAAATATTTATATATATGTATATGTATACTGAGTGTATTAATGTTCAAGCAAAGAAGCAAAACCAGTAAGAGATACATTTATTACCTGGAACTGCTAGTACAGTTGTGGGAACTAGCTAAGAAAGCCTAAAATCCACATGCTGCCAGGAAGGAAAACTGACAAACAGGCTGCAACTAACCACACAAGCAGCAGCTGTAGCTTCCTGTTCTTGGTGCTCAGAAAGGAAGATCCCAAGGAAGAGGAAAGAAATTACAGATCCAGTAGCTATATGGATTCTAGACCAAAGGAAATGCCTATACCTACTTTTAAAAGCTTTCCAAATAAAATTCAGACCCATCCAGGATAACCTTCTTTTTTATTAACTTGAAGTCAACTAATTAGGAACTTTAGTCACATCCGCAAAATATCTTCATAGCAGCAGTGAGATCAGTATTTTAATAATGGAAAGAAGTTACATGTATGTTACAAAATGACCAAGACCTTTTTCTTCTCACAAGAGAATATCCCTTGTAATCTGCCCTAACCAGACATGTATAAAATAAGGAATTCTGGGGACTATAGTTCAGCCTAGTCAAATTAACAACTTTAAAAGGCATCACACTGAGTGTGTGGTATGTAATAAATAAAGAACACACTGCCCTTTAAGAAGAAATAAAGTAGCCGGGCCAGTGGCTGATGACTGTAATCCTAGCACTCTGAGAGACTGAGGCGGGTAGATCACTGAGCTCAGGAGTTTGAGACAAGCCTGAGCAAGGGGAGACCCATCTCTACTAAAAATGGAAAAATTAGCTAGGCATTGTTGTGGCAGGCACCTGAAGTCCCAGCTATTCAGGAGGCTGAGATAAGAGGATACCTTGAGCCCAAGAATTTGAGGTTACTGTGAGCTATGATGCCACCGCACTCTACCAAGAGCAACAAAACAAAAAATAAAAAAGAAAGAAAGAAAGCCCTGCACAAGTAAAATAATTTTTTATGTCTCAAAATGTCTGGCTGTATGCTACATACACCACAGGCATACAATAAACACTTAAAGAAAAAGTTGGTAGCCTTGGCTAATTTCTACCCAATTTCATTATAATTGATTTGAGCACTAAACAAGTTTAATGAGTACATTGTTTTGTCTTCATAAAATGATCTAATAGGAAGAAACAGTTGAGTTGATGGTACTGCTGTGTTTTTCTCTCATTTGTTTCCATTAAGAAGTACATACTAAGTGGCTATTTCTGCAAACAGCAAAAAAAGCCATATTATGTTAGATAGAGCATTTATTCAGTATACATTAGAAATTTACAACATAAGCCATTAATAAGAATTACTAAAATAATTGAACAAATAGTTATAACCTATCATTTAAGGTTAATAGTACCATTCATTTTTTTCATTCATTCATTCAGAAAATATTAACCAACTACCTTTTGTATGTTCCATGTGCTAGAGCTATGGTTGAGGAAAAAACAGTTTCTGCATACACAGAATGCGTATTATGTGGAAGGCAGCAGAAAATTACAAAATGAACAATTTAACATACAAAACATCACTTAATCAGAGTATATTCAATAACTCAGAACCTGAAATTTACACAATTTTTCATAATTAAAATTATACATTAATTAAATGAAAAATAAAACCCATAAGACCAATGAATACTAACAAATCAATTAAACACATGCATTAATACTATTTACAATGGTAAAATAAATTATAAATTTACAAAGCTGATGTGCTATTTAATTTTATGAATCAACTTGACTGGGCTCAGAGATGTTCACAGAGCAGATAAAACATTATTTTCTATCTATAACAATGTTTCTGAAAGAGATTAGCATTTAAATAGGTAGATTGAGCAAAGATCAGTCCTCACCAATGTGGGTAGGTATTGTCCAATCTATAAAGAACTTAGATAAAAGGAAAAGGTAGTGGAAGAGAGAAATTACTCTCTTCCTGGGCTGGGGCATTCATCTTTTCTTGCCCTCAGACATCCCAGGACTTTGGACTATAGGACTTAACAGCAGTGGCCCCTCAGTTTCTCAGGCTTTTGACTTTGGACTGAGAGTTGTCCCCAAATTCTCAGGACTTTAAAATTGATCTGAATTATGCCACTAGCTTTCCTAGTTCTACAGCTTCCTGATGACACATCATGGGACTTTTCAGTCTCCATAAGCTCAGAAGCCAATTCTCATAATAAATCTCCTTTTATGTATCTATGCATATGCTTTTAGTTCTGCTTGTCTGAAGAACCATGACCAATATAGCTGACAAAAATAAAAACATGACAAAATTCAGGTAACTACCATAATTTTTTTTTTTTTTTTTTGCAGTTTTTGGCCAGGGCCAGGTTTGAACCCACCACCTCTGGTATATGGGGCTTGCACCCTACTTCTTGAGCTACAAGCACCACCCAATACCATAATCTTTTAATTAATTAACTACCTGGCACATTCTAAACAGTGATTTTTTGCTATGTTTCTGCAGCATATTCGGATCACTGTGAAAATTATTTTGTATCATTTTATATAATATTTTTATATAGTAAAAAAAGTGCTAATTCAGGTTTCCCTCTAACAGGGTCAATCAAAATTGTAGAAATTTGCTATAACTAAACCAGCCCTCCAGGATATTCTCAGACCTGTCCTCCATAATGACCAGCACAATCCTCCACCACACAAAAGTAAACTCACACTGACAATTTTGATCAAATTCCAACTTCCACAATGGCAAAAGGATTAAAGATGTCCACTGAACTTTTGAAAAACTTGATACCCAAAATTATACCAGGTTTATCAATATACTCAATCAATGTGAATGGTTTAAATTGCTCTCTAAAGAGGCACAGGCTGGCTGACTGGATACAAAAACTGAAGCCAGATATCTGCTGCATACAAGAATCCCATCTTACCCTAAAAGACAAATATAGACTCAGGGTAAAGGGATGGTCATCTATATTCGAGGCAAGTGGAAAGCAGAAAAAAGCAGGTGTTGCAATTTTATTCACAAATACAATAGGCTTTAAACCAACAGAAGTAAGCAAAGATAAAGATGGACACTTTATATTTGTTAAGGGTAATACTCAATATGATGACATTTCAATCATCAATATTTATGCACCCAACCACAATGCACCTCAATTTATAAGAGACACTCCAATAGACGTGAGAAACTTGATTTCTGCCAGTTCCATAATAGTTGGAGATTTTAGTACTCCTCTGGCAGTGTTGGATAGATCCTCCAATAAGAAGCTTAGCAAAGAAATTTTAGATTTAAACTTAACCATTCAGCATTTGGATTTAACGGACATCTATAGAACATTTCAACCTAACAAAACTGAATACACATTTTTCTCATTGGCCCATGGAACATACTCCAAAATCAACCACATTTTAGGTCACAAGTCTAACCTCAGCAAATTTAAAATATTAGAAATTATTCCTTGCATCTTCTCAGACCATTGTGGAATAAAAGTTGGACTCAGTAAC
>NW_003852526.1:5238172-5255137 GCF_000181295.1 Otolemur garnettii | reverse complement strand
TAAGAAAAGAAATAGCTGAAAATGTTAACAAATGGAAAAACATACCATGCTCATGGCTGGGAAGAATCAACATTGTTAAAATGTCCATACTACCCAAGCAATATATAATTTTAATGCAATCCTTATTAAAGCTCCATTGTCATACTTTAAAGATCTAGAAAAAATAATACTTCATTTTACATGGAATCAGAAAAATCCTCGAATAGCCAAGACATTACTCAGAAATAAAAACAAAGCAGGAGAAATCATGCTACCAGACATCAGACTATATTATAAATCCTTAATGATCAAAACAGCATGGCATTGGCACAAAAACAGAGAGGTACATGTATGGAAAAGAATAGAGAACAAAGAGATGAACCCAGTTACTTACCATTATATGATCTTTGACAAGCCAATTAAAAACATTGAGTGGGGAAAAGATTCCCTATTTAACAAATGGTGCTGGAAGAACTGGGTGGTGACCTGCAGAAGACTGAAACTAGACCCACAACTTTCACCACTAACTAACATTGACTCTCACTGGATTAACAATTTAAATTTAAGACATGAAACTATAAAAATACTAGAAGAAAGTGTAGGGAAAATACTTGAAGAAATCGGCCTGGGAAAAAAATTTATGAAGAGAACCCCTGGGCAATTGAAGCAACATCAAAAATACACTACTGGGACCTGATCAAATTTAAAAGCTTCTGCACAGCCAAAAGCACAGTAAGTAAAGCAAGCAGACAGCCCTCAGAATGGAGACAATATTTTCTGGTTATGTCTCTTACAAAGGTTTAATAACCAGAATCCATAGAGAACTCAAACGTATTAGCAAGAAGAGAACAAGTCATCCCCTCTCAGGTTGGGCAAGGGAATTGAAGAGAAACCTCTATACAGGACAGGCACACGGCCTACAAATATATGAAAAAATGCTTACCATCCTTAATCATCAGAGAAATGCAAATCAAAACTACTTTGAGATGTCATCTAACACCAGTAAAATTAGCCCATATCACAAAATCACAAAATCACAGATGCTGGCGTGGATGTGGAGAAAAGGGAACACTTCTACACTGCTGGTGGGATTGCAAACTAATACGTTCCTTTTGGAAAGACATCTGGAGAACACTTAGAGAACTAAAAATAGACCTGCCATTTGATCCTATAATTCCTCTATTAGGTATATATCCAGAAGACCAAAAATCACATTATAATAAAGATTTTTGTATCAGAATGTTCATTGCAGCCCAATTCATAATTGCTAGGTCATGGTAGAAGCCCAAGAGCCCATCGATTCATGAATGGATCAATAAATTGTGGTAAATGTACACTATGGAATACTATGCAGCCATCAAGAAAGATGGAGATTTTGCCTCCTTCGTGTTTACATGGATGGAGCTGGAAAATATTCTTCATAGCAAAGTATCCCCAAAATGGAAGAAAAACTATTCAATGTACTCAGCCCTACTATGAAACTAATTTATAGCTTTCATAGGAAATCTCTAACTCAATTTTAGCCCAGGAATATGGGGAGAGGGGAGAAGGAGAGGAGGGGAGGTGGGTGGAGGGAGGGTGATTGGTGGGATCACGCCTATGGTTCATCCTATAAGGGTACATGTGAATCTCTCTAAATGTAGAATATAAATGTCTTAACACAATAACTAAGAAAAAGACATGAAGGCTATGTTAACCAGTTGGATGAAAGTATTTCAAATTGTATACAGAAACAGTACACTGCACCCCATGATAGTATTAATGTACACTCCTATGATTTAATAAATAAATAAATAAAAATAAACATGTAAGAAAAAAAGTCTATCTTTACAAAAAAAAAAAAATCAAAGAATTTATTAATGAAAAAAATCTCAAAATCCTCACGAAAATTCTATGTAACTTTCACTAAATCAGGTAAGTTTTCTTTCATAAAGAGATACTAGCATTAATATGTTCTGGGTCTATTAATAATGTTATTTATATTTCACACATTAAGTGTGATAGATATATTTAAGTATTAATCTATTACTCATATTACAAATGCTAATCTTCAAGGTAACAAATACTTAACTTTAAAACTCTCATTAACAAACTAGGTGGGTTTTTTACATTACAAACAGAATATGAACATTTATGTTAATTTTAAGTACATTAGCTATGTTCCAGATTAAGTATGGCTATTTTATGAGAGTTATATTATTTTCTCCTTAACTTCAAATAAAAATTTTATGGAATACTAAAATATCACTTCAACATGGAAAATATGCTACGTCACTAATCAAATGTGTTTAAGGAAAGGGATTCTATAGTGACCAGAAGTCTTCATTTAAGGAAATATTGCTCATTTTTTTCAGAATTATATTTAGTATTTCAGGCCAATTAGATATACTCGCTACACTCTTACTGCCATTCAGTCTATGGTGCCCACAGAACCTTATCTAGGAGAAGTATGCTGTTGCAGAAATTTCAATGAAGATTGTCAGTGTATATGGTATGCTCAACTGAAAATTGTTAAACTTAAGTAATGATAGTCAAGAACACAGTAAAAATGGCCAGTTTGGAAAAGTTTCAAATTTCAGTTTGTAGTCGCCTAAAACCCCAAAGTTATTTCAAGTGCAGTTGTAAGAGCTAAGCAGAGAATTAGGAATAAGAAAGGAAGCCCACCAAAAAAACATTAATGGACTTTTCTCTCTCTTATTCTGCTATACTGTCTCTTTTCTTGTGCCTCTTTAGCCACCTGGAGTACTTGAAGGATTCTCGTTCCTTAAATTATAGCAGAGAATTGTTCACCCCCAGCAATAGCTCTGGAAATAGATGTAGAGAAAACCGGGTCATTTGCTTCTAGTAAATAAGGTCATGTACATAGGTAAGAATCTAAATTTGCATTAGGACTGGGAGGGGAATAAGGGTGAGTGGAGGGCTCAGGGGTTGAATTTGGGGATGGTATACAAGCTGTAATTGCAAAGTTAAATCTCATTATCATTTTCAAGACCTAATAAAGCAGAAGAAAATGTGAACTAAATCACTAATTAAATTCCTCCAGAGGGTCAAATGTGACTATTATGTTAAGTTTCCACTCTCAAAAATTTCGCATCAACATATAAAAACAAGAATAAATACAAAGTAAGGGAATCATTTCCTTTTAGCATAGTAGTAATTAAAAGAAAATATCAGGTAGGCTATAATTAAAAACTGCACAAAGCATGCCTGCAAAGCAACTGATCAGTCACACATGTAACACTATTTCATTCAGTCATTCAATAAATATTTTTGAGCACTGGCAGCCAGCATATACAAACAAGAAGTATTCTGTCCCTAATTTTCATGAAATATAGAGTCTAATATAAGTGTGGACATGTGTGTTGGGGAGGGAAGGCAGAGATTAGTCAAATAATTTACTCATTCATTAAACTAATATTTATCAAATGGCTACAATATGCCAGACCAGTTCTACTTGCTAATAATGAAAAACCTTCCTGTCCTTATGATGGCTTACATTCTAAAGAGGGGCAGAATAAATGAACAAATAATATTTAACGTCTTGGTAAATTCTATGAGAAAAAAGAAGCATGGGAGTTTGTGTGAATTATGTGTGGGTTCCTGCTATTAAAGATTTCAAGATTTAGGGAATTTAGAATAGGTCCCTATATGGAGGTGACATTTCAGCAGAAACCTGCATAAAGTGAGGAAATGAGCCATGAAAATACTTAAAAGTAAAATCTTTAAGCAGAGAAAAAGAGCAAAGGCCTGGAATTAGAAATGTGCTTGCATGTTTAAGACATAATCTTTCTAAATGAAGAATATAAATGTCTTAACATAATAACTAAGAAAATGCCACGAAGGCTATGTTAACCAGTTTGGTGAAAATATTTCAAATTGTATATAAAACCAGCACACTGTACCCCATGACTGCGTTAAAAAAAAGAAAGAAATAGTGTGAATGCCAAATGTATGGAATACACAATTTAGTGAACTCTGACTAGGTGCCAGGAATAAAAGGCCCACTTATTGAAACCAAGTCCTACCCCTAAAGGGGTATAATATCATCCCTCAAGGATTACAGTAGAAACAGATACAAAGTTATAGGCAAGAGTGTCCCCACATCCAAACATCATCAGTGAGAGGAGTGTGAAGGGATATGGGAAGGAAAGGAGGAGAACCCACACATTTGTAGAAAATATATGATCAAGATAATGTTACTATTACCTCCACTTTGTTAAGTTTCACAAGATTGGAAAAGCAAGTATCCAATGTACTCAATACTAGTATGAAGCCAGTAGATGATCTAATACACATCCACACAAGAGAAAAACTCAATGTGATTCAAGATGAGAGGAGAGGAAAGGAGGGAGGAGTGGAGAAGTGTACCCTCAAATTAGGCTGGAAAAAAAAAGATTTTGTGAAAAGGCAATAGAACTTAGGATAGTAGATAAAAATCAAGCATAATTTTATATTAAAATTATTTGATCAGTTTTAAAAATTAAACTGAAGAAACTTTATAATACCCTTGGATTGTTTTTATTTGTCTGGTCAAATTAGATTTCAATGCATCTGGGATTTCTTAGGATTAAAAATTATTATATTCTAAAACAAACATTTCTAACAACATTAGACAATCTTTAAGAACTATAGCTACAAAAAAGAAGAAAGGAAGGAAGGGAGAGGGAAGGATGGAGGAAAGGAAGGAGGGAGGGAGGGAGGGAGGGAAGAAGAAAGGAAAGGATTTAATTAAACTGCAACAACAAAGCCAAGGAGAAGAATTGAAGATCCATACTTTCTAAATTTCAGAGATTTATACCAAGCTACTCTTTTAAATTAATATTGGTACACTGTCCCAGTATGTAAGAAATCCATCCACTTTCTAGGCCTTTACTTATATACAGTACTTAAGCCATAAGTAAGAAAAATCAAAATAAAATGTTCAAGTGCCTACTATGTGCTAAGTTCTATATTCTGTGGAGTCTTTATATCTTAAAAACCTATAAGAAAATAGCCTCAAAAAATGATTTTTCACAAATCTGTTCTTCCCCTCCTATTCTATCTAAAGCTATCAGAAGTAATAGCCAGAAAGAAAGAGTAAACCTGAAATATCATGGCCCTAATCATCTACTTTCATACCTTGCTATTGGGAGCAAATAGCTTGCTAGGGGCCAATTCAATTTCTCCTTTGCAGCCAAGAGCCCTACAGCCAAGCATATCACTTCCTTAGACACATTTACACAGTCAAGTTAGAAAAATATGAATGATTATGACAGAACTCACTATTTATATATCTGATACTTATAAACTTACATAACCTATTCTCATATATACAGATAAGCTCATGCTTTTAACATAATTCATTCAGAATATTAAATCATAGTTTTTTTCCTCCATTTAAAATCTCTTGTTAAATAAGAATGACTGGTGTGATTGAACAACAGTAAGAAAATTCATATCATTTATACTGAGAAAATTCAAAAGCACAATTATGAAATTAAGGGACTCCTAAGGAACATTCTAAGATTTTACTGAAGAGGAACAGCTTTTTCATAGATTCTAACCATTATTTTTCCCTCCTTTTTGAGTTGCAGAATGTTATTTGGTCAAAGTCAGTCAACATGATAAAGTCAACCACAAGGCCAGGTGCTCCTGCTATGGAACTAATAGGGTTCATTGAGAATAGTAAAGAATGTAAACATAATACACAAAAATCTCATGATAAAACTGCATTACTAATTATCATAAGTAGATACTTATGGGTCAAATTATATTTTTGCTTTCAATCATAACATTGAAAATATATTTATAAAGTATAAATAAAAAGGTAAAAGAAAATAAATCTTTAAAATCTCTCACTGTTTATATAGTTCTTTAAAATGCTTATTCCCTCTGAAATAATAATTCTATTTCTAAAATTTATTCTAAGAAATAATTAGAATGTTACTCAAATAAGAGTTTTTATCAGAGCATCATTTATAGGAATAAAATTGCATAAACAGCTTAAATCTCTGTCACTAAAAGAATAATATATAAATAATGGAAAATTCATATTATGGAATTTATTCATTCTTTAACAAATTGTATTTTCAAACAACTTTCATATTTTAGAAAATGGTCACAGAATAGTGTTAAATAAAAAGTAAAATGCAAAATAGAATACTTTTTTTAACATTTCATGTGCATAAATGCACAGAAAGGGGGGCTCAAAGGAAATAAATTAAAATGGCAACTGTGCTTCTCTCTGAATAATAAGATTATATAATTTTCTTTTTAACTATTGTGTATTGTAAATGTAATATTTTTATTCATCATAAAGATATTTATTAAGTTATCAATTTTATCTAATGCTTCCTAATACTCAAAATATCATCAATTGTGAGAGCTAACTTCATACAGTAATATCTTGAAAATTAACTCAGAAAATTTTATTTTAAAAAAATAAAGTATATATGGAAACTGCAATATACCAACTGCTATTTTTTACATAATCATTGCTTCATTTTATTAATAGTTTTAAAGTAAAGTATTAGTACTCTAAAGGAATTATGTTTACTTTTTTCTTTTATGATTATTATCAGCTTTTTCCTTCCCTGAAATACTGTTTCATCCTTCTATCCACATATTATTAATAGTCATTAACCCAAATTAACTACCTGATTAATTTATTTACTTAAGATCCAGTAGCCACATATTTATCAGATAAATATCTATATCACATAACAGTAACATTTTCCAAAGTGATGTTTATGAAAAAAATCTCATCATCAATAACTTTGGAAAACACTGCTTAATATCTCCCACCAAGCTCCCAACATGGAGAGTCATAGCTCACACATGGACGCCTTTTGAGAGGTCCTGCCATGTAAGAACATAAGTAACTATACTTAACCCACTGTTCCATGAACTTATTTTTTATAGAATCCTTTCCCAGAATCATTTAATAATCTCTGGACCTCATATTCTGGCAGTGCTTGAAAATTTTAATTGGCAAAAGAATCACCTGGTGATATTACAAAAATCATCATCTGATCCAGGAGATCACGGGTGAGGCTTGAGATGCTGTACTTCTAAAAATCTGCTCAGAGGGTGGCACCTGTGGCTCAAGGAGTAGGGCACCGGCCCCATATGCCAAGGGTGGTGGGTTCAAACCCAGTCCTGGCCAAAAAACTACAACCAAAAAAAAAAAAAAAAAATGGCAGTTTAAAGGTCTGCTGACCACTCTTTGAGTCTCAATACTGGTGAGGACATACGTTAGGAACCAGACAGAAGCGTGCAATGGATCCCACCATCACACACACACACACAAAATTCTATTATTTATCAGACATTTATTGAACATACAGATGGTGAACTGGGCATAATATGAGATGAATATAAAATGAAAGATTTAGGAGTTAGATTTATTTTTTAATAGTTTTTGTTTATTCTGTTTTTATACATAAGTTAATGCACAGTCTGAACTATCTGGTTTAATAGTATGTTACTGAATAGCCACTTAACATTAAACACCTGAGGGCTAGGCTAGGCCCTCAGCTGTAATAACTTTAGAATGTAGCTCATGTGCATGGAGTACCAGCCTTTCTAATTATTGGAGAAGTTTATAACTGCCTTGGTTTTTTTTTCCTCCATCTAAAATCTCTTACTAAACAAAAAGTCCATTAACTTTTACACCAAGAATGAACTGCAGCTAATTCTCTAAAGTCTCAAAATTATCTTAAAAAGAATATCAAAGATTTTTAATATATACAATATTCAAAAATATATATATTTAAAATTATATGTTTATCTTTTTATTATTTTTTATTAAGTCATTTGTACATAGATCATAAATACATTTATGCCATTATGGGATTCAATGTGTTGATTATTTGTACAAATTGGAGTGCTTACATCCTACTAAACAACATAGCCTTCACCTCAATTACCCAATTACAGGATTAAGACATTTGTGTTCTACACCTGATAGATCCAACTTGTATTTGCAATATGCTACATAGGTGTGGTCCCCCTACCAACCCTCCCTCTATTGACCCACCCTCCTCCCTTCCCCTCTCCCTCCTCTTCCCTCCTTCATCTTAGGCTATAGTTGTGTTTCATTTTTCATATCCATGTGTGAGTGATTGTAAATTGGTTTCACAGTAGTACTGAGTACATTGGATATTTTTTCTATTCCTAAGATACTTTACTAAGAAGAATATTTTCCAGCTCCATCCATGTAAACATAAAAGAGGTAAAGTCTTCATTTTTTAATGCTGCATAATATTCCATGATATACATATACTATAATTTATTAATCCATTCATGGGTCGATGGACACTTGGGCTTCTTCCATGACATGGCAATTATGAATTGAGCTGCAGTGAACAACCTGGTGCAAATATCTTTACTGCCAAATTATTTTTGGTCCTTCGGATATACACCCAGAAGAGGAATTGCAGGATCAAATGGCAGGTCTATATTTAGATCCTTGAGTGTTCTCCAAACTTCCTTCCAAAAGGAACATACTAGCTTGCATTCACCAGCAATGCAGAAGTGTTCCCTAACTCCAGTAAGAGTAGCCCACATCACGAAATCCCAAAAGTACAGATGTTGGTGTGGTTGTTTATATTTTTTAAAAGAAAGAAAAATGGGAGTGTCACTGCTAAAATTTTACTTTCTCTAAAGCAGTGGGATCAACCAGGTCCAGGGTACATATGGCAATGTCTGGTCATGTTTCTGGTTACTGACAAGGGGCAGGAGAGTGCTACTGACATCTAGTGTGGAGGTCAAGCATGCTGCTAAACATACTGCCACCCACAGAACTGTCCCCCAAACAAAGAAGCATCTGCTTCTAAATATAGGAATTGCCAAGTTTGAGAAATCCTTCTTATGGGGGGTGGGGATATACTTAATGCCAATGTGAAAATAAAAGGGATGAGAAAAACTGTACAAATTGCTAACTCTCCTAAGAAGAGAATGGGATTTATGCAGAACACTGAAAAATCCAATGGCATGTGCTAGTCACAGGGAGGGAGCTAGAGTAATAATAATGGCCCTTCTCTGGCTACAGCTGGTCAGTGTCCACTCTTCATATGTCCACTCTAAGTTTCTCTAAAACAATAAAAGGCTAAAATTTCCCAGGGCTCTTTCAGAAAACTGGAATTTCTAATGGGTACCTGAACAGCTGTGAAAAATGGCAGGCAGTCCTCATATATGAAAGCTGTCACAGTGGGCAATATGCTTAACATCCTTGTGGATACAGACCTAAATTGGAGACTGAAAAGTAAGATAACACATAATGGTAGTAATGATTGTTTCTTGCCCAAATGCCCTTGTTATTCAGCATGCTGATGCAAACCATTTTCACATTCCCTAGCCCCAACATTAAGACTGCTTTAAGAATGTCAGATATTCACAGATGTAAAGATGAAGTAGGAAGATGAACTGGGCTAGAAGAATTAGGAACATGTGGAAAGAGGAAAGGTGGTCAGGGAACTTCCAAGCTGGTACAGATTAGAAATCAGTACCCAAGATTCACGGAACAGAGCAGTCATCTGCAAGAATGGCTTACCCACATGTTATTAAAAATGGAGTCAGTGGCGTAGGTCTGGACAATGCTATATGAAATTTTCATTATGATAAGCTCAGAAACTAAGGGTTAGCCATAGCTCATAGGAGAATGTTACATAGGTCTGGACAATTCTATATGAAATTTTCATTATGATGAGCTCAGAAACTAAGGGTTAGCCATAGCTTATAGGAGATGTGCATATATCCTACCATTCTTATAAATGTATTGGGCAACCAAGCTGTAATCTCAATTTTCACCATTACCACACTGTAATCTCAATTTTCTCAACACACACATCCCTAGACTGATCAGAAGAGGTATGTTTATTGGGAATTTTATTTTTAAAAATTCAGCCTATCAATGATAAAAATTAAAATAATTTGAACTGGAAAAGGATTGTGTAACACTGATTTCTTGGACATGTAGACTACATGAATTTGAAAGTAAAGAATAGCAGACATGGCAGCACTTGTAGAGATAAATGACCAGATTCTGTAATGTGCTTATAAAAATTGAGGCAGTTATGGCTGGGGAGGGTTATTGCTATTGTGGGTTTCTTGGCATGTATACTATGCAGGTTTTGAAGCGAAAAGCAGTAGAACGGATTGGTAACTGGAGAGTTAAAACATTGGATTCAGAAGGTGAGTAGGGTTTCCACAGTGTGAACTCCACTGAGACAGCAGAGGTAGTGCTGCTGCATGCCAGGCCACTAGGGGCTGCTGGAAGGAATCAGCAATCAGGGAAAACCAGGTATAGTGGGCAGAACAGTGAAGTACAAAAGAATTTCCAAAGATGACAGCAGAGGGAGAAAAATGAAGCTGTACTGAGGAAAAGGCCAGGACTCATTGTATGCACTGTCATCGGACATGGTCCAGTGTGCCAAGAAGTCATGACTATATGAGAGGCTGGAACATGACATTAGACATTTGAAAGATTTCATATAGAAGAAAAATCTTACCATGCCTACTAAGCTCAGTAAAAAGCAGTAATGTTGACAGCTAAAGTTACTATACAGAAGCAATATTTCCCCAAGTGTGGTCTTTAGCCTACCTGCTTCAGAATTACCTGGGTACCTATTGAAAGTAAAGATATCTGAGTCCCCCAAGAAATCTGAGTCAGAAACTTCCCCAGGCACAAGAAAAAGCCCTGTGATATTTCCAGTGTTATTGAGGAAACATCTCACACCTCCTAAAATGAGAAAGACTCTACCTGGGTCAGTTGTCACAGAATGACACTTGAACCAGTCAAGGACAAAGCAGAAAGGGGATTTGCAGCCTCTACTTATGGGACAGTGCCTGATCATGGGCTGTTAGCACCAAGTTCTTCCCTAGGAGCCTCAGATGACCACACTTTAAATGAGTGACTTCCTGAATTTATTTTTTAGGCTACAGTTATAGTAAAATGTGAAGTGCAATGGAAAGGATCTCATGTAGGTCAACATGACATTTTAGAGGCTTATTAATTTAAAGGGATGATAAAATCACTTGTTTTTTATAAGATTTATTTTCTTCAGAAAAATAAACATCCTCTATGCTTTGAAAAAATTATTATTTTTGTTTTCTTTCCCAAGTATCCTTGATTCCCAGGTAGACCAGATTCTTGAGGCTAAGTCAACATTTCTCAATATGCAAATTATGTTCAATAAAGACTTATCTTAAAAAGTTAACAGTATTAGCAAAAAACTCGGAGAAAAAAAGATGCCTAGTTAAAATGCATTTAATATAAAATAATTAAATTAAATAATATTTTATATTCAAACAAGAACCAATTAGAAAATGGAAGAAAATGTCATTCAAATGTATAACAGGAAAGAAAAACAAAAAACCAAGGAGAGATAAACCAGGTTCAAAACCTATGTGAAAAATATTCAAAACTCTATTGAGAAATAAAAAATGTATACTAGAAGGATACATTTTATCCTGAGCAAAACACAGTACTATAAAGTTGTCAACTGCATCAATCTCAATAAAAACTACAAATAGGTCTCTACTCCCTTTTTATCTTTTTAAGAAATTTTTTATTGTGCAGCCATAACTACCACCTATCTCCAACCTTTTTAGCTCACCAAACTGAAACTCTATATCCACTAAACACTAACTCTCTATTTCCCCCAACATCCAGCCCCTGGCAATTACCATTCTGCTTTCTACAAATTTGACTACTATATGTATATCATATAAGTGAGATTATACAGCATATATCCATTTTCACTTTGCATAATGTCTCAACATTATGTCTCATGTTGTCAGAACTTCCTTCCTTTTTAAAGCTGAATGATATTCCATGGTATGAATATACCACATTTTGTTTATACATTCAACAAATACTATCATCTATCAACAAATACGTGGTGTTGCTTCCCCCTTTTGGCTATTGTGTAACATTGCTATACACATGGTTGCACAAATATCTGTTTCCAGTTCTTCTGTGCATATCTCTAGAAGTGGAATTGCTGAACTGTATGATAAACTCTGTGTTTAATATTTTGAGAAATCATCATACTGTTTTCCATGGTGGCTGAATTATTTTACATTCCCAAAAGCAATGAAAAAGGGTTCCAATTTTGCCACATCCTCATTTTCCATTTTTTTTCATAACAGCCATCCTAATGAATGTGAAGTGGTTTTATCTCACTGTGGTTTCTATTTATATTTCCCTAATGATTAGTGATATTGAGCATCTTTTATTGTGTTTGGTTATCTTTTAAATAAATGTCTATCCCAGTCATTTACCTATTTTTCCACAGTTCATATTGAGTTGAAAAACCGTGTATGTACTCTGTGTTTCAATCATTGACAGACATACGATTTGCAAATATTTCCTCCCAAACAGAAGTTACCTTCTTACTGTGTTAACAGTGTCCTTTGATGCACAAAAATTTCTAATTGTGATGAAATCTAAGTTGTCACTTTCTTCTTTTGTTACCTGTAACAAATTTTTTTAAATTAACCAACTAATTCCAAGACTCATCTGGAAAAATACACATAAGAGAATAACTAGAACATTTCTGAAAAAGAAGAGTAATAGGGGAATAGTTTTTCCTGATAATAAAGCATATTTTAAAATCACATACTCTTGGTCCAGAAACAGACAGGCCTATCAGTGAATTATAGTTGAAAATCTCAAAATACTTTCTTGTATAGTTAGGAATTTAATATAAGTATAGCATTTGAAATCAATAATTAGTGTCTGAGAAAAAACTGAAATCCTATTTCATATCTTCTATCAAAATTAATTTCAGATTGATCAATTATTTAATATAAAAATTAATTTAAATACAAAAGATTACTTAAGGAAAACATGAGGGGATATTTCACAATATAATAACAGTAATGGTCTTCCTTAAGCTTCCTAGAAGCTACCATGAAACCTATATTGAAAATTTTAACTACATACCAATTCAAAATGCAAACTACTTCCCTCAGCCAACAAATTAACTCTATAGTTGAAGAAAAGAATAAAAACTTGATGCAATATATAAAACAATAGTTTTCAGACAATGGAGATTTTTAAATTATAGGCAGTATTTGAGGAATTACAATATCTGAAATAAGAGATGCACATAAAATAATCTTCATATTCAAACTAGCTTTCTTTCTGACTTCAGGCATCTTATAATTTGCTGTGTGTGGGAGAGTGGGGAATGGAGCTAATCAGAACAGTGCAATCCATCTGGGCTGAGGAGGTACACATTGGAGTATGAAGCTATCCAAACAGATGAGACCTGCAAAGTAAAATCCTAAACAAAGTACTTCAGAGAAATGAACCCAAAATCTGGCTACAAATTTCCCTTTGAACATTAACTGACTCTTAAGCAGCATATGTACAGAATAAGATCCCAGTAAATACAACAGAAAATATCAAGAAGGAAACTAATGCTCATCAGAGATTTCAGCATCTATGGAGAAAGAGTTTGGAATTGGAATTCAAAGTCCATGATGCAGAGGGACCTTGATAAACTCCTAGGCTTTCAAGGTCATGCTTAGAGGTAAGGGTCATATGCTAGTGCAAGGGTCAGTAAACTATTGCCTCCAGGCCAAATCTGATCTACCACTTGTTTTCTTTATGGTGCTAAGAATCATTTGTACATTTTTCATGGTTAAAAATAAGTACTATTACAATGCACTTAAAAAGTATATAAAATTCAAATTTTAATGTTGACAAAGTATTAGAACATACCTACCTCATTGACTTACTAGGCCTGAAAATTAAGTTCACAAATTTGTCACTGTACTTGTATGTTGGCAGAACTGTATGAGCAACTGGGTAAAAGTTTCATAACCTTGGCATATCAATGTCTTCTATGTAGAGTTCATTATTATTATTGCATGCTTTTGTGTGCCATACAACGACAGTTCTGATAGTCATTCCAGAAAAAGAGTTCCAAAATTGCTTAGAAGGGTGGACCAGGTGCTGGCATCAGTGCATAACTTTCCAGGGGGAATACTTTGAAGGTGACTATAGTGATATTTAGCAATGACTACGACCTCTTTTCTGCTACCATCACAAAGTTGAATACTTGTGGCATGGATTATACAGCCCCCAAAGTCCAATGTTTTTATTACCTAACCCTTTATAAGAAAAGTTCATTGACACCTGCCCTGAAAGGAAGAGCAAAACTGAACTAAATCAGCCCTAACAAGGTTAAAGTCAACTTTTGACTGGTTCAATGTGATCTGCCAGAATAAAATTTAACCTCATTGGAGATACATAACATTATCTAAGACCTCTGCAATTTTTCATATATAATGACTGAGATTCAATTTTTTAAAAAAGAACAAAATGGCTAGAAGCCAAGAAAATAAAAATAAGCACAGAGGCATGTAGGTCATTTACATATTGAAGTAATCAGATAAGAACTTTATAAAAGAATGATTAAGATATTTATTAAAGGAAAAAATAATTTTAACAGAAGTTGAATTTTTTTAAAAAGTTAAATGAATAATTTTAGAACCCTCAAACACTATAAGCAAAATAAAAAATTGAAAATATAGGTTTAATAGCAGATTGGGCACAAAAAAGCAGAATATTAATAACTAGAAAAAAGAACTAGTGAGTTAAAGTACAAGAAAGGGGGAAAGTTAAAAACACAAAAAAAGAACAACAACAACAAAAGACATAGTGAAAAATTCAAATTATACGTAATTTGGAGTCCCAGAGGAAAAGGTGAGAAATAATAAGGCAGAAGAAATATTCGAGTTCTTTAATACTGACAAAAGGCATTGAACTACATTTCTCAAGAGTCCCTACAGCCTCCAAGTACATTATGGTCATTCGGCTAAAAATGAAATGGAAAGGGAACAGCTTCAGAGAAAGAAAATATGCTATGTTCAAAAGGGAAAAAATAAGCTGACTGAAGAATTTTTAATTAAAACTATATGACATCTTTAAAGCACTGAAAGGAAATACCAACTTAGAATTCTATACTCAACTACTATACATTTCAAGATTTAAGATAAAGATGTTTTCAAACAAAATTGGAGAAAATTAATTGGAAGTAACTTGCAGTAAAAGAATTCTAAAAGTTTTTAAGGCAGAAGAAAAATGATCCCAGATGGAAGCACAATATGGGAAAATGAAAAATCCATAAAATATAAATACTTGGATTAACATGAAAGAATGCTAACATTTTAAACAGGCAATAATCATTATATCTTGCTCATTTTGAAATAAAATAGAATAAATCATATGAAAATCAGCACAAAGGTAAAAGGAGCACAAAAAAGATTTTTTGTAAGGTTCCTTGCTTTCTGCAGCAAATATTAAACACAATAACCTAAAAGAGATTATAAAAAGTCAAAGATGTAAAGGGTAATAAGCAAGATAATAGAATGTATAGTTAAATAGTGAAGACAGGAGAAAAATGGCAAGATAAAAAATTATACACAAAAAATAAAGAGGAGAAAACACATAGGACATATAAGAAAGAGATAAAAATAAATAAATAAGAAATAAATAATAAGCTGACACATTTAAAACCAAGGATGTCCTAAAGTTGCCCTAAATATCAATGGAGAAAATAATTCAATTTAAAGACAAAGAATGTTAGACTGCATTTAACAAAACAATATTACAAAAAGCAAGTTTTAAATATAAAGTCATACAAAGGCTGAATGTAAAGAAAAATCATCAAGCATGTAGAAATTTAATAACTAATGTGAGTCTCTTCTAGGTTCAAAGAGTAATGATAATGGAATTTAGAAATTATTTCAAATGAAGAGATAATGAAAATTCAATATTTTAAAACTTATGGGGTAAAACTAAAATAAAATTTAGAATAAAATTTATAAGCTAAATGCATATACTAGAAAAACCAGAGGTTATCTTAATAATCTATGAAAGGACAGCAAATTCAGCCCAAAGGAACTTGAAAGAGGAAAATAATAAAGAACTTAAATCAATGCAAGAAAGATCAACAAATGAAAATTTGAATAAATCTCAAAGATATAAAGTATGTTGAATGAAAGAAGCCAGACATGAAAGGGAACATCCTGTATGATTCCACTAACATTAAGTTCAAGGTCAGTTAAAAATCATCCATAGTGATAGAGGTTGTAGTACTTGTTATTGTAGGAAGAATATTGCTTGGGAGGAGAATGTGAGAATCCACCCAGATACTAGGAATATTTGATATTTTGATCTAAATGTCTATACAATTAAGATTTGTACTCTTTACTACATATATGTTATATCTCAACTTAAAAAAAATCCTCTATATAGTAGAAAATGCCATAAACAAAAGTAAATACAAATGATAAAAGGATAATATCTATACATAAAATTATACTAATACCATTTTCTCTGTGTCCAGCACTGCTCTAATGCTTTGTATGCATATACTTTCTTAATCCTCAAGGAAACTCTATAAAATAGATACAACTATTCTCCCTAATTAAGGTGTGAAGAAATAGAGGCACAGAGATTCCAAGTAATTTAATTATGATCCCACACTTAGAAAGTGCCAGGTCCAATATTCAACTTTAGGCAGTCTTATCTTTAAAGTACTTATATTTAAAGATATTAGCAAGAAAAAAACAAGTGATCCTATGTCTGGGTGGGCAAAGGACTTGAAAAGAAACTTCTCTAAAGAAGATAGGCACATGGCCTACAGATATATGAAAAATGCTCACCATCCTTAATCATCAGAGAAATGCAAATCAAAAATACTTTGAGATATCACCTAACTCCAGTAAAATTAGATCAATATCACAAAATCCCAAAACTAGAGATGTTGACGTGGATGTGGAGAAAAGGGAACACTTCTACACTGCTGGTCGGAATGCAGACTAATTCATTCCTTTTGGAATGACATCTGGAGAACACTTAGAGAACTAAAAATAGACCTGCCATTTGATCCTACAATTCCTTTATTAGGTATATATCCAGAAGACCAAAAATCATATTACAACAAAGATATTTGTATCAGAATGTTTATTGCAGCCCAATTCATAATT
>NW_003852526.1:5202331-5237244 GCF_000181295.1 Otolemur garnettii | reverse complement strand
AGGAGACTCGCTTGAGCCCAGGAGTTGGAGGTTGCTGTGAGCATGATGCCATGGCACTCTACCCAGGGGGATAGCTTGAGGCTCCGTCTCAAAAAAGAAAGAAAAACACTTCAATTTCTCTCATATTCTGTACCTTAAAAATAAGTCACTAATGACAACTCATATGCATGAGGAGGAGGACATTTACCTTTTGAGGAGAGTAATGTGCAAGAATTTGGCAACATGTTTAAAACCAACACAAAAGGGGCCTAAAGCTTTCTTAATTCTACCTGCCAGGATCAGAACTCCACTCTTGAGCGACTCCTGCTCCTCACGGGAATGGGAATCAGGGGTTACCATGAGACCTTCCCCTGAAGGATTCTTATAAGCTTTAAGATCCCAACCCAGCAGGGACTGAATGCTGAGAAAACAATCAGGCAATCACCAAAGGCAACTAAGTTTGGAATAAGGACCATAGAGATTACTGGCTGTGTCCTTGGTCTCCTAACAAAAACACAGCACCACCTGGTGTCCTGATAATATATTACAATATATTGTCATCAACAGCAAGGACTCCTGGTTTTTTGGCCACCAGGAAGAGTTTGGTTTTACTCAGGTTTTACTCAGAGGCCACTTCAAGATCTAAGCTCTGAAACAAGGTAATTTGAAGCAAAGGAAGAAGTGAGAAGGTAAATGGGGGACAAGGAAGTGAACAAGAAGAAAGAACACATGAGGAGGAACCAACAGAAAAACTGGGGCAACATGAAAAAACAAACCAGAGCAACTCCCCCAAGAAACCATGAGGCAGCTACTAAGGAAGACTCCACTCATAAGGAATTAATGGATTTCACAAAAAGGAGGTTTAAAATATGGGTGATAAAGACAATGAAAGGAATGGATGAGAAAATGGAAAGATAGAAACAAAAGTTGGATGAGAGATAAGTAGAATACAGAAAGGATGAGGCAGAGCTTAAAGTAATGAAGGAGATAACCAGGGAGTGGAAAGATGAAATAGAAAGTATCAAAAATATGTTAGACCGTGGAAAAGAAAGAACCTCAGAGCTAGAGGATAAAGTTTTAGCATTAACTCAGCTAGTCAATACGAGACTCCATGAAGCATTCAAACATATGAATAACAGGGATTCCTGAGGGGAAGAAGATTGTCACAAAGGTATGAAAGCCCTACTGGAGACTATCATAAGTGAATACTTCCCAAGTTTTACTAAAGACGCCAACACACTCCTTTCAGATAGATATCGAACCCTGGGTCATCTCAACTCAAACAGAGCTTCTCTAAGACACATGGAATGAACCTGTCCAAAGTCAAGATGAAAGAAAAATTTCTGCAAGCAGGCAGGAGTAAGAGCCAACTGACCTACAGAGGCAGAGCCATTAGGATGACGGCAGTCTTTTCAACTGAAACTTTCCAAGCCAGAAGAGAATGGTCATCGACCTTCAACATTCTTAAACAAAACAATTTTCAGCCCAGAATTCTGTGTTCTGCTAAACTAAGCTTCAAAAATGATGGAGAATTCCAATCCTTTGTGGATATACAAACATTAAGGAGATTCACTATAAGAAAACCAGCACTACAGGAAATTCTTAGACCTATTCCCAACACTGACCATTACGATGGACCACCAGCAAAGTAAACACCTAGAAGCTAAAGGTCTAAACTTAGCTTCCACAATGGCACAAAGCCTAAAACTACACAAAGGAATCTCACAAAATAAGATGAATAGAACTTCACCACACTTATCAATTCTCTCAATAAACGTCAATGGACTGAATTCACCACTGAAGAGGCACAGGTTGCATGGATTTAAAAAAGCACAAACCATCCAAATGCTGTCTCCAGGAGATACACCTAGCCTTGAAGAACAAACCAAAACTCAGGGTTAAGGAATAGAAAACAGTGTTTCAAGCAAATGGAAATCAGAAGAAAAGAGGAGTCACAATCTTATTTTCAAATATAGTGGATTTAAAGCAACTAAAGTTAAGGAAGACAAAGATGGACACTTTAGTAAAGAAACAATGAACAAGAAGACATTTCAATTTTAAATTTCAATAGATGTAGTGTACAAAGATGGATACTTTAGTAAAGAAACAATAAACAAGAAGACATTTCAATTTTAAGTATTTATGCACCCAACTTAAATGCTCCCAGATTTATAAAAACACATGTTGATGGGTCTGAGCAATATGCTATCCCATAACAACATAATAACCAAGGACTTTAACACCCCTCTGACAATACTGGACAGATCCTCTAACTAGAAACTAAGGCTTAGCACCCATAGCACAGTGGTTACAGCGCCAGCTAAACAACAATTACAACTGCAACAAGAAAAGAGCCGGGTGTTGTGGCAGGCACCTGTAGTCCCAGCTATTTGAGGCAAGAGAATCACTTAAAAGAACTTTTTTTTTTTTTTTTTGAGGCGGAGTCTCACTATGTTGCCCTCAGTAGAATACTGTGGCATCACAGCTTACAGCAACCTCAGACTCTTGGGTTTAAGTGATTCTCCTGCCCAGGCCAGGCTCGAACCCACCAGCCTCAGCGTATGTGCTGCCTTAGCCACTGTTCTATGGGTGCTGAGCCATCTGTTATTTTAATTTTGCTGAGATTTCATTTGTTTCCTAAGATGTCATCTATTTGGAGGACATACCATGAACAGACATGAAAAATGTATACTCTTTAGTTTTAGTATGGTGTGTTCTGCATGTCTATTAATCTCATTTGTTCTAGGGTCACACTTAAGTCCTTTGTATCTTTGTTTAGTTTCTGTTTATTTATTTATTTATTTTTTGAGACAGAGTCTCAGTTTTTCACCCTGGGTAGAGTGCCATAACATCACAGCTCACAGCAACCTCAAACTCCTGGGCTTAAATGATTCTCTTACCTCAGCCTCCCAAGTAGTTGGGACTACAGGTGCCCACCACAATGCCCAGTTATTTTTTTGTTGCAGTTGTTTACCTGGCCCGGGGCTGGATTTGAACCCATCACCCTTGGTGTTTGTGGCTAGCGCTGTAACCACTGTGCTATGGGTGCTAAGCCTAAAATAGAGTACATTGGATTCTTGCTTCTCCATTCTTGTGATGCTTTACTAAGAAGAGTATGTTCCACCTCTGTCCAAGTTAATAGGAAAGATGTAAAGTGTCCATCTTTGTTAGTGGCTGAATAGTATTCTATGGCATACATATACCACTGCTTATTAATCCATCTCTGGGTTGGTAGGCATTTAGGCTGTTTCCACATTTTGGTGATTGTAAATTGAGCTGCTATAAACAGTCTAGTGCAGATGTGCTTATGATAAAAGGATTTTCTATGTATGCCATACTCTATTTTAATATGAAAGCAGTAGATGAGCTCAAAGAAGGGAAGGGCAGAGGAATGAGTGAGGGGGCAGAGGAGAGGTGATAGGGAGAGGGGTGGCATGGTGTATGGCACACCTCTTGGGGGCGGGACACAATTATTAGAGAGACTTCATCTAACAAATATTATCAGTGTAACCTAATTCTTTGTATCCTCAATGAATCCAAAACAATTTAAAAAAATAACACCACAAAAGTAATGTGATACAATTCCTTATGTAAGGAGTGTATAAATAATGCAATGAAGTAGATCTTTACATGCTAATAAGCAATGATGTCCAATTATTAAAAGTTGTTGTTGTTGTTGTTGTTGTTGTTTTTGAGACATTCTCACTATGTTGTCCTCAGTAGAGTGCCGTGGCATCACAACTCACAGCAACCTCAAACTCTTGGGCTTAAATGATTTTCTTGCCTCAGCCTGCCAAGTAGCTGGGACTATAGGCACCCACCACAACACCCAGCTATTTTTTTTTATTGCAGTTGTCCTTATTGTTTAGTTGGTCCAGGCCAGATTTGAACCCACTAGCCTTGGTATATGTGGTTGGCACTGTAACCACTGTGCTATAGGCACCGAGCCAAAAGTTCTAAAGTAAAGTGTTAAGTATTGTTATAGCATGAACCCATTTGTGAAAAGTATCGAAATATGAATATATTTACATATCTATATTTATACTTTTGTATTTGTATATATATAGAAAATCTCTAAAATATATTAGTAATTGCAGATGGAAATTTTATTTTTATTTTTCACTCTTCAGAATACTAATATGGTGATTTTATCATTTAAAATTTAATTTTAAAATTGAAAATTTTTTGTGCTAGGTGTAATAGAATTTCCATACTTGAACTAGATCTCAGTAAATGAGTTTATTACTGAAGAGTGTGGAATGAAAAAAAAATGGGACAGTCTAGGTAAATGGTCAGGTCTAAGTTGTAAAATACAAAAGCTTCTAGCTGTTTGATATTTGGGCAAATTGCTTTCCTTTTCCTTATTCTTGCTAGTAAAATACGGGGAACTGAACCAGAGGGTTACTAATGTCCCTTACAGTTCTTTAAGTGTATAAATCATGAACCAGAATAGCTAGAAAGATCAAAATGTAGGGCAAAGACTAAATAGATATACCTTAAATATCAGCATCATGTGTTCTCTAGTGAAATGTCAACTCCCAGACAGTGCAGCCAGCGTTTGGATATTGCAGCAATAATATAGAAAGAAGACCTCTTGAGACAGCTGCTTTCAATTCTACTTAATAGTAAATAACTTTTTTCTTGACACATGTAAAGAATTTTAATTTCTTTAATTTCCTAGTTCTTTAAATAAAAGTTCTCATAATTTTTTCAATTCAAAAATCTTCTCTCATTTCCCAATCTTTCAAATACAACCTATTTTTTAAAAAGAATATGAATTTATCAGCATAAAATAATCCAAAAAATCAAATCACAAGATTGCATATTCACTTCATATTTCAGCTTTCTCCAACTTGCTGATGCTGCTAATATTGCTGACTTAATAGATAAATATTTTACATGTTGTGTAGAATATATTTCACAACTTTAAAAGTCTAGGAGTAGAAGTATCAATACAATTCTAGCCTGATGTTTTTCTCCCTAGTATCAAAGTAGGCATTTCTAAAGTTTCAAATGGGTTGTGTCCTAGAATTTACTTTTTAAATCAGCCAGGAATATACTTCTTTCCCACACAGGCAGAGTATTATAAATGCTGCCTGTATTCTCAATTTAAATCCTAATAACTTTTTAATCCTTAACTCCTAAATTGGAATATTTTCAAGGAGTAATGGAACAAAAGGAAAGCAAGCCCTTTGGAGTCTGAACCAGATTGGAATCCTGCCTTCACCACCTCCCAGTTGAACAAGTCATTTAAAGTCAATGCTCTTCAGTTTCAGTTTCCTCACCCGCAAAATAGGGACCATAATATTTCATGAAAATATCTGGAGGATTATCTGAGATAACGTAGGTGATTGTTTCCACCTTCCTGGCAACTCTTCTAGCCTCCCCTTTACAGTAGGTCTTTCTACCTTACCAACTATTTTGAAACCAGAGGGTTTTTGTTTGTTTATTTGTTTTTGCTTATTTCTTCTACACCACAATTATGATATTAACATAGCTATATAAATGGACTTTCCTAATTTTAATCATAGCCCCAAAGAGTGTCCAAAAGATGAATGCTGCTTCAACTCCGGAGGAATAAGAGAGCCTCAGAGCTCCCACTGTGCTTTTTGGCATCGATGGCACATATCACAGTGGTCATTCATACTCATTGATAACTAAGACCACAGGCTCTGCTGTCAGAGATCAAGTTTAGAATCCTGCATTTACCAGACAAGCAACTGAAACAATATATTTATTTAGGTCATTAAATTGGAAATGTCTTATTTTAAATCAAAAGTTTAGTTTATTATTATATCTCAAACAAGAAGTGATACAATTAATCAAAATATGAGCTTAAACAATTGACACAGTTTTACCATCTTAATTGTAGTTTGTTTATGCCAGCAGCAAAGAAGCTTAGAGAGTGGCAATGAAATTGTGAGAGGTGTTTTCCATAGCTTGTTGAGAGTTGAATATTTTTTCCTTGCAAAAGTGATCTGAAACCTAGAAGAACCGGTAGTCTATTAATGCAAGGTCTGATAAATATTGTGGGTAACAGACAATTTCCAAATCCAGCTTCTGTAGTTTGAGCAGTGTTGTTTGTGTGACATGTGTTTGAGCATTGTCTTGTAAGAGGATTGGCCTGTCTCTATTGACCATTCTCAGAAGGTTTAATCACAAGCTTCCTCATTGTTTCATCCAATTTGTTGCAGTAGATATCTATTATAATCTACTGACCAGGTTTCATAAAGCTGTGGTAGATAATGCCAGCACTGGACCCCCAAACAGACACCATTAGCTTCTTTTTGATGAATAGTCATTTTGGACTGTGTTTCAGCATTTCATTTTTATCTAACCATTGTGCTGAATGCTTGTGATGGTCAAAAAGAATCCATTGTTCACCGCATGTAACAATGTGGTGTATCAATGGTTTGCCTTCACGTCATTACAACAAAGACAGACAAGATTCGAGATGACTTTTCTTCTGATGCTAATTTAATTCATGTGGAACCCATCTATCCAGCTTATTTACTTTCCTGATTTGTTTCAGTGGTCCAATATTATTGGACTAGTAATGTCAAACTCTTCTGCTAATTTACTCATTGTTTAAGATGGATTCCAAGTGTCTACAGCTTTCAGCCCATCATTATTCACCTTGGTCCCAGGTCACCCATGTGACTCATTTTCAAGATTAAAATCATCAGAATGAAAATTCTCAAACATCAGTGCATCAGTGTTCTGTGCATTCCTTATCCACATCCTTCCCAAACACTTCATTGGTATTTCAAGATGCCTGTGCTGCATTATTTCCCCAATAGAAACTATACTCAAAAATAACATGAATTTTTTACTTATCCATGGTTCCACAGAAATTGCTCCAAAAAAGAAATGTGAAAGATAATCATAAGCCAGAAAATGCCTTTGAAACAATGAGGATGTACCTTCACAATAAAAGAAAAAGAAAAAGGAAGTGTCAAAGTGAAATGTCAGAGATAGCAACTGTCAAATTTGGTACTTAAGGAAATAAAACATTTCATACTTAATAACCTAATAACTTCTGTATGCTTCAGTTTTCTCATCTGTAAAGTGGGGATAATAACAGTACCTGTCACCTACGGCTTGTTCAAAGATTAAATAAAATAATTTATGTAAAATAAATTGTTCAAAGATTAAATAAAACAATTTATGTAAAATAATTATTAGAGTGTCTTTAATAATTATTAAAAATTGTTAATATGGCTTATTAATCATGATTTTAATGCTTTCTAACTAAAAGCTCAAACAACAAAAAAAGCATGTATACATGTATACACTGATAAATTCACTCGGAAAAAATTACAGATTAATATTACCTTTTTTTTTGCAGTTTTTGGCCAGGGCTGGGCTTGAACCCACCACCTCTGGTATATGGGGCCAGTGCCCTACTCCTTTGAGCCACAGTTGCTACCCTAGTTTTAAATATTTTTAAATTTTTGGCTGGTCTCATGCCTGTAATCCTAGCATGCTGGGAAGCTTTGGTAAGAAGATTGAGCTCAGGAGTTTGAGGCCTCCCTATGCAAGAATGAGACCCTATCTCTACCAAAAACAAAAAAATTGGCTGGGCATTGTGGTGGACACAATTTTCCTGAGGCAGGAGGATCACTTAAACCAGAAGTTTGAGGTTCCTGTGGGCTAGGTTGACTTAAGCCTGGGGCAACAGAATGAGACTCTATCTCCAAAAAAAAAAAAAAAAATGTAATTAATTTTTTAAAAGATGCTTTCCATATTTACAAATTTAGGATCCGGAGTTTTATGTGTTCTCAGAACAGATTGATAAATCAGTGTAAAGGGATAAATCAATTCACAAATTAGTTGTGAAAACTGTAATGGTATTAAATTTTCTGCAGCAATTCAATTTTTTATATAGTCCCCAGTATGACAGAAACTTGACCTGTATTGTTTGGGCTTCCTAGAAATAGCAATCAATATATACAGACTTTGCACAGTCTCAAGACAGAGGGCCGAGGCATCTGCTGCTTGATGCCATCTGTCCACATAGCTACCTGCTGAGACATCTCATAGGCTCATCGCCTTTCAGAGGTCGCCCATGAATATTCCTTATCCCTGTCAACTGCCTCTTCATGGCAGAAGACTGCTATGTCCATACCTTCCTTGAATCTTTCTGCTCTTTGCATACATGTTAGGGCTTAGAATTTGCTCTATGGGTGTCTAAAACCCAAGGCCATTCAATCTTCCGTCTCTAGTTCCTGAGGGTTTGGCCAGGAAGCAGAAAGCAGAGTTGTCTTCTTTGCTTTCTCTACCATCATCCATATTCATCTCACTTCTTTCTTCTCTCCCATAAAGAATGATAAATACTTGAGGGCTCTTGAAAGCACTGGCTGTGGGGTTTCTTCAAGTAACAATAAAAAATGTGAGAGTGGAGAGAGTATTTGCGTTTGGTGAATGGTGAGGGAGTAAAGAAGACAGTGGTGGAAGAAAATGGCAATAGATTATTTGGATGTTTCTAAATTGTGTCCATAAATAAGAAGCTACTTTTTCTTTTTAATTCCATTCCTTTATGTTCCCTTTCCTAATCCTACTTTTCACCTGGTGTGCTAAATAATTTTTTGTTAACATCATTCAGAGGTCTTACTGAGTCTGCCTTGCTTAGATTTTATTTATTCATATCCCAATTTATTATAGAGCTTTCTTAGTGACAGTATTCATACTGACATCCTTATCAAATCATCAGTCTGACTTTGTTCTCTTAATCATCCTAGTGCTTTTTCTCTGCACTCTCAGTTTTCCTGATTGGGAGTTTCTCTAGGCCCATTTATATTATGTCTCTATTTTTATTTGTATTTTGAGCTACTTTTTATTTCCTGGTGTTCTGTTATTTTCCAGGTCATTTTGATTTATATTTACAACATTGGGAGAGACTATATCAAATACTTTCTCCTATTTTGTCATTTAAAGGAATCTTATCACATTTCTCTGAAAGACCAAGGACAACTTGGAGATTCTCTCTCTCTCTCTCTCTCTCTCTCATTGCATTCTGTCTTCTGAGATAGTGTTATATCGTTTACTACTGAATTTCAATTTAAATAGCTTGGGGCCTCATCTTTTGAAATTCTTTAAAAATATGGCATTTGGTAATCTTGTCCCCGGCCACAAGAAACATTTTAGGAAATAGCTGTAAAGCTCTACATTCTAAATAACAGAGGTATTTAGTTTCTAAAAAATGACAACATTTTCCCCATGAAGCCTTATTGAAATAATATATTATTATCATTTGTATATTTATATATATGCAGAATGTAGTGAATATGTTGCCGGAAAGAAGTACAGAATTTTTTTTAAAGTTTCTGACCCAGATTTGATAATAACACAAGACAATAACATCACATTTCCTCAATCCAAATTACCTAGTATTGAGACTGGTAGCATCGTCTCTTTTGGTATTTCACGTGATTGTATTATCTGTCCTTTGAAGCATAGATTGTCTTGTTTTTCCTGTACATTGCAAAACTAAAGAAAGCTCCAACTGATGTTTAGGTTTAGAAACTATCAGAAGCATTTTTAAAACCACTGCATAGTAGAGACAGAGCAAGGTACTCTTTTAAATACCAAATTTACATTGACTTTTCACAGTTTGTGTATAAAAGACCCACCAGATAAAGTGAAAGAGATAAAAAAGAAAAAAGAATCATTGAGTTTATTGCACATTTACAACAAAATCAATTAGTAACAGATAAAATTTATGAGTTTACAAATATCTGCCAAATTTTTCTCAATTCTGTGACTTTACACAATGTTTTAAGCGATTTTATGAAATACATATAATCTCCAGTCTGCACTTTCACTTAGGGCAGTTCTCTTAATCCAATCAATCCTGTTACAGCATTGTGAACACTGATTGGCAATCCCCTGCACAGCACTGGATATACAGTCAGTCTGATTATAATTTCCTTAAAATTCATCCTGAATCTCTTCTTAAAGGTAGATTCAGAGCTGTGATTTCATATTCTTTTCTCAACAAGGGAGGTCACAGTATTTGTTACCATGCTGGAAACGCCCACCTACCTTCTCTGAATTGGCTTTTATAATGGCAGAGAGGGAGGTAGCTGTGAAACTGTGTGAAGCTAACAGGTCCTGACAAATCCGGAACCCCTCCAGTCAGCCTGTACCCAAGAACACAAACCAACTGGCCTAAATGGCTGCAGGCAATAGACACCATTATTGGGGAAATTAAGTAAACAAAAGAAAACTAGACATTTTTTTGTTTGTTTTAACAACAGCAAGCCCTCTTCTTGCAACAGTAGAAAAGTACTTTTGATAAAACATTAAGTTTTAGAAAGTGACACAAATCTCGTTTGGGTATTATTACACATCTTAAGTGGGTAATCATATTATTATCATTTAATTCAGAATCTACTGATACATATACATATATTTAGGTTTGTATTCTTTTTTGTAAAACTTCTACTTACTTTCTTGTAATCAATAATTGTGCCTCTTTTTGGTCTTCTCAACTTTTGTAATATCTTAATTCTTTCTGGATGTTCAATCATTATACATACTTTATCAAATTTATTTTTCCTAAAGAGCTCCCTCCTGGACACACCACACTTGTCCACTCATCTTATCCTTGATTTGTTGTTCTCTGGTCTTGCAGTTTCTACAGATCCACTGCTTTCAAGAACCCAATTCTTTCTCTTTCTTAGTGTACTCCTTTGTTTTTGAAGCACATTCTCACTATCTGTTTAATAAATGGTTGCGTGAAAAGTAAATCTCTGAATCCTCATAATTCTAATATCTTAATTGTTCCATAAGTTTTGACTTATGTTTTAGAATATGGCAATGTAATGTAATATTAGAGCTCAAAAATGATTTTCAATCGGGATTTTGAAAACAATGTGCATTTCTTCTTAATATCTAGAATTATTTTGAGATATTAAATGCCATTTTAATTTCCATTTTTCTGCATGTAATCTGGCTTATAGTCTCTCTAAAATACAACACTGTGCCTTGATGCAGGTCTGTTCTCATTTATTATGCTTGGCACTTGGTAAACCTTTTCAATCTGAAAATTGGCATACACTCTCAAGAATATTTTTATGTTTAAAAAAATTCTTATGTTATTGCTTTGATAACTCCCTATTTTCATTTTTTTATTTTTTTGTATTATTTGGATAATGGAACTTCCCCATTAAGCTTCTAAGTCTTTCAGTTTTTCTACCTATTCATTTTGAACATCTTTTCTTATTTTGGTTATATTTTCTTAGAAGTGACTTGGAATTTATCATGCAACCCTTTCACTGATTTTTAAGTAAATTTTGTTATGATTTTTACTTCCTCAGTTTCCTTATTCTGATTTTTCCTGTTTTTATAGAATACTATTCTTATTTTATAGGGGTCATATATTTTTATAGTTCTCTTAGGATATTAACTAATTTGTTTAAATTGTGTTGTCCCCTGTATTATCTGTGTCTCTAATTTACTTTTTAAAAATTCTTTTCCCTTTTTAGTCTCTACATCTAAGGTGATAGAATTTACACAATTATTCAATATTTTTTGTTGGTTGATATACAAATGAGACACTTAACAATCTGCGTGTTAACTGACTGCAGGTCAGGGATTTTTACTGGAAAGCTTTATTTCTGAGCAGTTAGTCATGCAGTTGACCTCTTCATGGAGTTCTCCTGGCTTTGGAAGCTTTTTCTCAGGGGCTTTCAAGACCTCCTGAGAATTCTCCAGGCTTTTCTTTGGGGGATGATGTTAGTCTGCTGCTGCTGCTCTGTAATGGGAGGATAGGGAGCTAATGATCCCATCATTTCAGTGACAGACTACATTAATTCTGGCAAGAAGCTGAGCCTCAGACCACTCAGACTGACTTTTCAGTATAATAAATCCCTAAATTCTAATCAGGGAGGAATTACCTAAATGCCAGTCATTTGTGCATTCTTCACATAGAATTTCAACCTACATCTCTGATTTTTTATCCTTCTGCTCTTCCTCCCCATCCACCAGCACTCACGCTTTCAAACCTAGGGTTTTGAAAGATGAACAGATCCCTTTCATACTAGTTTCCTCTGCTACATTCATTTTATAGCCCCCTGTACCCCGTTAAATCATTTTAACAATAATCTGTCTGTTCCCCACCCTCCAATGTTTTGGCGAACTCTTTCATCATTTAGTGCCACTAAATGGAGTCTCAGAAACAAGAGAAGATAAACATGTGGACCATTCCTTTATTCTAACATAAGGATGGATTTGAGGGTAAAAAGACTAGCAAACCTATAATGATTAAGTTATTGCAATTACCTGGAGGTATGATCTGGAGATACAATATGTGCCTATAATGTATGATTATGAATGAAGAGTACAGTTTGAAAGAGATTTAGGTGTAGAATCTATAGACCAGCAGTTCTCAACCTGTGAGTCGTGACCCCTTTGTAACAATGAAAATACATCCTGCATATCAGATATTTACATTACGATTCATAACAGTAGCCAAATTACAGTTATAAAGTAGCAGAGAAAATAATTTTATGGTTGGGGGTCACTACAACATGAGGAACTGTAAGGGTCTCAGCATTAGGAAGGTTGAGAACCACTGCTAAAGACATTTGTGGCTGACTAGATGTGACAAATGATAAAAAATGATACCTTAAATAAGAAGGACAATGTTACCTCTAAAACAGAAAATATGAAAGGCTAATTTAAAATTTTAATGAATTTTCAAAGTGCAAATATATTAATATTCATATTCTCAATCAGCAAAACTCTTTAAAATTAATCCAGAGCCAGACAACATGAGGCAATGGACATAAAAAAGATGAATAACTCTCTTTTTGGAGGGCCTTATCAGTTAGCAGATTTAGTTAGAGTTTAAGTGGGATGGCCCCTATTGAATTAGAAACCACCAAAGTATATATTAATACCAATGGGAAGAGTTGTCTGATTTTCTCCAGAATCACTAATATCCTGCCAAAAAAGAGCACATAATAATAAATTAGTGTAAATGATGCAGCAGGGTAATTGGGATAGTTTTTGGGAAGAATTGATAAGTTGTTGGTCTTAAGAAACTATACCAAAAAGACTATTTTAAGAACATAGAATTATAAAAGTGTGTACCAAAGGTTCCTTATATGGGAGAGAAGCAAGTGAATCCAGGAAAGGACTGGTGAAGTTGGCTATAAATGTTGGATCAGGGAACTGGAGACTCCAATAAAGTCAATGAATAGAAGGCCAATAAAAATTATGGCAAAAACAGCTGATATTCCCAAACCTTCCTTTCAGAAATAGAAAAATCCCAATTTGGGGATGTACAAGATTTCTCAGCTAGAGCCTATATTTCTCAGTGTCTCTTAGCTAGGTATGATCATGTGACTAAGCTTTAGGCAATGTCACATGTATTTAAAGAATACATGCAACTTTGGGGTCATATTATAATGCCCTGAAATCCTACAACTCATGTATAAAAGACACTTGATAGATGTTTTCCCAAATTAATAACACTCCTAATAATTTACATGACATTGCTAACAAAGGGTTGTGAAATTGAAGCACATTTTTCCAAACCAGTAATGATAAAGATAAACTTTCATCAATCAGATTTAAAAAAAAAAAAAAAAAGGAGAAAGAAAGAAAGAGAGAAAGAGAGAAGGAAAGAAAGAAAAGAAAACTGTTAGTCTTTCATTCTTTCTCTTCTTTCTAAAGACTAGAAAGTATATATGGTATATTTAGCCAGCTTCAAATATGTGAACAAAGATCGCCCTTTAGGGGGTGGCAAAACTAAAGACAGAAAGAATGTAAACCCCCTAATGACCTTATGAAACAAAGCCTTTTTTTTTTTTTTTTTTTTTTTTGAGAGAGAGAGAGAGAATCTCAAGCTGTCCCCTTGGGTAGAGTGTCCTGGAGTCATAGCTCACAGCAACCTCCAACTCTGGGGCTCAAGTGATTCTCTTGCCTCAGTTTTTCTATTTTTAGTAGACACAGGGTCTCACTTTTAGCTGAGGCTAGTCTCAAACCTAAGAACTCAAGCTATCCACCCACCTCAGCCTCTGAGAGTGCTAGGATTACAGGCGTGAGTGACCACGCCCAGCCTTAAAGCCATTGTTTACCCTGGACCATTCACTTCTAGGCTGTTACATGAGGAAGAGTCCTTGGACATGGGTTGTATATTTCAACATCTTACACTGTACCTAAACTTAGGTGGAATAATGTGTGACTGGAAGCAAAGGACCTGTAATCAGAAACTAGGATATTAGATTTATGACTTCAAATGTGAAGTAGTTCTGGGGCATACATTAGAATGGCTTCATGGGAGTTGGTTGTTGAAAGAAAATTAAGGTAGCTAGAGATAGAAAAAGATAGAAAGAATATCTGAATTTAGTCAATCGAGTTAATCTATATAGTTATTGAAATCACTTGGATGAGAATAGGAATAAGGACGGCAAAACAAAAATGCTAAATCATAAAACAGAGTTTTCAATGATGTAGGAAAACCCTAAAAATAATAATAGGGACAGAGTAAAAAGGAGGTTGCAGGGTAAAAAGTTGGTTGACATGAGCCTCAAGTTTCCAGTGGAAGACTAAGATTATAAAAGTAGTAGCCCAGATGTTATCATTAGCTAATTTGGCAAATCGTTCAACATTTGTGGTTCAAAGGTTCTCTCACCTGTAAAGGAGAAAATTGGATTAGATTATACCTGTTTTCCTTGCAGCACTAACATTTCATGATTTTAACTTAGAATTGAATCCAAATCCCCTAATTCTAATAGGAGACTAATCTTCTACTTGCTTTAAAACCAGAATGTCACTGCACTTTTAACAGAATATAAACCCAGGGCTAATGCCTCTTGGGAAGAGTGAGGAAATGGTACGTAAACAAGTCACTTTCCTTCTCTTTCCTGCAGTGATACTCAACTTCAAATTTCTTCCCTCTGTATCTGTGCACTGTGGTTCACAGCTGTGTGAACAGATTCCCAATTACCATGATTTGCAGGAAAATCTAAGCCCAGAATAAGATGAGGCCTATGGGAGGAGTGAGTGTCTTGGGTGACCTCTTTCTGACCTGTCCTGTTTTATCATCCAGCTGCCGGTAAAGAGGAGTTGCTTATACAATAGTGTTTCTCTTTCCTTTGCCTCTTTGGATGTTTTGTCTTTGCTCTGTTTTTCTCTTTTGATTTTCTCTTTTTAATTTTCCCTTTTTAATAGATTATGTCAAATAATCTGTATATACACATATGCATTACACAAAAATACAAGCATATGTACAACATACATAGCATTACTAATTTCCTAAGCTTTCAAATAATCCAATCACAAGTTTGATGAGTCTTATGAGCAAGATAATGTTCTAACACTTTGCAAAAGAGTCCTGGACGTTTTATTTCAGACTTCTTTTGCCTGGGGCAATGATACTCTGAATCTTTTTAACCACTTGAATCTCTTACACGTCCCAGCTTGGGCTTGACCCAGCTATCTGAGGAGAGAGATTTTGCTCCACATCCAGTCCATCACCTGTGTATCTTTTTTTTTTCTTTTTCCAACAAGACAAACAATAGCACTGGACAGAATTTGAATCAATCACTATGGTAAAGATGTAGAGCCTATTGGTTGAATTTGTCTATAATAACCACAGAATAGGACCACTTCAGATTCATTTTCTGTTCCACCTCTGATTCTTGATTTTAAAAAAAGACTGTGATTTTAAAAGACTGTGCAGGGTCACTATTTCTTATGAGTTATTGTAAAAACATAAAAATTTGGTTCCCTTTACACAAAACACCTTTCTAGTTCTTTTACGGATTCCTGTGGCCACATTATAATCTGTCAAATAAACTTTACTGCTTTAATTTGGGGAGAAAAAAGGTTAATTGAGGAAGAGATGTTGATTACTGGTTGTTTACTTGTTCTATAGTTAATGCTACATTCCTTGCTTTGATTGTTGATTTTCCATTAAAGAGACATTAGTTACGATGCTAAAGTTAATAGAACTTATTCTTTAACCCACTGAACTGGGCTGAGGCAATCATTACTGTTTTCTCTTAGCAATTATGTAGATCCTGTAACCCTTATTACAATAGTAAATTAATCATTTATCTTATTTATTAGAAGTAAGACCTAGCTTGTAATCTCCATCAGTGCTAGGAACATACTTGTATTTTTCACCATGGTATTAAGACTTGCAATTTCTAGATGCTCAAAAATTGAGTGAATGAATGTAAGTAATATTATATTGAATAATATTTTCCATGGTTTTCTTTCAAGTGTTCATGCCTCTGAGATATGTATAATAGTTTCTAGAAGGGCCCACAGAAGTATGGAGCTCTGAAATGGCATTAGCCCTGTGATTGTTAGGTAAGGTTTGAACAAAAGTCATGCTTTGTTATTCTGATTAATTGTTACAACATCCTTAACTGCACTGGTAATTTTCAAAGTATCAGGAAAGAACTGACAACACAAAAAAGAAAGTACACACATTCAGAATGCAATTTCCTTTTTTCCTTTTAACTCAGCAGGGATTCAGGAATCATCACTGTTAACATCATTTATCTCTACATTCTAAATGTGTACAAGAACAGTTAGGAAATCTATGGTTAAAATTGTGCGATGTAATCCATGGTTTAGTATAAAATGCAATATTGAAGTGGCACTGAGCATAATCAGTCACACACCTCTCACATGTTCTGCTCTGTATTAGCAATCACCAGGTATTTATTGCCTCTTTTCCCCTCTGATATACTGTATTGATAGCAGGTCACGTGTGTTAAATAAATGGGTGTGATTCAACCAGGATTCACTTTAAGCTGTATCATAATTTTATTTTTTTCTAAATTACGACATAAATGCCAATGTTTCTTAAGATGCATGTGTATCTTCATTGAAATCTCCCATGTAGATATGAAATATAATAATTTTGAAGTTTTTAAAATCAGAATGGACTACTGAATCTCATAGGACTTTCCCACTGAGTATCCAAACCATAAAAGACTATTTGAATAAATAACTGTGTCCAAGCCAGACTTTAAACTTATGATAATACCACTGAAAAAAACAGATCTCCAGAGGGAAGTTGATGACTTATTTGGCATGATTGTTTCCTCTTATAACTTTTTTTAAATTTCTACATGCATCCTTCATTCCAATATAATTGTTCTAGATTACAATGTTTATAACTATAGGCTTGCTGACAAGTCTGGCAAATTGTAGAAACTATGAGTCTGTAATTGTGGACTTAGTTTATTTTATTTAATAATGAAGATTTCTTTTACCTGAAAAGTTATTCAAAATTAAATTTTATTGGCATTGCTTAATTCATTCCTGATATCTAAACAGGAATCAGCTCTTATATTTCCTCCTCCCTTTCTCATGTCTATGATCTGAAACACCTCTGTTTTTACAAGTGCCAAGAGCTGCTTATAGGAAGTACAAACCTCTGTCTCTCTTGGGACCTTCCACAACATGGCTCCACTTGTAGCTATATCCAGCCTATTTTAACCTCTCTGTATCACATGACTTCTGCTTTAATAGACATACATTTTCTTTTGTATTTAATATAGTATACATCCAACTCTTTCTTTTGCATTTAATATAGGATACATCCAATTCTCAATAGCCTGCTTCTTAGTCATCTTTCAAGACCAAGTTCAATCCTCATCTTGTGTAAGAAATCCTCTATTTATCTAGAGAGTTCTACTCTCTATCTTTTCCACCTGCCTCCTGCCCAAAAGCCTGATGGACCTCATCAACAGACTTCTCTGACCTTCACACGTCAGTTACATTTGGCCAAAAGGA
Organism: Otolemur garnettii; assembly: GCF_000181295.1. Lineage (NCBI taxonomy): Eukaryota > Metazoa > Chordata > Mammalia > Primates > Galagidae > Otolemur > Otolemur garnettii. The sequence continues at coordinate 5,219,499 of NW_003852526.1, read as the reverse complement.
AGCCTGGACAGAAGATGAGTAGAGAAGAGAAAAGGTGAGAATGTGGTATTTATTCCTCCAATCTCTTCCTATAAGCAATTTCACCTGCATTTACTCCTCAACTAGAGGCGGGTCTCTCCACAGGACTCTTTTCTTTAATGTTCCAAGAATTACTCTATTTCTTAGCCTTATCAGATGTTAACTTCCTGATTGCTATGAGCTCCATGATAATGCACTATCTCTGCAGTTTCCATTCACCCTGAAAGGAATCTTTGTAAACAGTTCCTTTCTTAAGCTTTTTGAAGTTATCTGTCCTCTTAGGATCCTGATTAATACACATCTTCTCCAAGAAGGCTTATCCAATAACTTTGATTCACTTTCAGGTGATATAATACATCCTTATCACATGGTGGTAACTTTAAAATATGTCCACAAATTCTCTGATACTTCTCCTTACAAAAAAGCACAGCCTAGATAGAAAACTCCAGAGACTCAACAACAAAACTCCAGGAAGTGATCAAGGAACACACAGTAACTTCTCAGCATATAAAATCAGCATCCACAAATCAGTACCTTTTGTATATGCCAATAACAGCCAAGTTGAGAAGCAAATCAAGGACGTAATTCCCTTCACAGTAGCTTCAAAGAAAATGAAATACTTAAGAGTACACCAAACAAAAGATCTTTTCAAAGAGAATTATGAAACCCTAAGAAAAGAAATATCAGAAGACATTAACAAATGGAAGAATTTGGCTGAGAAGAATCAACATTGTTAAAATGTCTATTCTACCCAAAGCAATCTACAGATTCAATGCAATCCCCATTAAAATATCAACATTATACTTTGAAGAACTTCAAAAAATAGGGCTTCATTTGTATGGAACCAGAAAAAAACCTGTAAAGCCACAGCAATCCTTATAAATAAAAACAAAGCTGGAGGCATCACTATACCAGATGTCAGGTTATTTTACAAATCCATAGTAATCAAAACAGCATGGTATTGCACAAATATAGAGATACAGGCAGGACTGCAAACTTCCAAACTCTTTGGAAAGAACTCTGGAGAATAATCAAAGAACTCAAATTAGACCTCTCATTTGATCCTGCAATCCCATTAATAGGCATCTTCCCAGAAAAAAAAAAAAGACATTTGCACTATATTTTTATAGCAGCTCAATTTATAATCACCAAGATATGGAAACAACCTAAATGCCCACCAACCCAGGAATAGATTGACAAGCTGTGATTTATGTATACCGTGGAATACTCTTCAGTCATTAAAATATGGAGACTTTAAATCTTTTATATTAACCAAGATGGAGTTGAAATACATTCTTTTCTTTTCTTTTTTTTTTTTTTTTTTTTTGAGACAGAGTCTCACTATGTCGCCCTGGGTAGAATGCTATGGCATCACACAGCTCACAGCAACCTCAAACTCTTTAGGCTTAAGAGATTCTCTTGCCTTAGCCTCCCAAGTAGCTGGGACTACAGGTCCCTGCCCCAATGCCCAGCTATTTTTTGGTTGTAGCTGTCATTGTTGTTTGGCAGGTGTGGGCTAGATTCTAACCCGCCAGTTCCAGTGTATGTGGCTGGCACCCGAGCCACTTGAGCTACAGGTGCCAAGCCAAAACACATTGTTCTTAGTAAAATATCACAAGAATGGAAAAGCAAGTATCCAATATTTCAAAACTAATCTGAAGCCAGTAGATGATCTAAAACTCACATAAGAGAAAAACTCAAATCAATTCTAGGTGAGGGGAGCAGGAACAAGGGAGGGAAATCCCACTTAATGGGTACAATGTTAGGGTGTATGGCACACCTCTTTGGGGTGGGACACAATTATAAGAGGACTGTACCTAACAAATGCAAGAATTATATCTTTGTACCCTCAAATTAATCTAAAATTTAAAAAGAAAAGATGATACCATCTATAAATGTGTATAGATCAAGCTATTCATGTTGAATAAAAGGGTTTTTTTCTTTATTCTTTCTTCTGCTGCTACCAACACCCCATTACCCAAAAAATACACATATTTCATTTCAGTTAGATCTGTATATCTGTGCTCTTTTGCCATCCTTTCCTGCAAATTATTAGTATAACATATTCCATATAGTTTTTTTTTACTTGTTTCTTTCTGTTTATAGCAATTTGCTAGTAAAATGGACCACTTTCTTCCATAAATCCTAATGGAATTATATAGAAAACGTTGTTGTTGTTCACTGAACTCAACTTGGACACAAATGAAGATAACTCTATCCTGGTGTCACTGGGTTAGCACTTGGATAAATAGAAACATATGTGGCATGTCCAAAGTAAATGGATGACTTATTTCCCTGAATAACTTGATTTGGCAAAAAGAGAACTAGGCTTCCTTGCTCTTTTTCCTTTTGTCCAATAATGATAAGCCTTTGAGACAGCTTTTCTCTCATTGACACTCCATTAACTGTCAATACGGTGGAGCTGCACAGTTATAAATACATGAAGTACGATATGCACAAGCCTATTTTGCATAGCGTGCGCCTGTGTTCCCAGCTGCTTTCTATTTTTGTTCAAGTCAAACATGTTTTGATCTGCTTATTTTGTTGTTTTGTTTGAATTCTGTGATACTGAATGATTAAAAACAGTTTAAAAAATCATCAGATATCCAAATGTTACTGAAATGCATCCAAAATCTAACCTTCTGTGTTTGAGGATAAATATAGATACTAGTTCGGCAATAACACAGACATTTGTGTTCTATTAATCTTTCACACACAGGATTTAAATTACACCTAAATCATATAGGCAAAGTGCATATGAACTCAAAGGTTAGATATGAATAGCTGAGTTACATAGGCCAGAGTAAATTAGAAATTCAGAGATATTTTAGTTCAGTCTTTTCATTTTATTTATGAGGAACTTGATGCTGAAGTATGTTAGAGTATTTGCTTCTTGGTCACATAGCGAATTTAATAATGGAAATACACAGAACGAGGTTGCTAATGACTCTTATTTCAGAAAACAAGGGTGGCCTCATCAAGGTGTGCCTTATCCTTCACGTTCTGGGAGCTGACATTCTGCCTAGGCTGTTCTAGATTAAGTCCTTAGAGGCAGAATCTCACTAAATCAAAGGTATCTAACACTGAGAGAGTCACAGCAATTATAGGACAAATTAAAATTTAACAAAGAGAAATAGAAAATTCTGTAGACCACAAGATTATCATCTGCATTATCATTATAGCCAAGCCATGCAGAAAACTAGATAAACATCACTCTATTCATCAGCCATGAGAAATTATCACAGGTATAAAAAATGTGCTCTTATATAATCAGGAATTTCCCTGTTGGCCCAGAAAATAAAAACTCAAAAGCCTACAGGGGCTGCTATATAGATTGGTGAAACAGATGAGTGTGATACCACAGGGAATGGTGAAGATTCTGGTAAATGAAATGTAAATGTCCTATTTCAAAAGAATCTTTTATATTCAGCCTTTAAAAGAAGGAGATTCTGCCATTTGTGACAACACAGATCAACCTGGAGGACACTATGCTAAGTCAAGTCAGCCAGACACAGGAAAACAAAACAAGTGCATGATCTCCCTTATGTGTTGAATCTAAAACAGGCAAATGCACAAAAGCAGAGAGTAGAATGGTAGTTGCCAAGGGCTTGAGGACGGCGGAAATAGGAAGCTGCTGCTTAAAGGGCACAAAGGTTCAATTATACAAGATGAATAAGTTCCAGAGATCTAATGGACAGCGTGATGACAGTGGTTAGTAATACTGCATTGTACAGTTATCCCTCCACATCCATGGGAAATAGGTTCCACGACCTCTAACAAATACCAAAATCCAATGTTCAAGTACCTGATATAAAAATAGCATGGTATTTTTAATAATATAATCTATGCTCATCCTCAGATATGCTTTAAATAACCTCTAGATTTTAGTATCTAATATAACATAAATGCTATGTAAATAGTTGTTCCACTTTATTGTTAAGGAAGTAATGATAAAAAAAAAAAAAAAGTCTGTACATGTTCAGTACAAATACAACTTTTCCCCAAATGTTTTCAATCTGTAATTGTTTGAATCCATAGTTGCAGACCCTTTGAGTACAAAAACCCGACTATATTCTTAAAATTTACTCTCTCATGCTTGTTCTATACACTATCCTAAAGAACAACAGAGTATAGTAGTAAAGAGTATCATTCTAGAACAAGACTGACTTCACAGCTTGCTTTGCCACCTAGTTGGCCCGTGCCTCAGTTTTCACATATGTAATTTAAGGTATCAACATATAACTTATGTCACAGAATTTTGTAACTATTAAGCCAGTTAATTGCAGATACTAGAGGGAAGGAACCTGTGGCTCAAAGGAGTAGGGCGCTGGCCTCATATGCCAGAGGTGGTGGGTTCAAACCCAGCCCTGGCCAAATACTGCAAAAAAAATAATAATAAATTGCAGATATTAGAATATGCCTGCCATATGATAAGCATACTATAAATTTTAGTTAACTATTGTGTTTATTATCACCTCCATTATCATCTCCATGACTATGCCCCTATGATTCTGTTCACTGTCTCCATAATTCATACATGTTTAAGCAGATATCCTAATTTCTGGTTTGGAAAATACTACCATAATTAAATAAAACATAGTCTTTAAACAGTGCTGCTGTTTAATTTCCCTAACTTTAAATGCCAACTATAGAGTTCCTAGGAGAAAATACTTCTTGATGCCTCTTAGTCCCTAACACAGGGACTCTTCTGTTCCTCTTCTGTGTCTTGGTCCCATAAAGTGATCATTTCTTTAGACATTTTAGTTCAAAATCAAGTCTCAAGTCTCAATTTAAAACAATGAGTATGCTATTTCTTAAGTCACAAAAGAATATTTATCAGGCTGATCCAAGATTCTTTGCTTCTAGATTATTTGCTCTTCCCAAATTAATGAGGCTTTTTAAGCTCCAGTGTAATTTTCATTCTGGCTTTGCTTGGGATAATTAGAGTTCTTGTCATTAAAAATAATTTTCAGGAGGGCAGTGCCTGTGGCTAAAAGGGTAGGGTTCCAGTCCCATATGCCAGAAGTGGCGGGTCCAAACCCAGCCCCAGCCAAAAATAATAATAATAATAATTTTCAGGAAAACTCATTGTAGCAGAGATAACTATTAATATGCTAGTCTACCAAGAAAGTCACATGGGGTTCACTACTTCACCATTTCCAAATTTAGTGGCCTATAACACAGCCATGTTAGTGTCTTTTATGTTTCTGTAGATTGACTGGGATTAGCTGGGTGGTTTTTCTGTTCTATATCAGCTGGGTCTATAGTCATGAGGGGCTCAACTATACTACAACATCCAAGATGGCTTGCTCTCAGGCTGGCAGTTGGTACTGTCCACTATGAGCTTATCTGGAACTGCAGACCAAAGCCTCTCAGTGCTCATGCCACTTATAGAAGTAGCATGGCAGCTGGAGTTTTGCTTTGTTTTGTTTTGTTTTGTTTTTTTGAGACAGAATCTCACTCTGTCACCTAGGCTGGAATGTAGTAGTGAAATCACAGCTCACTGCAGCCTCAAACTCCTGGCCTCAAGTGATCTTTCTGCTCCAAAGTAGCTAGGACTGTAGGTATGCACCATCATGCTTTTTTTTTTAATTTTTTGTACAGATGGGATCTCATTAGGTCACCCAGCCTTGTCTGAATCCCTGGAGCTCAAGTGATCCTTTTGCCTCCACTTACCAAAGTTCTAGGATTACAGGTAAGAGCCATCATGCTGGGCAAGCAGCTGGGTTTTAAGCAGAAGTATCATAAGAGGAAATGTTCAAAGAAGTGGAAGCTGTTAGTTCTTTTAAGGCATGGACTCAAAAATCTCAGAACACTGTATTAGTCAAAACAGTCACAGAAGCATCCTAAATTCAAAGGGAAAGGATATAACTATTTCTTTTCCTATGAGAACTGGCATATAGTAGGAATTACAGGGTCATCTTTGAAGACTAGCTAGTAGCCATAAACCTTCTTATCCTTACAGATTCCTTTTGTCCACTGATGGGCAAGGAATGGATTAAAGAGTAGTCCCAAGACAAAATGCATTACAAGTAATGTTTTGAATTTTACTGAAACAGACTAAAGGAAAATATAATCTAGGAATTAGAACATTAAGGTTTTAATCCAAGCTCTATAATTTAAACAACTAACCAAAATTGAGTATCTCAGATTATTCTCTTACAAATTCACTCTGAGAAAAAAATAGTTCATATAGCCAATCTGCAACTTTCTAAGTGAAAACCATTTCAGACTTAAGACAAATTCAGTGTCTCAGTAAAGTGGTAGGATACTGCCAGGTTCCCTTGATAGTTGACATAACCACAAAACATAAAAGCCACATAGTTGTACCTGTCCCTATGTAAGGCCAAAGACAAAAAGCAAAAGTCTCCAAGATAGAGTAGGAACTAGGGTACAAGAATGGATCAAAACAACAGCAAAGGCTAAAGAGAATAGCATAGTTCTGTTCTCTCTGCTTCCTTATCTAGATCCCTGAATTAAGAAGCAATTAGACGTTTTCAACCTTAGGTTTATGCCACAACTGCCTAAGAAATTTGAAAAAAAAATTTATACTTAATAAATTTCACATGCTATTCCTATCTGTACCACTTTTTTCTCTTGCTAAATTATAATTCATACTTTAAGATTCAGCTCAGAAGTCACTTCCTGCAAGAAGGCTTCCCAGAGATCCCCATAACCCAGGTTAGACTTTATATCCCTCCTTTGTGCTCTCATAGATTATGACACTTCAAATGTGTTCAATTTTCTTGTTTCTCTCCTTCAGTATACTATAAACTTATTAGAAGCTAATAAGGCCTGACATAGTGACACACTTTTCCACCACCAATACAGAAAGACACATAGAAGGAAAGAAAGAAAGAAGAAAGGAATGATTCATATGACCAGTACTTTTTAACATCTCCAACACACACATGCACACAAATTTCCACCTTGAAACCCTGCCAAGAGATTCTAAATCAGGAGAGATATATTTTCATAGATCCTTATCCTGAAGTATAGCCAGGGCTGGTATACTTTATGTTTGACAAGCCAAAAGTCAGCCTGGACTAGAACCAAAATCCTATAATTGATCCAAATGTTGGGCATGAAATCCAAGGGTAGGAAAGTTATGTTTCTCCTTGTCTAGATATGAAAACCAAGGAAAACAGCTAATATATATTTGAGTACTTACTACGTGTCAAGCACTGTTCCAAATGCTCTAAATACATTTTATTCTCACTGTAACAAGAACACTACCTTATGGACAAAGAATTTGAAAAACAGTACGGACAGAATAAGTAATTCAGGTCAGGCAACAGAGCCTGGCACTCAAAAGTAACCACAGCAGTATTAGGGACTGTACCCCTTTAGCTTTCTTTGCATAATACTAAGCACAAAACCATGTACAGATTATTACATGTTCAATAAACATCTATCGGAAGCAGCACTGGGAGTGCTTTGTCTCTGCTTGTAATCAGAAAACATACAAGCAAGTATAACATAATTAAACCACAAAACCAAGTAAGATAAGAAGTGGATATTAAACTACAATATTACCACTGGAGTTGGGAAGATGGCAGAAGATAGTATATAAAAATTATGTAATGAAGAAAGTAATCATTGAGTTGTACAAAATGTTTTCTCAACAATAGCTGAGACATTTTCAAAGTGCATTCCATGCTCCCGGTTTAATGGCTCCACTGTCATTGTTCTGAAAGTATTAGTAATTTTGAACAAGGAACATCCCATTTTCATTTTACACCTAGCTCCACAAATTATGCACATGGTCATATTCAGGAGGTTCTGTAAAGCCCTTCACTACACAAAAATATCTAAAGAAGGTATTTTGTAATAGGCAACTAAAGCCAACACATTTATAAAACTGGTGAAGTTGTTTGAATATCTATAAAAACAAGTAAGAAGAGAATTTTTAGACTAATAGAAATATAGGCAGACTTAGAGATCTTTTTAATCAGCATATCAGCCTTAAATCAAGAGGATGACAAGGCTGATATGAAGCACATTAGATCAGCAGGTATTGGCCCCACCTGGAATACAGAAGTGGTTCGATGAACAACAGTGAGCAAGGATAGTGAGAAAACAGACATGGATGAAAATCAGAAAGACAATATTCTTATCAGTACTGTAAGAGTAAGTTTTTTGCCAAAAATCCCTAGAAAAAAATGGATTAGTAATACATATCGGGGGCATAAATTTATCTGGATATCATTTATGACTATTAATGCATAAGTGAACTGTTTAGTAATCTGTATATAATTAATTTCATGATGTGAATTCAGTCATTCTCAATCATTTTTTATGTCTTTGTAAACTATTGAGTTAGAAGGACCCCTTTCAGATTGTTAATCAAAGAAAAGTACATGTATATTTGTGCTAAAATTCTAATTGCTCGAAGGAAACAGATGAAGTAAGCAGAACATAACATCATATGCTCTTATGAAGACTCTTAACCTCTTTTAAGCAGGCTACTGCCTAGAATATACACTGGGAAGGAATAGGTGTTCATAGCAATGTCTGATATTTCAATGTTTTTTGTGCATTATGTTTTTCGTCCAGTTAAGAACCCTGTGAAGCAGATACTATTTTGACCCCTACTTTATTGATGGGGAAACCAAGGTACAGATGGGCCAAGTTATATTCTCAACATTATACAATTAAGCCATATTCTAATCAGGGGAAAAACAGACAAGTAAAAGAAAACATAATTTACATCATCAGAGAGCTATACCTCCAGACTGATAACCAGGAGCATTGCTCCAGGGCAATGCTCTGACACACGCTTTCTCCTGCATCATTGGCCCTTTCACATGCCTTCTAACTGGAGTTTACTATCCCAGTCCTCCCAAACACCTGTGAACTAGTTCATTTATTTTTAATAGTATCCTTTCCCCCACTGAACTGAGATTTTCATTCACCAAATTCAGTCATCTCTTGATATAAGTGGGAGATTGGTTCCAGGGCTGCCTATGTAGAACAAAATAAAATCCCCCAGTTGGCCATATTAGAATGTGCGTATACAAAAAGTTAGCCCTCCTTACAGGCAAATTTCACATTTTGCACATACTGTATTTTATTTTATTTTTCCATTATAAATACTTTATTTCAGCTAGGAGGTATAATCTCTCAGGGGTTTCATAGTTTAAAAAGCTGCAAACACGTCATGTAACCACATAAAAGTGATGCTGCAAATGGAACTGCTTGCTGTTGATCATATACATTTCTACACAGCTTGTATGGAATCTGCATAAAGAAATATCTTCTCCCTTTGCTCCAGTTAATTGTTCTTGTATGTAAGTTGCTTTCTAGTATACAGAGTGGTGAAATAATAAAGCCAGCCACATAGCCAACATTTGTTCCAAGCACACAAGAGATGGACCATACCTGCCATGGTCTTTCCCAATCCATGTTTGGTTAAAAAAAGTGCATGAAAGTGGACTCATGCAGTTCAAACCCATGTTGTCCAAAGGTCAATTGTGTGTGTATGTGTATGTGTGTGCAGACAGTGCCAAAAAATGTATACACATTTTAAGAATGGAAGAAACTGAATTTGCTGTACCCACTGTGACCTAAAAAGATAGATTCAGACCCCACTTAGATGCAATTAATTGGTAATTTATTACACCTGTGCAGGGGACCAGTGCCCTGAGAGGCAGTCAGCCATGAAGTGGAGGGTAGGTTATTTTTTTATACCTTTTCTTGCATAGCTAAGAAAGCTAGCCAGTACAGAAGCGGAACATTGCAGTTAGCTCGGGGCGGGGTTACAGCTTGGGTAACTATGGATACAACTTAGGTAACAATGGCTACAGTTTTGGTAACAATGGTTACCACTTGGGTAACACAGCTTAGGTAGGTTTCCACCAGTGTTTGTCCATCGGGAACTTTGAGGGGGGCAGTTTGTGAAACTTGGGACTTCCTGTGCTTCTTTGTTCTAAAGCCTTTCCTCAGAATCGACCCTGGGTGGCGGGCAGGGGAATGGGGTGGGAGCTTGCCTGTGGGGCGAGGGAACAGGCTGGGAGCTTGCCCGTGACAAATTAAATATGTAATGCTCAAATTATGTTTAACTTTCATCAATTACAAGAGCTGCTGACTCACATTTATCTTTTGTTACAGGTATATGTTGAGTATTACAATTTTAATACATTTTTTTCCTAAAATGTGTGTGTATCTTTTTGCACCCTCTGTATGTATACATCTGTGTGTATATATGAATTTCAAGCATTACCTCACAATTATATGACAAAACTAGCTGCAAAATGGATCTTGACCTCAATATAAAATCAAAACCTAAAAGTTTGTGGTTGTCTTACCTATCACAGTATCTTAAAAACTGACATTTTAGAGAACTTATTGAACCATAACCCTAAATAAAATATATTATTTAATTTCCTTTTTCAAATTTAGCTTTTCTAAGTGATGTGGGTAAAAAAGAATATGTTTTAAAGTAAGCATAGAAAATAATAAGAATCTCATGATGCTTTCTGCTTTAAAAAATATCCCAAACTTCTTTTTTATATATATAAGATCAAACCAAACCTAATCACCAAGTGTCAGCAATGGTTTAGGATTAACACCTCAGAAATATGTTTTCCATTGAGTATAGAATATCCCTAAAAAGTTTCCTAACATCTGACTGATACTGACACAATGAACACCTCACTGCACAGATGAAAAATGTCATTCATTTAAAATCTTTCAAGTATCACCTCCATAAAAAAATGCAAAAAGAACAATCAGACCTCCCTGGTTATTAATGAGGACATAATGAGAGCCTTTTCCTTAAAAATCAATTAATTGTCATTTTCTAATTCAACCAAGTTCCTACTGTATCAGAACAGTTAATATTTCAAAGCAAAACATTTTTGGCACAGCCAAATCTAGAATACACTTTCAGGATCACTCCCTGGATTTTCTCCAGGAGATAAATCAGTTTTTTCCAGACTCTAAAAAGAAAGGTGAGATTTCACTGGGCACATAGACATAGACTTTAGGATAAGCCAGCTCTAGGATGAATAGGGCAGTGGAGAAAGTTGCTACTGGTGACCTATAAAGGGAGATATTGAGTACACTTTAAGAACTCGAAAATAGGCTCGGCGCCTATGGCTCAAGTGGCTAAGGCACCAGCCACATACACCTAAGGTGGTGGGTTCAAATCCAGCCCGGGGCCCGCCAAACAACAATGAAGGCTGCAACCAAAAAATAGCCAGGCATTATGGTGGGTGCCTGTGGTCCCAGCTACTTGGGAGGCTGAGGCGGGAGACTGCTTGAGCCCAGGAGTTGGAGGTTGCTGTGAGTTGTGATGCCATGGCACTCTACCCAGGGGGACAGCTTGAAGCTCTGTCTCAAAAAAAAAAAAAGAACTTGAAAATAAGGTGGATTTCAACTAATCAATAATAATTCACATTTGCATATGTAGCAGTAAACCAAAAGATTATCTGTTATATCAGTGGCCCTAATGCCGTGGCCCTATAATATAGTTCCTGTGGGTCATGACCCACAGGTTGAGAACCACTGTGTTATATCATGAAGGGTTTAGAAACATGTAAAACTCTATTTGAGACAGCCTACATATATATTCTTTATTTTTTTACTCCTCTTTCTAAAACCATAAATACATAACATACAGAACTATATACCATATAATAAAAAGGGCACTGATGGCAAATAAATGTTGACATATTAGGCATTATCATGGAAAACTGAACACACAAATCTGCTTTTGCTTTCTCCTCAAACCCCACCCCCAAATGACTTTAAAGTCTGAGAGCAAAAGATAGAAGAACAGGAGATAGTAGCAGCAAAATTTACTACCTGGAAACAGAATCCCAAAGCAAGAACAACCAATGGTCCCCTGCTAAGGGAACACTGTGGAATGCTAAGAATCACATGCACATATGATTCTTCTATACCTATAACAAATAAAACAATGAGTTTCAATGTGTTGCCTAATATAGTATGAAGTCAAATACCAATGCACAGGTCAGTAAAAGCAACATCATGAAGAGTCAAAAGAACCAAGTTCATATTCACAGTTGTCTGATAATTTGTTGTAACAGGAATGTGGGGTAGAAAGCACACAGGACTAAAATTCAAAGTGTCCAGACTCTCATTCCAGCTCTGCCACTTATAAGATGTATATTATTCCTCAATTTGGTATGATAAAATTGTATGATTTGATTATTTTACTGTGAACTAACAATGCATAAATAGAATCAAAAATAAAAACTACATGATCATCTCAATAGATGCAGAAAAAGCATTCAATGAAATCCAGCCCCCCTTCAAAACGAAAACCCTCAACAAAGTAGGCATACCAGGAATATACCTCTACCCTTTCACGTGTCTTTTTCTGTATTTTGCTGTGAATAATGTGCACCCATGTTTTTGGCCCAAACTTTCAGGACAAAAACTTTCATTTTAATTGTTTAATATGAATTCTTATTTGTTTATATTTAGGTACTTTTTGTGTATGTGATAAAGGAATTTTACCATTTATTTTTTAACATTTTGATACATGAATTTTTATATAACAAATAATTACAAATCATAAGGACAGGTACAAAGTACAAGTATCAGTAATGTACTGGTGCACAGTAATGTTACTGGTACAAATAATGTGCCAGTAACAAATTCATGACAGTTATACATCAGAAACCAAGAGCTCTTTATTACTTTTAGCATCTAAAGTATCATCTTCGTCAATTTCCACATTACCAGAATCTTCTGAAGAGTCACATTCCTGATCCTGGTAAATTTTATCATCCTGAGTTCCATCCATAGCATCGCTGATGTTTCCTTCTTTTCAATGTCCCAGGATCTTAGTATCCAATCACAAGCCTGGTCAATTGATGCTTTCTTGATTCTGCCTATAGGTGTTAAATGATTACCAGCTGACTACATCCACAATGTCCGCTCTTTCTTCATTAGGGCCATAAAGGACTTGTTTACTGACACATCTAGAGGCTGCAGATAGCTGCTTAGAATGACAAGTATCACAGCAAGTTGAGTTTTCAAGTCTGCTGCAATTGCTTTTGCATTTGATATAACATGGGCTTTGAAGTGGTCAAAAATAAGCAAAGATTTTTTTTTAAGTAATCCCCCAGGACTTCATGACCGGGCTTTGTTAAGCCAGATTTTCACTCCTTCATTCATCCACCCTTTTTCATGCATGTATACAATAACTTCACTTGAAATCTTTTCTTTCAGAAACATTTTTCTTTCAAAGATAATTATAGGTAGTAGCTTTGTCTCATCTGAGCAACAGACTAGAACAACAGAGAAATATGTTTTTGCATTTCCACTAGTATTAACAGGCATGGTCTTTGCCCCTTTGATGTCCACAGTTCTGTTGGATGGCACATCAAACATGAGTGAGACCTCATCCATAGTGGTGATTTGGAATAGCTCAAAATTGTAAGCCTTTCAAAAACTGATAACATAAGAATGAAATTCCAGAACTTAATTCTTATAATCTGCTGGACAAGTTTTGCACATGTCCTCAGGCTCAAACCTTCTCTCTTCATAAAGTTAAAGCACCATTTAGGTGTCCCTGAGAAATCATCAATGTTTTATTCTCATGCAATTCTTGTTCTCATCTTGTATCATCTTGGTTGAAACACAGATCCCAGTTTGATACCAAGAACCCAGGTCTTCACTTCCAGTTCTACCTCTGGCCACCTTGGAAGTTTCCCTCTCGTTGCCATCTTCTGACTTGGCATCTGAAGAATTTTTCTTCCTGTTGCCTTTACAATCTGATGATACTCTCTGTGGGAGGAGGTTCAATGCATCTCTCAGCAGCTCTGTTGCCATGCTCTTAAGCATATTTAATAATCATGAGCTTAAAGCTTATAGTTGATGAAACTGTTTTGACGTTTTCCAAAGGATTTTTTAACAATTTGTGTAAAAATATCAGCTAGATTGCTAGCTCCCTCCCAAAGTGTAAAAAGAGAATACATTGCTCTTCATTGGCAGAAAATGCTTTACTACAAGTTCATCATAGGTTCATAAAACCGATTACCATATACCAGAGCATTATTTTGCACATGGATATCGTTATTACTTTCTAGATTTGCACTTTTAATACATGAGCCTAAATAAAAGAATTAAAAACATTTATGTAGGTAAAGAATTAGTACTACCCATGTATAATGCACATTTTTATTTTCTGCTCAAAAATTTGAGCAAGAAAATGTACACTACACACAGCAAAATACAGTAAGTAGGACTTATAATAAAAGCCATATACGTATGACAAACCCACAACCAAGATCATACTGAATGGAGAAAAGTTAACAGCATTCCCCCTAAGAACTGGAACAGCACAAGGATGCCCATTTTCCCCACTTCCATTCAATGTAGTACTGGAAGTCCTAGCCAGAGCAATCAAGTAAGAGAAAGAAATAAAGGGCATCCATTGGGAAAGAAAAGGTCAAATTATTCCTGTTTGCTAATGATAAGTTCTTACATCTAGAAAACCCTAAAGACTCCAATAAAAAACTCCTAGAATTGATAAACAAATTCAATAAAGTCTTAGGTTACAAAATTAACATACACAAATCAGCAACATTTCTAAATACTAATAACAGTCAAGCTGAGAGTCAAATCAATAATTCAATACTAGTTGAGTATTCATATAGAGCAGAAATAAATCCTAGGAGTGGATGGGATGATAATTGTAGCTGAAATGGGGCAATCAAAGAAGAAGCTTGAGCTTCATCAAAACATAAGTACAGATGCCCACTCACACTGATTTGACTTATGCTTTTTCAACTCTATGATGGTGCAAAAGCAACAAACGTTCAGTAGAAACCATACTTCAAGTACCCATACACCTTTTTTGTCTTTCAGTTTCAGTATAATATTTAATAAATTAAGTGAGATATTCAATACTTTCTTATAAAGAAGGCTTTGTGTCAGATAATTTTGGTCAACAGTAGACTAATGTATGTATTCTGAGCACATTTAAGGTAGGATAGGCTAGCTGTGATGTTCAGTAGATTAGATGTATGAAATGCATTGTCATTTTACAATATTTTTAATTTGCAATGGGCTTATCAGGATGTAACCCCATTGTAAGCTGAAGAGTATCTGCATATTAGTTTGCTAGGACTTCAACAACGGATATTTATTGTCTCACAGTTTCAGAATTCCAAGATCAAGGTGTCATCAAGGCTGGTTTCCTCCAAAGGCTCTCTCCTTGGCTTGCAGACGGCCACCCTCTTGTTGCCTCTGCTCATGGTCATCCCTCCATGCATGCACCTTTCTGGTGTTCCCACACCCAATGTTTTCTAATCTTTTTTTATTGATAGGTAATAGTACTACATATTTTGGGGGTGTACATGATATTCTGATGTCTGTATAAAATGTGTAATAATCAAATCAGGAGAATTGACACATCCATCACCTCAAATACTTTTCCTTACGTTAGGAACCTTACAATTCTCTTCTAACTATTTTGAAATGCACAGTTATTGTTGCCTATAAGTTCTCCAGTGTACTATTAAATGCTAGAACTTATTTTTTATATCTAACTATATTTTTTACCTCTTTACTAACTTTCCTTCTCCCCTCCATCCTCCTCTTTCCATCCTACATTCTACTCTCCACCACCATTCTACTCTCTACTCCATGAAATCCATATTTTCAGTTCCCACAAATGAGTGAGAATGTGCAATGTATAATATTTGTCTCCTTGTTCCTGGAATATTTTATGTGTGGTAATAACCTTCACTTCTATCCATGTTGCTGCAAATGACAGAATTTCACTCTTTTTATGGTCAAATAGTAGTCCATTGTATATATACATCACATTTTCATTATTTATCTGCTAAGAAGCACTTAGGTCGATTCCCTATCTTGGCTATTGTGAATATTACTGCAATAAACATGGGAGTGCAGAAGTCTCTTCAATATACTGATTTTTCTTCTTTTGAATATATACTCAAAAGTGGGAGTGCTAGACAGCAGTCAAATTGGATTAGAGTCTGCACAAACTGTATTTGTATCTCCAAATATAGTTACATTCTCAGGTACTAGGGTTTAAGGCTTCAAGATATGCGTTTTGAGGGGATACAATTGAGTTAATAATAGTTGTTTTCCTACAGAGCGCAAGAAGATGCTGAGAGCGAAAGGAATATGCATGACCTCATACTCCAACCCTGAAGAGAGTGGGAGTGATGAAGCAAGAAAGTGAATGGGAGAAGAAAAGTGAACAGCTATATTATAACTCTTCAGAATGCTGGAGTTGAGAATGCTGAGGGCATAAAAAGTAGCCTTTTACCTCTTAACCTTTCATTCCTTCTGTCTGATACGTGGTGGAAAAGTTGTCTTTCATTCTTCACCAGCCCCACAAGCTGGTTTTGGGGCCTTCCAGAGCTGATCCTGAAGGGAAACCAGGTAAGGAGATAGTAATTATACAATGTTTAGCACATTCACAGCTCCACAGATCTAGTGCACGTCAGCACCCTCTTTTCTGCTAGTTTATCCCATAGTATAAATGTCAGTTCTTATTCAGCATAAGCTATTCAGAAATTATGTTTCTTTGGATTCCAAACTTCCTAAGAGTTAAAAATGTGCTGCTACTGATGGCAGTAAAGGTATCAGTCAAATATTACGATGAAAGAAAAATATGTACTACATACATCTTTGCATTTCCAAATTTACGGATAATAAGATATTTCCCCTGGAAAAGTTTGCCACCTTCTGCTAATCTAGGATATTCTTATCAAGTAAAATGAAATGGTTTCTAGTAAAATTTATTGGAGCATAGTTTTGTAATTATAGCAATTTGCCACTAATGTATAAAGTGATTTCATGTATAAAATCCATAAAATTGAAGAAAAACTTATCCCAGACAAATGCAAAATTTTATAGTCGGTATTTCAAAATGAGTGTTAATCTGTGGCAATGTAATGAGATTTGCATAGTAGATGATCCCTGCAGGTGAATTATTTGACTTTCAATTAACACTTTTGTGCCAACTTCTCTTACTCTTAAACTGTTGATATTTATTTTTTTGAGAGTCGCAGATTTCCTCTGGTTTGTTTTACACAGTTCGTATCTGACGCTGGGGAGTTCTGTGTCATAAGACATTTACATAGTGGCTCGGCACCTATAGCTCAACTGGCTAAGGCGCCAGCCACGTACACCTAAGG
>NW_003852526.1:5152166-5202052 GCF_000181295.1 Otolemur garnettii | reverse complement strand
AAAAAAAAAAAAAAAAAAAAAAAAAAAGACATTTACATAGTGATTTACAGCTGCAGCAAACTGAGCAATCCAAGGCAAGCAGCCACTGTATTTCATGATCACATAACAAAGTTGTTATGCACTTAGAAAATATTCAGCAAAAGTTCCCTCTGAGTTTTCTAACTGTAGGTAAATATAAGTGACTAAATTCAGACATAAAAGTTATTCCTGATTCTCTCCCTCCTCATTTATTCCCAATGTCAGGACTCAAATTTGGGGGCTCTTTTTTTTTTTTTTTTTTTTTTTTTTTGTAGTTTTTGGCTGGGGCCGGATTTGAACCTACCACCTCTGGTATATGGGGCCAGGGCCCTACTCCTTAAGCCATGGGCACTGCCCAAATTTGGGTGTTCTTTAACTCATTCCTGAGTCATTGCATTACTTTCCTAACACGTTTTCTTAGTTCAAAGTCTACTCAGTTCCTGCAGTAATTTGTCTCAAGTCCACCACCATGTTAATCCTGCCATAGCACTGACTCCTACCAGCATCCTACCTCCTTCCTACCACTTTGTTTTCTCAAAAACATCCTCAGTCATGTTTCTTTGTTTATTTTGTATCTCCATAACATGCCTAGAGCTGTGAGTGGGGTGTTGAAGTCCCCACCATTACTGTACTATGTACTGTTGCCTCTTTCTTTAGGCCTCGTAGTATTGGTTTTATGAATCTAGGTGCTCTGGTGTTGTATGCAAATATATTTAAAATTGTTATATTCTCTTATTTAATTGATCCTTTTATAATTATATAATGACCTTATTTGTCTACTTTTGCTATTTTTTTTGAGACAGAGCCTCAAGCTATCCCTGTGGGTAGAGTGCTGTGGCATCACAGCTGACAGCAACATCCAACTCCTGGGCTCAAGCAAGTCTCCTGCCTCAGCCTCCCAAATAGCTGGGACCACAGGCAACCACCACAACACCTGGCTGTTTTTTGGTTGCAGCTGTCATTGTTTTTTTTGGTGGGCCTGGGCTGGATTTGAACCCACCACCTTAGGTGTATGTGGCTGGTCCCTTGGCCACTTGAGCCACAGGCACCAAGCCACACTTTTGCTATTTTTGATTTAAAGTCTGTCTTAAATATAGCAGCTCCTCCTCACTTTTGGCTTCTGTTCACCTGGAATATCTTTTTATAACCCTTTACCTTCGGTCTATAAATGTCTCTACCAGTAAGGTGAGTTTCATGTCAACATAGAATATAGACTTAATATTCTACACTCAAACCCTCTAAAAACTATATCATCATTTTAATTCCACTTTCCAGTTGTCTAATACAAACCCTATTTTTAGTCAGATAAATTTCTACATGGGCACCTGCATGTAAAGTATTTTTAATTATGTTGGCCCTCATTTGCCTACCAATCTAAAAAATTATCTTATTCTCATTACCTATTCTACACTTTTTGATTTATTGTCTTATCTTATAAATAAAGTATTTGATGCCAATTGAAGGCTACAGAAATCTTCCCAAGTCCTGATTTCTCACTACCTTTATTTTCTGAATTAAGCAAAGCCCTTAAATAATGTAAAATTGTGTCATATTATATGTGAGTGCATCTGTCTAACCAAACCATATGTGCCTCAAAGAAAGAACTATGTGTTTCTCGTTTTATTTCTCCTACATCTTTTGCATACTGTCAAGGAGCTAGGAAAGATATATACATATTACATATATATATATATAAATGGATATAAAGAGATTAGCACTTAGGTAATTCACCTAATACATTAATCAACATGTTTATTCTTGATATTAATCAATATTTACTCTTCAGTATGTTCTTGTTAGTTGTGTTATCTTCAGCAAGTTGTTTAATCTCCCTGTAACCCTGGGATTACGTTTTTTTGTCTACAAAATGAAAATGATAATAGTACTTTTCTTATTGCTTTACTGTGAGCACTGAGTAAATAAAAACACTTAGAAAAATACCTAGCTCAGAGAAAACATGCCGTGATTTCTCACCACAGCCTCTTCCTCCTCATGCTGTTCCTCCTCCCTTAGCTCCTGCTGCTCCTGCTTTTTCATCTACTCAGATATTTGTCTTTTCATACACTCATACGTTCATTTATACAGTCAGTCAATAAGTCAACAAATATTTGTCTTCTTATGTAGCCACTTATTTCTAATGCAGCCATTTTAATGTAGCACTGCAGAGCCCCTCCATGGCTATCATAAAATCAGATGATAAGAAAATACTCATTGTTCCTAATCATTAGAGATATGCAAATCAAAACTATCCTGAGATATCACCTAGCCCCTGTAACTTTAGCCCACATCACAAAGTCTCAAACGTGCAGGTACTTGGACAAATGTGAAGAGAGGGGAACACTTATACACTGCTGGTGAGACTGAAAACTAATACAACCTCTTTGGAAAGAAAAAAGAAGAATCCTCAAAGAACCCAAATTAGATCTCCCATTTGACCCCACAATCCCATTACTAGACATCTACCCAGAAGACAAAAAATCATTTTTTCATAAGGACATTTATACTAGATTGTTTATAGCAGCTCAGTTTACAATCGCCAAGACATGGAAACAACCTAAATGCCCATAACTCAGGAATGGATTAACAAATTGTATACCATGGAATACTATCCAGTATAAAAAATATAGAGACTTTATATCTTTTGTATTAACCTGGATGGAGTTGAAACCCATTCTTCTTAGTAAAGTATCACAAGAATGGAAAAGCAAATATCCAATGTACTCAATACTAATATGAAGCTAGTAGACCATCTAATTCACACCCACATAGGAGAAAAACTCATTTCAGTCCAGGTTGGGGGGAGAGGGAACAAGGGAGGAGGGAAAAAGTGGTTGGGGTACTCCCACTTCATGGGTGCAATGTAAGGTTTTGGGTGGGGGACACAACTATAAGAGGGACTCTACCTAACAAATTCAAATATTGTGACCTGGTTGTTTGTACCCTCACATTAACCTGAAAAAAAATAAAAAGAAAAAAGAAAACACAGCTCTATGACACCTTAGCCTAGAGCAGGATAGCCTTCACCTGTATTACAGTGGCACAAGTCTGGAAACCAGTGTTCTAATGCATAAATTCAACCGCAAGTGTTATTGCTTTCATAAGCTCTGTTTAGCAAGCTCTGCCCAAGCTTGCTATTTCTCTACTGCCTCCTTTTTTCCATAGTCTTCCCCCAAATCTCAATGCAAAGGCTTTACTAAAATTATATATTCCCACTTTCTATTCCCAGAAAGTGTCCTCACATTTTTCTACCTTATCTCTCTATATCAAGTTTCATAGTGTGCTCTATAACAATGTTAAAATAAGTACAGTAGACAGTACAAAAGCTAATTACTACAAAGCAGGATTCAGTAAGATTAAGTCATTTTACAGCAAATTATTAAACAAATATCTATTGAGTCCTCTCTGTCTGCCAGGGATTGTTGTCAAAAACAGTCTATGTCACATGTATCAGAAATGATATTATTTCAGCAATGTTCCCAACCTCTATTAATGCATGTGTTCTTCAAACAAATTTGGAAATATCTCTCTTCAGTATTATTTGGAAATTAAACATACAGTATATAGGCTTGGCACCCACAGCGCAGTGGTTATGGCGTCAGCCACATACACTGAGGCTCGTGGGTTCGAACCCAGCCTGGGCCAGCTGGACAACAATGAAAACCACAACAACAACAAAAAATATCTGGGTGTTGTGATGGGCATCTGTAGTCCCAGCTACTCTGGAGGCTGAAGCAAAAGAATCGCTTAAGCCTAAGAATTTGAGGTTGCTGTGAGCTGTGACGCCATGGAACTCTACCTACAGTGACATAGTGAGACTCTGTCTAAAAAAAAGAAAGAAAGAAAAACATACAATATATATTTTGACTTACCCATTTAAAAAAATCACAAAATAATCATTTTAATATATTATTATAACTTTCAATGTTTGCTGTCGGTTTGTCTACCACAAGTTCTATCTCTGGCTCTTGTATCAGATAGGCTGTAGATCAGTTTCCACTTCTAACCTGTTGCTTTGCTTTACTTTCATAGCCCAAGTACAGAAAACCACACTTTAAATATGCATGCAATGACAACACTAAATCCATGTTTTCAAACTGCATATCCCTTTCATCCTCAATTTGGGCACTCATTCTCTACACGCACAAATAAAACACAATGACTAATAAATAGATAAAGTAGGTCATTGTCAATATGTGATATAATGTTCTATTAATAATACATGTATAAATATAGTTTTAATCTCTCCCATTGTCTCACTTTTGAAGAGTTTATTTTCTATAACATATCGTATCATAAATTTTACGAAAGGGCCATTTAATTAATTCCCTTGTTAAAGACAATAAGTCTGATGCTAAACTTTCCAGGAATGTAGTTATCTTTTCTTTCAATTAAATTTTCTACCATTTTTAGCTAATTAATGTAGTTAATTAATGACAAAAACTTTGATTTAAATTGGGTTTTTAAAAAATGATCTTTCATCAAATAAAATAAAAATATCATATAAACAATCAACAAATACTCTCTTATTTTTGAATGAGGCCTCAACATGGACAGCACCTTCCTTACTATTAAAACAAGATATTATTTTACAATAAAAGTAAAATTTGCAGTGAAGACCTATCGAAGACAATACCCTCTGATAACGAAATTTTTTTTATTCTACTGTCCACTCTCCTATTTATGTATAGTAATTTAAGTCTGTTATTTATTTTATTTTATTTTTTTGAGACAGAGTCTCACTTTCTTGCCCCTGGTAGAGTGTCATGGCATCCTAGCTCACAGCAACCTCAAATTCTTAGGCTCAAGTGATCCTCTTGCCTCAGCCTCCCAAGTAGGTGGGACTAGAGGCACCTGTCACAATGCCCAGCTATTTTTTAGAGATGGGGTCACTCTCTTCCTCAGACTGGTCTCAAACTCCTGAGCTCAGTCAATCCACCTGTCTTAGCCTCCCAGAGTGCTGGGAGGCATGAGCCACCGTGCCTGGCACTGGAGTTTGTTATCTTAAAGTACTAAACGACACACACAGGTTAGAATATAACAAATAGATATACCAACAATAGTTAAGCTGAAAACATAGTCAAGGACTCTATTCCATTTACAGTAGTGCCAAAGAAGATGAAATATTTGGAGTTTACCTAACAAAGGACATGAAAGACCTTTATAAAGAGAACTATGAAACTCGAAGAAAAGAAATAGCTGAAAATTTTAACAAATGGAAAAACATACCATGCTCACGGCTGGGAAGAATTAACATTGTTAAAATGTCCATACTACCTAAAGCAATATATACTTTTAATGCAATCCCCATTAAAGTTTCATTGTCATACTTTAAAGATCTAGAAAAAATAATACTTCATTTTATATGGAATCAGAACAATCCTCGAATAGCCAATACATTACTCAGAAATAAAAACAAAGCAGGAGAAATCACGCTACCAGACATCAGACTATCCTATAAATTCCTAGTGATCAAAACAGCATGGTACTGGCACAAAAACAGAGAGGTAGGTGTATGGAACAGAATAGAAAACCGAGAGATGAACCCAACTACTTACCGGTATATGATCTTTGACAAGTCAATTAAAAACATCAAGTGGGGAAAAGATTCCCTATTCAACATATGGTGCTGGGTGAACTGGCTGGTGACCTGTAGAGGATTGAAACTAAACCCACACCTTTCACCATTAACTAAGATAGACACTACTGGATTAAAGATTTAAACTTAAGACATGAAACTATAAAAATACTAGAAGAAAGTGTAGGGAAAACACTTGAAGAAATCAGCCTAGGCGAAAATTTTATGAGGAGAATCCCCCAGGCAATTGAAGCAACATCAAAAATAACTACTGGGACCTCATCAAATTAAAAAGCTTCTGCACAGCCAAGAACACAATAAGTAAAGCAAGCAGACAGCCCTCAGAATGGGAGAAGATATTTGCTGGTTATGTCTCTGACAAAGGTTCAATGACCAGAATCCACAGAAAACTCAATGTATTAGCAAGAAGAGAACAAGTGATCCCTTCTCAAGATGGGCAAGGGACTTGAAGAGAAATTTCCCTGAAGAAGATAGGCGCATGGCCTACAGATATATGAAAAAACACTCACCATCGTTAATCATCAGAGAAATGAAAATCAAAACTACTTTGAGATATCACCTAACACCAGTAAGATTAGCCCATATCACAAAGTCACAAAATCACAGATGCTGGCGTGGATGTGGAGAAAAGGGAACACTTTTACACTGCTGGTGGGATTTCAAACTAATAGGTTCCTTTTGGAAAGACATCTGGAGAACACTTAGAGAACTAAAAATAGACCTGCCATTTGATCCTATAATTCCTCTATTAGGTATCTATCCAGAAGACCAAAAATCACACTACAACAAAGATATTTGTATCAGAATGTTCATTGCAACCCAATTCATAATTGCTAGGTCATGGAAGAAGCCCAAGAGCCCATCGATCCATAAATGGATCAATAAATTGTGGTATATTGGGGATATGTACACCATGGAATACTATGCAGCCATTAAGAAAGATGGAGACTTTACCCCCTTCATGTTTACATGGATGAAGCTGGAAAATATTCTTCATAGCAAAGTATCTCAAGAATGGAAGAAAAAGTATCCATTGTACTCAGCCCTACTATGAAACTAATTCATAGCTTTCATAGGAAAGCTCTAACCAAATTTTAGCCCAGGAATATGGAGAAAGGGGAGAGGGAAGGGAGGGGAGGAGGTAGGGTGAGTGGAGGGAGGGTGATTGGTGGGATCACGCCTATGGTTCATCCTATAAGGGTACATGTGATTCTCTCTAAATGTACAACATAAATGTCTTAACACAATAACTAAGAAAAAGACATGAAGGCTATGGTAATCAGTTGGATGAAAATATTTCAAATTATATATAGAAACAGTACACTGTACCCCATGATAGTATTACTGTACACTACTATGATTTAATTTAAAAAAAAAAGAATATAACAGATAGTACAAACCAACACATTATTATCTCATGTTATTCATATAATAAGATGTTTTTAGTTTGTTTTAGGGTCTGATATTTTTATTTTTCAGTCTGTCTCCTTGCTTTTTCATTGGCTCTTTTCCTCAGGAACTGAGAGCAAGAGATAAGTCAAATGAAAAAAGGAAAGAATTAGAAAAAGTTTCTTGTGAATGAGCATTAGCAGAAGATGTTACAAAGACCTGGTGAGACTGTGAGCATTTTGTTGTTTTATGGTAATGTACATATATCAATAATTCAGAAGGAAATCAAAATCTGTCAACTGTCAAAACCAATAGTCATGATCTACTATTTTTCTCTACCCAAGGAGCTAAGTTGGTAGGTAGAAGAAATACAGATTTAGTTCCAGCTCCAGAAGTCAGGTTAGTTATTACATAGAAGATCATTCTAGAACCCATGGGATATGAATTGTAAATGGGGTTATTTTGTAAAAGCTTCTTCTGTACTATTAAAACTGTGCTATTTCTGGGCTTCTACAACTTCCATATTTCAGTTTTCCTTCTTCAGTTCAAGTTCCTTATCACTATCATCTCTCCTATTTTCCTTCTGTCTCCCAACATTTGAATATTGCTGTCTGAAACTCCGTTCAAAAACTGAGATGCTCTTGACCCAAACCCTTTGCTCCATGAAGTTGAGTTTCAAATCTTTTCAACTTAAAACAGTTCCTTTCTTTCTGTTTCCATTAGTACCCTTTGTCCATGAGTTTCTGAAGTCAAATGAAAAACTGTATGCTAAGCACATACCACAAGGGCCAGTGCCTAATAGATGCTTAATAAATCTAGTTTCTGTCCTTCCACACCTCCCAACAGGTTTCCTAGATGTCAACCTTCTCAGCAATAGTTACACATTATTAACACCATTTTTGCATATATCACCCTCTACTTTCAAACTTCCAATCTACCCTCTATCTGCCTCTTCTGACATGCAAGTTCAGACATCTAAGTAATGCTCCCCTTGACCCTGACAGATCTACTTAGTATTCCCCAAATGGCCAACCACATTCCACCTCTCCTTTCATGCTCACTTCATTCCCTTTTCCTGCTATCCACTAACACGTTAAACTCTTTCCTTGGAGTATATCTAAAGTGCCATATTCTCCAATTACTTCAGTCTTTGTTACTCATTTCTGAATTCTTTTGACATTTACAAATATTTACAATTATTAGGATGTGAAAGACCATGTGAAATCCCATCTATTAATAAGGCCAGAGACCTATGGAAGAGACTATCACCTCCATCTGTTACTGGTGTGCTTTTGTTCTGGCCAATAGCATTGCCCAGATCAACAATATTTCCAATTTTGAAAGTTTGTAAGTGAATGTGCTTTTGTAACATGAGTGTCATCTAGCATATAAGTGGGTACAAGGCTTATACAACCTTAAACATCTTTGTTCCTTTCTTTCTGAGCATAAAAAAACTCAAGTCAGTATTTGCTAATGATAATAAAAAGTGTTAAAATCTTTTCCCACTTACCTCATAGGAACACTGTTGTAAAAATAAAATATCTTTAAAGTACCATGAGTTCCTCTGAGATATCCAATTTATTTATACTAGAGTAATATATGTTCATTTTTCTTTTTTTACTCTTTTTGAAGTAATAGATTCTGAAGAGAAGGAATATTAATAATAATGCATATCTGTCATTTCTCAAAAGCAAACATATGTTTTTACTATCTGTAAAATCTGGATATCCTAACTCTGAGACAATTATTTATATAATTAGCTGAGAAAGATAAAATTATATTTATTAGCTGAAAAAACTATAAAATACCAAGACCAGGTCATATTTATAAACCAAGCCTAAAACACACATAGACAACTTTGCACACAAAACAAAGAAAGATATCCGCTTTTAGTTCAAAGCAAACAGTGAATTGTCAATTAACCTGCATGGGATACTCTTGAGAAGCAATGTTAAAGAAGAAATTTATAACATTCTTACAGCAATTCAGAAAATGAGATACTCTTAGAATCTAAGGTAGAGCTATAATAGTAAGTTCCATGCTATATGAATTTGTGTTCTTATAAACCCCAAATACTTTCATGCTGAACAAACTCAAGACTCAAATGAGTAAGAAACTTAGATATGCAACTTGAGAATTCAAAACAGAAATTACATAGATAAGCTGTCATCAAAGTATCAACACATAAATACTAGGAATATATATAACAAGAGAACCATAATTTAAATGGTATTATTACATGGACTGTAGAAGAGTTTTGGGCCAGAGTCTTATAGTCTGGAAGTGGTCTAGTCACATTTCACTTTACCATCTTCACTCAGCAACGCAATACCCTTATCTTCAAAAGGTGGTACAAATACCCATCCCTTTCTTTCTCATAATGGCTTGTTGGGAAGGAAAATAAAAGTGTTTTTAAATGTAATTTGATTTGTTTGAGGAACCTGCACATATAAATCCAAGGTGTTCAATTATACATGGTTGTGAATTTGTTATTCATTGTTTTTCCACAAGCTGCTAATTGCTCAAAAGCAGCTAAGCAAAGCAGCTCAGGTAGAAAGCAGCAGACTTTTCTGCTTTATTGATCTGTTTCAGAACTGAACCAGGCCAGTACATTCCTGTTGCTGATGGCACATTTTAACAAATTTTATTTAACTAACTAAATCAGAAGCCCATTACTTCCTAATTTGGATTTGAAAATAACTGTTAGAACAGGAACCTTGGATGGTTTGAATGTCCAAGCTTGACATGGTTTGAGACTCTAAGCTTATACTGTGCTGCTTTGAGGTCCAGTGGAGAATTAAAGTGGGGAAGCAGCAAAAAGTACTTGTAACCTAGAAGACTCCAGGGTCAGAGGTAGTGAAAGGACAAATCAACAAGTCAGGAATAGTCATGAGCACATGAGAAGACATATTCCAGAGCACATGGGAGGCTGCCACACTACAGACATTTGACATTCCCAAAGGAGACAACATTTGGGAGTAGACTGAGACCACACAAAGTAGTTGGGTACTGGAGCAATTGAGACTTAGATGCTAATGTTAATGGTATCACATATGTTCTCACAGGATAGTGAAATCTGTGCCTGATACATATACCCAAGCTATTTACAAATGCAAATGGCATCAATTTCAATATTTCTTCTCCTATTTATTCAGCAACAATCCAATAATCCATTTTAAAGGTAAACTATGGCTCAGCACCTGTAGCTCAAGTGGCTAAGGCACCAGTCACATACACCAGAGCTGGTGGGTTTGAATCCAGTCTGGGCCTGCCAAACAATGAAAACTGCAACCAAAAAATAGCCAGGCATTGTGGCAGGTGCCTGTAGTCCAGCTACTCAGGAGGCTGAGGCAAGAGTATCACTTAAGCCCAAGAACTGGGGGTTGCTATAAGCTCTGACACCATAGCACTCCACCCAGGGTGACAGCTTGAGATTCTGTCTCAAAAAAAATAAAATAGGGCTCGGCGCCTATAGCTCAACTGGCTAAGGCGCCAGCCACGTACACCTAAGGTGGCGGGTTCAAATCCCCAGCCCGGACCCGCCAAAACAACAATGACGGCTGCAACCAAAAAATAGCCGGGCGTTGTGGCGGGCGCCTGTGGTCCCAGCTACTTGGGAGGCGGAGGCAGGAGACTTGCTTGAGCCCAGGAGTTGGAGGTTGCTGTAAGCTGTAATGCCACGGCACTCTACCCAGGGGGACAGCTTGAGGCTCTGTCTCAAAAAAAATAAAAAAATAAAAAAATAAAATAAAATAAAATAAAGGTAAACTATACATACCCATCCTTGTTTGTAATCTAAATCCCTTTAGCG
Organism: Otolemur garnettii; assembly: GCF_000181295.1. Taxonomy (NCBI): domain Eukaryota; kingdom Metazoa; phylum Chordata; class Mammalia; order Primates; family Galagidae; genus Otolemur; species Otolemur garnettii. Next base: position 5,191,238 of record NW_003852526.1, on the reverse strand, counting down.
GAAGAAAAATTGTTTTTCTGCCTCAAGACCTCACTTAGATCACCTGAGTAGTAAACTTTATGCAAAAATAATAGTTATTATGGATAGTTAACATTTGAAATAAATAGGTCACCTTTATAAACATCCAAGTGTTATTAATCATTTTGAGGCAGGGAACAATGTAAGAAAAGGTGATTGCTGTTAAGGAATGTTTAAGTTGTAGAAGATCCTGGCTACCATAGAATTTACCACTCTTTATGGTTCCCCAGAAGCTGAAGCCTTTCCTGTGTTTGTGGATTTTCCTAATCTGAAAATGCCAGTTGTCCTTCATTCTTTATAATTAGGGCCTGGGTATGTGACCTAGGCTCTACTAATCAGACTATGTGGTATTAAATTTCTGTTAGCAAGAAAATGATATGATGACATGGAGAACAGAAAGAATCTTCTTGCTATAACATTCCTGCAAGCTGAAGTTCCCTGCTCAGCTTTGCCAGGAGTTCCAACAACTGGTGTTCTTAGTAATAATGGCTGTTTGGTTTTTTTTTTTCCTACCTGACCACTTTTTCCTGGTTGATAACTCTGCCCCAAGTTATCTGCCTCTCTTGGAGCATCTGTGAACTATCCAATTTTCTTTTAATGCATTCCTTTTCTATAAAGTGCAATAATAAACCCTAATTAATAAATATGGGAGTTAGGAGAATCCATATTATTATAATAGTTTTAAAAATGTTAAACTATAGGGAGATGGGAGACACGGTATGTGGCATGCCTCTTGGGGGTGGGATACAAGTATAAGAGGAATTTTAATAAATGCAATCAGTACCTAATTCTTTGTACCCTCAATGAATCCCAAACAATTAAAAAAAAATGTATTGATGAGCTTTGCACATCTGGGAACTCTATATAAAAAAAAAGTTTAACTATTATTGATTATCAAACTGGCCATGCTCTTCTACCAGAGAACATCATAGCTCTCCTAGTTCTTTTATTAAAATCTGCCATATGTCACCTTTCCAGAGAGTCCTTTTTTAACCACCTATTCTAAAATGTATCTTCTACTAGTCCCAGCTCTTCATGCCCTGCTATATTTTTCTTATTATTATTTATCTCTGGCTTGATGTTATTTATTATCATTTCCCCTTACTGGTATGTAAGATCCATGAAAACATGGACTTGGTATGAGAGTTTTCCACAGGTTCCCTCACTGCAGCTTTTCCTTTTGTTAAGTTGGGAAATAACATTGTATGCTTTTATTGTGTACAACATGATGTTTTGAAGTTCATATACATTGTGAAATGGTTAAATCTAGCTAATTAACAAATATATTCCCTCACATAGTTATCATTTTTGTGGTGTGAGCATATAACATCCACACAAGAATACAATGTATTGTCACTAACCTCAATCACCTTGTTGCACTACAGATCTCCTGAAACTTATTCTCCTATCTAAGTGAAACAGTGTACTTTTTGACCAACATTTCCCCATTGCCCCATCCCATCTTACTAACCACCTAACCTCCAGTAACCACCACAATACTGCTTTCTACTTCCATGAGACCCTTTGTGGATTCCATACACAGTGAGAGCATGTGGCATGTGTCTTTCTGTGCCTGGCTTATGTCACTTATGTTGCTTATGTCACTTCTATGATGAAAGAAATCAAAACCAAAAATAAATGAAAAAATATCCCATTTTCGTAGATTGGAACAATTAATAGCATTTAAAGTTCATAGTAGCCAAAGTAATCTACATATTCAAGCCAATCCCTATCAAGATACCAATGACCTTCTTCACAGAAATAGAAAAAACAATTCTAAAATTTATATGGAACTACAAAAGACCCCAAGTAGCCATAGCAATCTTGAGCAAAACAACAAAATTGGAGATATCGCACTATCTGACTTCAAAATATACTACAAAGCTACAGTAACCAAAACAGCATGATACTGGCATAAAAACATATAGAATAATGAAACACATTAGGGCTTCATGGAAAGTAAGGCAAGAACATTCTCACCCACTACATAGTCATCTACTTCTATCAGCCACTGAAGTAGCTATTTTCACTTATGATTTCTTGGAAAACCAAAACCAGACATAACGTGGGAAATAAAACATTATAGAAGTAATTTGACATAATCATAAGAGCATAAGATTTAATAATGATGTACTGCTAGAATATTGTTTGTATACAAACTTATCCATGCTTTTTTTAAGACAATATAAATGCTTGCCCTTCCCCTCCACTCCTCCACTATTCTGATGACATTTTAATATATATATATATAATTCTAAGTGCTATTAAGCTGAATTACTAAAGCAGAAACACCACTGCTAGCATCCTGTGCTAAGGTTTTGGGGTACTTCACACATTAAAGGGTATTTGTGGTGGCTTGTCACCTAGAAGGCAGGAAAAGGCACTGGGGAGATATGTACATAACATTTCTTGTTGGTTTAACCTGAATTGAGGTTAAAAAAATCAAGGATTTGTATTCTGCATATAAAGTTATTACGTGCAATAGTCTTAGTGAGGTCAATTTTCATCCACTGTAATTTCCCAAGTAAAGTTAGTGTGTTGCAATCTCATATACTGATTATCCAATATGCTTCTTACATGGCTAAGCCACTTCCCATATTTTTCTGAATAGCTGAGATACTTTACAATTTTTCAATCACAAAATTTTAATGTAGACGACTGAAACTCCAAAAGGCACAAGAAAAACGACATGGCTTCACTTCAAACCCTGAGCACTCCTCATGCCTCATAATCTCTAAACCTGTTATCACTGTGAGGTAAGGGCTTTGACACAGTTTAAGTAGCGGTAGGCATGAAGACCTGTATTTTGACTCATGGTCTGAAGTTGTTCCAAGGAGAGGAGCTACAGTAGTGGAAGGAACTCTTTTTTTATTCGGGTTAGATCTCAATTTGAAAACTGGCCCTTCCATTAACCACATATGTGAATTTAGGCCTCTGTTTTCTCATCTGAAAAACCAGAGAAGTTTTAATTCCTTCTTATTTGAACATTTTACAAGATCTTCAAACTCTGTAAAGAAGATTAAATGTTTGCTTTAAGAATAATAATAACCAAACTGATAGCTGGCCAGTGAATCAAAGCTAGTTGTAGAAAATATCCTTCCCTATGTCTGGCAATTGAATGGCACTTGAACTTCAGTTACTGAGCACAATCTTGGTGATTAAACACAGAGTTCTTTTAAGAAGTAGGAGATGGGAGAGTACCATTATGCTTGGCTCATGCTTCCCAGTAGCCTGCCTGTCTCCTAAATAAGAGCTAACAACGTTGGGGCAAAATAGAATGAGAAGACTGTGTCAACCCAGCAAAAGTTTCTGGGATCTCTAGAGCACATGGAATATCAAATGTTCCCATGACCTAGCTTCCTTTCCAAGTACACTCTGTATCTGAGATCACTTTCAGCTTGTACTTTCTTGCCACCTAGCAGGCAAGAAAAGGCACTGGGGAGATGTATAAATAACATAGCTTGCTGGTTTACCTGAATTGAAGATGGCAGGTTAAAAAATCAAGGATTTGTATTTCTCATATAAAGTTATTAAGTGCAAAAGCTTTTCTGTCCTCAGGCTAAGAACTAAATTGTGCATCAACAGAGTGATAAATGGGTATGAGTACAGAACCCTCAGAAACCTTTTACAGGCCTCAAACATCCATGTCTGCAGGCAGGTTATAATGTCAAACATCTAAGTGGTGGCTGGAGTTAGAATTACAAATCATTTTTTAAAGTAACATGATAGTTCTGGAAGCTTTCAACTAAGTATCCAAATGAACTGAAGCATGTTATTTATCTACAAGTCTTCCCTTGCAGGGGCATTGTTGAAATAAACACTGCCGCCATTGGTTGTGTGTTTAATACAAAGCTATTTGAAAAACCACATGTTAAGGGGGGAAGAATTGCTTTTTGGCCTTTTCTTCCTACAGAACAGTGGTATGAAAACACTGGAATCACCCAGAGAATTATTAAAAGACAGACAAAAAAACCTGGTGCCTCAGGCCCAGTCAGAGATCCTAATTTAATCAGTCTGTGTGTTATCGGGGCATCTGCACGTTCGGAGTTGTTCAGATGACTCTAATGTGTAGCCAGTGCTGAGAATCACTGCTTATCGAGGCTGCCAGCTAAGGGGCCAGTTGGTCCTTTTTGTGATTGTTAGTCTGGATGTGGAACACCTGTTTACTGAGACATTGGGCTGAGGCAGCAATTCATTCTGTTCAGGGCACAAAATCACATTCAGTTGTTAATGGCTTTTTCACTGCACTGACCTTCCTTGGATTCAAACCAGCAATGACCTTCGCTTTCCATTGCCTGTAATTAAGGATGTCTGCCACCACCATAATCCAGTTTGGGGCCTGATTAATTCTCATAATTACCAAATGCATTTTTGCAGCTGTAGAAAAAGAAAGTCTAAGCCACTGAAATGAGATAGCTCCATGATAGGAAAAATAAATAACAGTAATGCTTAGCATTTATTTCATGTTTAATCATTATGTTTTAAGTTCTTGACATTCATTAACTAGTTGTTCTATATGACGTTACTGAAGAAGTAATACAGAATTATTATTTGTATTTTATGTCAGAGGGACAGGAAAGTATTTTGTCAGGTCTTTGGAAATGTAATTTTTAAATCCTTTGGCGCATAATTAAGCTTGCTGCCTCCCTTTAAAGAAAAGAGAAATCTCACGGCTATTGATGGTGACTAGAGAAGTGAAACATACACTGATCTCAATAAATAACCTCTATCGAAATGGACAAATTAATGATGCATTTTATGACTAGTTCATCATTATGTTCTACTTTTCCTTGCAGGGTCCACTAGCAATCTCTAAGGGACTTTAAAAGACTCTATGTTCAGAATAAAAAGCCAGAATCTTTTCACCTAAAATAGTTCAGCTGTTGTACTCAAAACACAAAATTGTATAAGTTGTAAGCCTTACAGAAAGAAGAGAGGAAATCTCCTAACTTGTCCCACTTCCAACTCCCCTTTTCAACATTCCCCAACACTTGTTTCCAGCCACAAAGAACTATACATGTGATATATTTATCAGTCTCTATTTATTGGGTGCTTACCATACCTAACACAGTGCTAAATACATTTCTATCACACATGGACTCCCTGCACATTATCTACTAAGTAGTGGTTATTGTCTCCTCCTCATTGTATGGGAAGTTGTAGTTTTTAGAAAACTAAAACTCAGTGAAACACAGAAACAAGTATGAAGTACAACTGATAGAGTTAAAACCCAGTTCTTTCTGACTGGAAAACTAAAAAACAAAGCAAAAAACAACCTATGAAATCACTTAAGTTTATCTTTGGGCTTTCTTAACACTAAATATTCCCTCAGCAAATTTCCCCCACTGTGATAACCCACCCGGTGTCTAAAAGTTAGTCTTTCTCTTCTCTCAACAAAATTTATTTGACATGCTCTTCTGTCAGACCCTCACAAGCTAAATTCAGTGGTTAGCTTCTAAAAAGGTACCATCTTGGTGTGTCTCCTTCACTCCTAGATTACAGTTAACCAGTAATTCCCATCAATCATGTCTTATTAATTCTTATTCTATTTCTGTCATTACTACTTGTAGCCCAGGCTGTAATCTGGAACAATAGGTTCCCCTTACTCCCATCTGTTCCTACCAGCCCAAAATTGCTGCTAGACCAATAATTTCCAGATACTGTCTTAATTGTACAGATTTCTGACTCAAAACCTTCTGTGGATCCTCCTTTCCTCTCATAGCAACTCTAGAGCTTAGTATGTTGCTTTTAGTGCATCTCATATTATTTCCCCACACTATTAGCATGATCCCCATTGCCTATTCAATTTAAGCTTAGCTTTATTAAGATCTCATAAATTGTCATTATATATTAATAAGTCATTATTAGATATGATAATTTAATTTAATAAATTTGATAATTTTTTATTTAATACTTATTATAGAATCTAATAATTAACTGGTTACTAATTTTAGGTCTTGCAATTAAGGCATTGTGGGTGGCACACTAGCTTATCATGGAAGATTCTGTCTGAATTGCCTGACAATGAGCTGAATTGCCTGAGAAAAGAGCAATAGCTCCTACTCTCAGCAGAAAAGGCTGCATCAGATCTCAACTTCCACCAAGATTTCCAGGCCCTGAGCAGCAGCATATACAGGATCTCTTTAATAAATCTTGCTTGAGCTTAGAAAATCTAGCACCCAAACTCAGACTATTTCCCTTCTGGTGACTGTCACAGTTGTCCTATAAAGGTGAGCAACGTGAGACGAAGTCACTCTCCTGAAGAGCAGGCTCACGGTGCACACTTGTTGCTTGACCTGAACTTTGCTCTGAGCAGGATGCTAGGAGGATGAAGAGTGCTGGCAACAATAACATTTTTAATGGAGGGAGAGGCGTGGTCTCTTGCCAAAATTCAAAACATCAGATGGGTAATAGTTAAAGACCTCAGAAACTTCACATGATCCAATGACTATCTAAAATAAGCTTAAGTTAGAGCACAAAGGTAAACACTGTTGATTTATAAGTTGTGTAGTGTATATATATAGCCACATGGGTTGCAATTTCTGAATTATAGAAGATTAACTTTCCGTTAAGTTCAAGTGTACAGTGTCCAATTCAGAGTCAAAAATAAAGGGAACTATGAGTAGCAAATGAAGGAAATGGAGTTCAAGGTTACCTTAAACTTAAAATTCTAGGACTTCCAAAACCTAGAGTAACAAGGAAGAAGGAAAGCGAGAAAGAGAGGGAGATATATTTCAGATCATATTGAAGTGAATGAGGCAGAAAAGTTGATATTGAGCTGTAAAATGGCCTATATACTGGTGACATGGAAAGAGTCAGACAATGGATTATAATAAAAAAGTGCTCAGAAGAATAGGAACAACAATAAAAATGGCAAGCACATGTTTGCTGAAGGCAAATAGGGTATAAATACCCTATATGGATTATTTCATTTAATCTTTAAGACAAACCTATATGACAGATGTTGCTGCTTTTCTTTTCTGCTAGTAACAAAACTAAATCTCAAAGAGCTTAAGTCTCTCATGTAAGTATATTTATTTTTTATATTTGTATTGATGTATAATAAATGGACATAGATTCACAATGCATGTGATAATTCAATACAATCATACACTGTGTAAAGATCAAATCAACGTACGTAGGATATCCATCATCTTAAAAATTTGTCTTTTTATTCTAGAACTATTTGAATTCTTCTCTTGTAGCTATTTTGAAATGTACAATAGATTACTATAAAATTACTATCACCCTTCAAGGAAGTTTTGTGATCAAGAAAAAAGATTAAAGGGGAGGGGAACTGACCCACAGTCACACAACCATCAAAAAGCAGAGGCAGAATTTGAAGCTAGTCTGCTCCACCCTGTCTCATGCTCCTAACCAATATACCACACATGCTATTAATAGCCCCACACTGCAACTACTACCTCAGGGATATTCCCACACACACACATTTTACTCTAGACATACACTGGGAGTTATCTCTGATCTTCCAGTGTACAAGTTGTGAGGGAAAGAATAGATAAATAGATTTGACACAGGAGTCAGCATTGCTGCAGTCCTTCACTTTTGGTTAAGTAGGAGCAAGCACACAGGACAGGATAGTTCGGGTATTGGAAAGAAATCAGGTTCAACTGCTCAGCCTTACAGACCCCTGCAGTGCAGATGGGCTGTGACACAGGCTGCAGCAGGAGAGCCAAACTGCCATGCTCATGACCTTTACTGATGTAGCATTGCAAGCAGCTTTTACATTCAGAAGCTTTTCTTCCAGAACCGTGAATGAAGAAAAACTAGAAAACACAGAATGAAGATAGCAAAATGGCTGAAAACTGGATTTTGTTTAATGTGCTTAGTCAGACAGGCAGATCGTTGGTTAACAAACATTTATGGATAGCTTTTTCTAGATGAGGTTCACTAAAAGCTATGGAGAATATAAAAATATATAAAATACAATCTTCAAGGTGCTAATAGCTAACAAGACATTATATGGCACAATGTACCAAGCTCTGTACAGTGTAAGGACATTACCATCCAACAAGGTTCATGAATCTCTAATTCCTCAGGGCCTAACACCATACTTAGTGCACACATAACTGCCTAGGTTAATTTAGCAACACTAAACACACTCATTGAACACACTTAGCTGGGTAGACATCTTTGTTTCACAGGAATAAATAACTGTAAAATCATACAGGGATATGATTTTCCTTTCATTATATTCTTTAAAATGCCATAAGTGAAGAAAGCTCACTTTAAACAAAACTTAAATCAATCTTGTAATTAGTTTAAAATTATTCAGGCCACTCATATACTGTCTTGATTCATTTTTATCAGCTCTATGCCATACAATTTCTCCAACCAACTCTCTTTCTCTTTAAATCACAAACGCAGTGGTTGATAACAAAAAGGATATTCATACACTGAAAATACTTCCCCTTACAAATAGTTTCCTTTACAAATAAAACCAAGAAATATCAAAATTTTTAAAATCCAGAAGAGCAAGAGTTGGTTTTTGCTATTTGGTTTCATTAGAGTCACTATAATTTATTTTAGATTGTGGGCGTTTGATCTAGCACATAATTTTATGACCTTCCCTGGAAGAAGAAAGGTCTAGCCAAGAATTTAAACTGCCATGTATGGCTGCACCAACCTCTGGGGTCAAACCCCAAAGGAAACAAGGTTACCAGGCATACTTCACTTTTTCAGACCAGTGAATTCCTGAAAACAGGTAAACAAACCAACAAACAAAAACCCCAAGCACATAAGAAGTTTAACTATAAATGAAACATTTATTAAGCTATTAATAAAGGTTCCAAATTAACTATGTCAGATACTATATTAATTGCTTTGCACAGTGCCTGGCATGTTTCAGGCTTTTAATAAATATTTGTTGATTTAATACATTTTTAATCTCCAAAAGAAAAGCCAGCACCCCAGAAAATTTGGCAAAATAGCTAATAAATGGTGATGCCTACGTACTTTGTTCTATACTGAGATGACCTTCATCTAGTAAAAAAGTCTGATGATTCTGCATCGATTTTAATTTACAAAAAATTGACTTGGTTTTCTATAATTTGAATGTCCTTAAACTGGGCATTTGAAAGGACTCTTCCATGTGTAAATAGAGGCATATGGAAACACAAATACAATGTTCTGCATGTATAACTGAGAGGTTGAAACTGCAATCACTTGACATTGTATTGCTGCATGTATACAATTTTGAGGTCCTTTGAGTAGGGCACTGAAAATATTATTTATCCTGATAATCATTATATATCAAAAACAAAAATATACAACATGTAATTAGTCTTTCATGTGAATTTTTTTTCAATTATGGAATAGGTTTAATTTTCTCTTACTCCAACTTTTAGTTTATTATTATAATTAAATTTTATCTTGCTTTACTTCATCAATCTAATATAGACACATAGATACATAAATACACAGAAAGAGAGAATACTTGATAAAGGGATATTCTCCATTAGAAAAAAAGAAAAAGTGGATTTAAACATAACTGATATTTGGCCTCTATAGCCTTTTCAACCTCTAACCTTTTAGAATATGAATTACTGATAAGGAACAATTATACCCACTTTTCTTCCTTTTACTGGGAACAAACTTTACATGCTCTCTTCCTTATTTTTGTTGCTATTGTTATACATATAGCACTCTATATTCTCTCCAAATCATGTCACATTAATCTAATAATCAGCTTAACTGGCAGCAAATCATTTATTGGTATTTTCACATTGCAGATGGAAAAATCACAATAGGGAAAATTTGTGATTGATCAATATCCTGAATCAAATAAGGAAAATGAAACAAAAAGACTTGTTTTAACTCCCAGGCTATGTATCCTAAAGATTAACCAAGTAATGTTATTGATTACTCTTATTTTTAAAGTACTGTCATACCTATGAACTTAAAATTACACAATATATAAGAGCAGATATTTCAAATATAAAGATATCTCTGTATCTTATTTCTACAGAAGTTTTATTTTAAAATATTTACATTAAATCTAAACAAAGACAAGTCATATATTGAGTATAATGTAATATTAGATTACCTGTATTTGGATTTTGTTTACCAGTAACTGGAGGTAAAAAGAATACACATCAATAGAATCTATTTATATTCTCCCTGCATTATTTGTGGGGTTTGGAATGACCTTAATAAATTAAATATTATGAATACATTGGCCCTCGGAATCAAGAATGAAGAAGATGTAGACATTGTCTTGCAAATCTATGACCTTGCTTGCTTGAGAGAGTCAGTAACTGTCATGGCCATGCCAATATGAATGATGGATATTTTAAAATGTTCCAGAGTCCTTCATTGAAAACAACAATAGCTTTACATATAATCTGCCCCATGTAGAGTTCCTGAGACTTAGCAGACAGCCAGGTATAGGAATTCAGGAGAGTCAGTAATAGATTTCAAGTTCCCTCTGTACCTTAGTAAATAAATGAAAGGTAATTCATTTATCTACCCTCAATTCCTTCTTTAGGAAAGTAAGGCTAATAACATCAAATTTAAAGAGCTTTGATAAAAAAGAGTGTCACTGCCTCGGCACCTGTGGCTCAGGTGGCTAAGGCGCCAGCCACATACACCTAGGGTGGCGGGTTCAGATCCAGCCTGGGCCTGACAAACAACAATGACAGCTGCAACACAAAAATGGCCAGGCATTGTGGCGGGCGCCTGTGGTCCCAGCTACTTGGGAGGCTGAGACGAGACTCGCTTGAGCCCAGGAGTTGGAGGTTTCTGTGAGCTGTGATGCCACAGTACTCTACCCAGGGGAATAGTTTTGGGCTCTTTTTTCAAAAAAAAAAAAAAAAAAAGAATGTCACTTAATGGAGACAGACTTACTGATTTTATTCATTGTACAAGTGAGTCTTCAAGATGGGAATCTATAGACAGCAGTTGAATTGTTTATACAACACAGGCTTAACGTGTGTCCTGATCAAGTTGTTGCTGGATTTTTCCATCTGACATATTATCTTCCTCCTAAGTATAAGGTTTGAACTTCCAGGGATAATGATCTATGGAAGATTTCTATTGTACTTGACAATATTTGCACTTATTATTATTTATCTTTTTTTTTAATTACAGTTTCATAGAAGTCTGTGAAATTTGTTGTTTTTAAGTGGAGTCACAGGTGCAAAAAGTAGTGAATAATCCCAGCCATACCTCATCACCTTAATTAAGTCTATTTGGTTAGGTCAAATAGAAGTCTATGAGATTTGTTGTTTTTAAGTGGAGTTGTGGGTGCGGAAAAGAGTGAATAATCCCAACCGTACCTCATCACCTTAATTAAGTAGCCAGAGCTGTATTACCACCAGCTTTCAACAGGATATGGCAGCCCTTTGCTAATAAACTGAACACCTGTAGTCCCTTGAAGGGTTTAATTCCCTGTGATACACAGATGAGTTTTATTTCAAAATCTGAGAAACATGTGATATGTATCTAATTCTGATTCACAAACCCATTGATCAACTAACATCTTGAAGCTCAGTATTGAGCATTTTATTTTGGCACTTGTATTTACTCCTATGCCTTCTTCTTTACGTATTTATTGTGTTCTTTTCTTCTACCGTAGGAATGCAAACTGGAAGCTGGTCAAAGCTGGGAAGCCAGAAGCACTAAATGCAACAGCAACAAAAAAGAAACAATTATCCCCAGTAAACACAATTTTCTCTCAGAGTGGCATTAAGTAACTCATATAATGTTAACTTCTGATTCTTTTCTTCTTTTTGCTGTCAACTTCCAGACAACCCTTTAGAGGAAGAGGGAGAGGGAAAAAGTCAAGAGAAACCTGAAAGCACTTGGCTGGTTTTACATGAGCTCTGCTCTCTTCCTGTTTGACTTTCCAATAAAGACCGGATCCAGTAAAGGGACCCCTGTGCATACGAGATTTCTCTGTCAGAACTGTTGTCCACACAGCTGCATGGAGAAGGGAGGCATCCTGGCCTTTTACATAGCTCCAAGGTCAAAGACATTATTCATCACTGTATCCTCAGCTTCTAGCCAGGAGAAGGTGCTTGTAGAATAAATTTGAAAATAATTATGTATTTTTGAGCGTATGCAATAAAATGCCTTTAAATGCCTTATTTTCTTTCTTTCTTTTTTTTTTTTTTTTTGCAGTTTTTGGCATAGGCTGGGTTTGAACCTGCCACCTCCGGCATATGGGACCAGTGCCCTACCCCTTTGAGCCACAGAATGCCTTATTTATAAAACATACTTTTCCCTGACCAAAATATATCAAATCTATTGACTATGTTGACTGACCCTTGAACTTCCCCCACCAATACATATGTATTTGCTATAATTCATTGTTTCTCACCTTCTTATCCCACTAATCAGCCTCTGTCAGACTTCCTTGCCCATTCAGATGTTTTGACTAATTTCAGTTTTACTAACAGCCAGCCTCTAAGATTATACCTTTGATCTTTTCTTCCTAAATAGTACAGGAAAGTGAACCTAAGAAGATTTTCCCAAAAAAACTACAGGCTGGTTCTGCTCTCACTAGCCAGCCCCTGCTACCTCCAGCTGGCTGTTTAAGGACAGCAACCCCAGGGGAACTCTTACCAGGCTCTGTAGCAGCCTTCTCAGACTCATCTGTCCCACTTCCACTCCCCCACACCCAGAGGTCTGGGAGAACATTATGTCCTCCACAGTCTGTCTGGGAAGTGACAGGGAGTTGAGTTTCTTTACTTGCTATAGCGTGGCTTTTGAGCAGTGTCAGCAGTAATAGAGTTAATAATGTCCCAGCAAGGCATGGTCCGAGCAGCACTGCTACAAGCTCAGGTATTGGGGGTTTGACAGTGTCTTCTTTGTGAAAGGAGCTATAACACACAGTGTCCGTGAGCTTCCCTCCTGCCTCCCTCTGCCATGAGACAGGAAGTGCTTCAGAACATTGAAGCACTTTAGTGTTTGTATCAACAGATTCTCTCAACAAGATTTCCCTGGGCTGGAGGCCAGAGAAACACCTGCTACTATCACAGATGTCACTACAATGAAATAGTCTGTTCAACAAGTACGTGGCCAAGACCCAGAATGAAGCTCTCTTATAAAAGTGACATTTTAATTAGACTTAAAATAATTATTTTCAAGAAACAATGAAGTAAGCTAAATTCTTCTGTTGCTACCTATTTTTAAAGCCATTTTTCTAAGCCAAAACAACTTTGAGAAAAGAAAACAAAATCAGAGGCCTAACATATTCTGATTTCAAGACTTACTATAAAGATATAATAATCCAGACAAGGTAGTTTTGGCATAATGACAGGCTCAGGGGCAAAGGCAACTTAGTAGAAAAAAAGAAGTGGTGGCAGAACAATTAAATATTCCTAAGCAGAAAAATAAACTTTGATATATACATTATACCATATAAAAAATTACCAAAAAGTGGCTTATAAACATAAATACAAAACATAAAACTGTAACAAAACTCATATAAGGAAACATAAGAGAAAATCTTTGTTCTCGAGATAGCCAGAGTCTCCAGATATGATATGACAGGTATGTCTTCACTTCGCTTTTTAAAAAGAGGCAGAAGAAGGGTTCTCTCTTCCTCCATGTGTACATGCTGAAGAAAGGCCATGTGAAAACATAGTGAGAAGGTGACTGTCTCTAGGCTAAGAAAAGAGCTCCCATCGGAAACCAAATTGCCCAGCAAAGTGATGCTGGACTCCGGGCCCCAGAATTGTGAGAAAATAAAGTTTTGATATTTAAGCCACTTAGTCTATAATATTTTGTTACGACAGCTCAAACAGACAAATGAACATAGATGAATAGACAAATTGTTGTTTGCTGACACAATAGAATGCTACTCACAAATAGAAAAAAAATGAACTGATGAACGCAAAATTTTAGGTGAATTCTATATGAGATCTCATATAAGAGAGATTGCGTAAAAGAAGCTAGAAAAAATATATTTAGAATATATTCTATATTCTATATATAGAACATAGTATATGTTCTATAATTCCATTTACATGAAATCTAAGAAATGAAAACTAAACTATAGTGACTCAAAGCAGATTAGCCATTGCTTGGGAAGGGGTAACGGGAAAAGAGCAAAGAATTACAGGGAGACATGAGGAAACTTTGGGGGTGAAGAATATGTTTGCTGTCCTGATTGTGGTGATGGTTTCACAAGTGTACAGTATTGATACATCAAAATCTATCAAATTTTATACCTTAAAATAAGTGCAGGTTATTGTATATCATGTATACCTCATTGAAGCTGTATTTAAAAGGCAAATACAAAATCATTACTTAGAAAAACACCTGTTGTGGGGATTAGTATGCTCCCACCGAATGGGCACAATATAAGGGCATATGGCACACCACTTAGGTGTGACACATAATTGCAGTAGGGTTTTTACCTAACAAATGCAAACATTGTAACCTGTTTGTACTCTCATAGTAATCTGAAATTTAAAAAAAGAAAAAGAAAAACACCTGTTTCCTCACAAAAGAAAAAAATAGATGAGAAGGATAGAAAGATTCCAATAGTATATTGCTAAGTGTGAAAAGAACAAAGGTCCAGAGCCTTGCTGCTACTACCAGTAGCAAACTTATTAGTTGTAGAAATGCTCCTAGATGCTTTATGTATAATAATTCACTTACTCTTGCTAATTAATATTCATGTGAGGTGGCACCCTTACTGTCCCCTTTTGCAAATAAGGGAACTCAGGTTTGGCCCAATCACACAGCTTATGTGAATGAAGGCTGCTATCCCCTACAGTTGGGTTTTAGTCCGGGCTCTTAGCCACTATACTTGATTGCAATATCTTGTTGTGTAAACTAACTGTGCATGCAAGGGCAGATGTTTTGGATTAGAAAAAGAGATAGAACTGTAGAAAGGATACTGGTGAAAGGCTAATTTATTCTTTAAATACTATCATCTTGTTTGAATTTTTAAAGCAATCAGTCCTGTATCACTTGATCCTTCTGAAAATAGATGCCGAGATGACAAGTTAGAAATGCAAGTAGTTTGTTGGAAAATAACACCTGTAAAATATAAAACAAAGAAGAAGACTGGGCAGAGAGAGGCTCATACTATCAAACAGATCAGCCTAAGGCTCTACCAACCCAATGGGGGGTTCTGAAGCAAAGATTGCCCATTAGAGGTATCTCCTCTCATGTTTGGTAGAAATGACCAGACCTCTGTAGCTCTGTCATGTTCACTCATTGGCTGTGGACTACTGAGAAGGAGTGTGCCCTTGGCCTGAACAGAAACTTAGGAGGATTCTGAAGGCACTGCAGAGGAAAGCTGTCTGCTTCCTGCACTCTGTGTAGTAGAATATCAAGTTTTCTCCTGAGGGAGGTCTGCACAGCTCTCCTCCTTGGCTGTCATGCAACCAAATGGAATGAACACATTTTTTAAAAAGCTCTTATGTGTACCATAAATTACCCAGCTATTGATAAGACTGGTGGGTGAAACACCATTTTTAGTATGTTTTTACCCTTTGAGGAAAAGGAAAAACAAATGCCGTTTTGAACCTTCTTCCAAAGACTTTGCTAGTTACATCTGTCAAGTTAGAAGACAAGTCAACTTCCCTCTCAAAATAAACTCTACTCAAACAGATCTTATACTTTGCTAATTATACTCTCTCAAGTTGGAAACCTATTTACTATTACACAGCACTGTAATTTCCACGCAAAGGGAATAAGTCAAGGTGGAATCAAAAGTCATCGAAGCAAAAGTTTTCACTTTTGTTTTCAAATTCAGTATTGCAGACACACATACAAGTCAACAAGCTCTAAAAGGAAATAAATTTGCTGTTTTGCTTCTTTTCCAATCAAAGAACAAAGGATAAATCTCCAGAATATTGAATAAAAAGGACACAATGAAATATTCTAGTGGATCACCTGTTTGAGAAGTGGTTACATTATTAAGCCATATGAATAATTAAACAAGTATTTGCCACCTGCAGGAAACAGAAAACAAATGATAACATCAAGTGCCTCTCATCTTTGACTGCAAAAAAAAAACAAACTCATTTTCCCGAGAAATTAGTAGTTCCAACTTGATAAACTGGCACAAAGAAATTGAGAAAGAGCATTCTTTCAAACTTTACTTGCTGGTCTTTTTCCTCTGGTCCCTCTTTTATCTTTTTTAATCCATTCGCCTTGCCCCAAAACACACACACACACACATACACACACACATTACATTTTAAACTTGTAAGATGATTATGGAAATACATTGTGAATCAGGAGAGCAAGGGTTCATACTCATATCTCCTACTGAATATTCAGCCTTAGGTCAGTTAATTTTTCATTTAAATTAATCTTTAATTCAATCTTTGCAAATGCCCAAATAATGATTAAATGAAATATAAATAAGCAAACAAAGACATTCTTTCTGTGAAATGGAAATGTATTCTGCCTCCAAAGCACCAGACAGTCTCTCTCCTCAAGCAGCATTTTGTCTAAGAAAAAGCAAGAACAAACATGGGAAAACACCAGGGAAAGAAAAAACATGTAATAAAGAATTTTGAGCTTCTGACTTGTATAAATGCAATGATAATAGCAAGATAGCAGTTTGAAGTGCCTACTTAAGATGAATTTGATTGCACATATGTAAAAAAACACAGAAGTTCAAGAATGTGAATCAGATAACATTTTAAACTAGCTACCCTTCTTTGAGCTCTTTGCTGTGTTTCAGAGTGTACTAAGCATTTTATTGATTAAACTTAACAACAATCTTAAGAGGGAGATATTAAAATCCTCATTTTAGAGATGAGAAAGTCAAACCCTAAGGATTAATACTTTACACAGGGTGGCGCCTATAGCTCGGTGGGTAGGATGCTGGCCACATACAGTGGAACTGGTGGGTTCGAACCCAGCCTGGGCTTGATATAACAACAATGACAACTGCAACTGCAAAAAAAAATAGCCAGGCGTTATGGCAGGCACCTGCAGTCCCAGCTACTTGGGAGGCTGAGGCAAGAGAATCACTTAAGCCCAAGAGTCTGCGGTTGCTGTAAGCTGTGATGCCACAACACTCTACTACCCAGGGCAACAGCTCGAGACTCTATCTCAAAAAAAAAGAAAAAAAGCTTCACACAGTGAAAAAGTCAGAATTCGAAAATAGCTCTGTATTCCTCAGCTTGTACTATAGTGACCCATATAAAGCAAAGGAACCATAACATTGGCTCTTAAATGTTGGTAGCATCAAAATCATTGGCCAGACTTGTTAAAACAGACTACTGAGCCCCACCCTCAAAGTTTCTGATTTGGTAGGTGGGACCAAAGAATTTGCATTTCTATCCAGCTCCCAGGTAATCCTAATGGTGATAGTCTGGACACTTCATTTTCAGCACTGTTCTAAACCTGTGGTCCCCCAGATCTTTTTTTTTTTTTCTTTCGATACAGAGCCTCAAGTTGTCACCCTGGGTGGAGTGCTATGGCATCACAGCTCACAGCAACCTCCAACTCCTGGGCTCAAGCTATTCTCCTGCCTCCACCTCCCAAGTAGCTGGGACCACAAGCACCTGCCACAATGCCCTGCTATTTTTTGGTTGCAGTCGTCATTGTTTATTGGATTTGAACCCACCAGCTCAGGTGTATGTGGCTGGCACCTTAGCCTCTTGAGCCACAGGTACCAAACCCAGATCTTTCCATTTCAGGCAGCAAATAAAAAAAATAATAATAATTTGAAAGGTCACAAAAAAATTGCATTTTATTGTGCTTAGTTGTTACATAAATAACACACTAAACAAAAAAGAAAAGCTACATTCTAGTATCTATAATTTTTTACTTAAGGTATAACTTAGTATAAAACAGACTTTGCAAGTTTTGAGAAACACAGTCATGTAATCAATACTACAAGATACAGAACAGTCCTATGATTCCAAAAATCTTCCCATGCTTCATTGTAAAAAGAATTGGCTCTCCCCAATCCTCAGACAGAAACTTTTGCTATGAAGTATGTTTTCTGTTTCTATTGCTTTACATTTTGTAGAACATATAGTATGTAGCCATTTGATTCTGGCTTCTTCCCTTAGCATAATATATTTGAGATTCTTCTATTTTGTTTTGTATAGTTCGATTCTTTTTATTGCTGAAGAATATTCTATTGTATGAATTTATTACATTTTTAAATTTATTTTTATTAAATTCTGTGTACATTAATGCACTTATGAGGTACAACATACTGATTTTGTGTATAATCTGGAACGCTTACATCAAGCTGGTTAACATAACCTTTACCTCACTTATTTATTTGTTGTGTTAAAACATTTATGCTTTTTTTTCTTTTTTTTTTCTTTTTTTTTTTTTTGAGAGAGAGTCTCACTATATAGCCCTGTGTAGAGTGCTGAGACTTTACTGTATTTCCTGATCACTTCCAGGAGTCTTATGGTTGAGTCTCTGGGGTTTTCTAAGTACAAAATTTTATCAGCAAAGAGCAAAAGTTTGTCCCCCTCTGCCTCTATTTAGATGCCCTTTATATCCTTCTCTTGTCTAATTGCATTGACTAGAGCTTATAGCACAATGTTGAATAATAGTGGAGAGAGTGGACATCCTTGTCTGCTTCCAGTTCTAAGTGGAAAAGCTCTCAGTTTTTCTCCATTCAGTTTGATGTTAGCTTTGGGTTTGTCACAGATGGCTTCAATCAGCTTAAGAAATGTGCCCCCATGCCTATTTTCTTTTCTGTTGTTTTTTTTTTTTTTCTTTTTTGAGACAAGTCTCACTATGTCGCCCTTGGTAGAGTACTGTGGCATCACAGCTCACAGCAACCTCAAACTCTTGGACTTAAGTGATTCTCTTGCCTCAGCCTCCCAAGTTGCTGGGACTACAGGCACCCACCACAATGCCTGGGTAGTTTTTTGTTATCGTTGTAGTCATTATTGCTTGGCAGGTCCAGGCCGGGTTTGAACCAGCCAGCCCTGGTGTATGTGGCCAGCGTCCAGCGTCCTAGCCACTGAGCTACAGGCGCAAAGCCTATACTCTACTCTTAATAGTTTGACATGTACCCTTGCTTTGTGCACATTAGGTGAGGTCCCACCAGATACCCTCCCTCCTCTGGCTCCCTCCCTCCCCTCTCCTCACCCACCTCTTCCCTCTTTCATTTTGGACTATAGTTGTGTTTTATCATTCGTGTGAAAGTGTGGGTGATTATATATTGGTTTTGTAATAGTATTGAGGACACTGGATACTTTTTCTTCCATCCATGAGATACTTTATTAAGAAGAATATGTTCTAGCTGACTGCTTTACTTACGGTGTTCTTGGCTATGCAGAAACTTCTTAGTTTACTCAGACCCCAGTAATACACAATTTTGGTGTTGCTTCAATTGCCCAGGGAGTCTTCCTCATAAAATATTTCTTCAAGCATTTTCCCAGTACTCTGTCCTAGTATCTTTATAGTTTCATGTCTTATGTTTAAATCTTTTATCCAGTGAGAATCAATTTTTGTTAATGGAAAAAGGTGAGGATACAATTTCAGTCTTCTACAGCTCACCAGTCTGTTCTCCTCGCACCATTTGTTAAACAGGGAATCTTTCCCCCAATTAATGCTTTTGATAGGCTTATCAAAGCATTCAGATTGTTTCCACTTTGAGCAATTACCAAAAAATGGCTATTACAAAAGTTTTTGTGTGTGTACCTTGGAATAGGATTGCCAAATGTATAGAAAGTATATGTTGAACTATACAAGAAACTACCAGACTCCTCTCTTTCCCGCCTCTCTGCATTCCTTCTCTGCTCTCTCTCTTCTGTCTTCCCCCTCGTTCTTCTCTACGCTACTCTCTCTCTTCTCTTCCACACTCTCTCCTTATCTCTCTCCCCTCTGTTCTCCCCTCTTTTCTCTCCTCCTCAGTGCTGCTCTGCAGCCTCCCTCCCCCCTACCAATAAAGACTTTTCATACAAAAAAAAAAAAAAAAACTATCAGACTGTTTCCAAAATGGTAGCACCATTTCATGTCGCACCAGTCATGCATGGGCGCTGTTCCACATCCACACGGAGACTTAATGTTTGTCAGCTGTTTCATTAGTTTTTAATCTTAGCCATTCTAATATGTAAATAATGAAATCTCACCGGAGTTATTATTTGTAATTCCTTAATGACTAATGATTTGAGTATCTTTTAATATGTAACTTTATTCTTTATTTTTTTCAAAGGTATTTTGTCTATTATATGTCTTTTGCCTTCCCATACAAATGCGAGAATCAGCTTGTTAATATATAAATGACATCTTGCTAGGATTTTGACTGCCATCTCATAAACTCTATAAATCGGTTTGAGAAGAATTGAGATCTGAGCAAAATCGGATCTTGCAGTCCATGAATACTTAATTTATTTAAGTCTGCTTTGATTTCTTTTATATTATTTTCAGCATACAGATCTTGAACATACATTTTAAGATTTTTATGTAAGTATTTCATTTTCTTGTAGTGGTACTTATTAAATTTTAATTTCTAATTTTTCATTGCTAGTTTATCAAATAATTCAATTTTCAAAGATACAGTGCTAAAAAATGGGAAGAATGCATAGGAAACTGTCAATAAATATTTTTGGCTTAGTAAATAAATTAATGAATAAATAAAGTGAAGAATAAACAGAATAAGAAAGCAATTTCAGGTTCTAGAGCAGAAAGTAAACCTAAGGAAGTAAAGGGTCAAGATGTCTAAATTTGATCCTGATATTACTCAGTTATCTCTGAAGTTCATGTCATGTTCCTTAGCCCTCCAATTATGTACAATCCTCTTGACATTCTCTCAACTTCTGTGTAACTTATTCAAAAGCCCAATTGTAGCCACACCCCTAGTCATTTTCTGTCAACCCATCCTGTTTTAGCTTTTTCATAATGCTTGTTATTGCTTGACCTTTTCTTTTTATTGACTTATTTGATTATTTTTGGTCTTCCCTCACTAGTTTTGTATACTGCTATATTAAAGCACTTAGAACAATGTCTGACACAAAAAAGCATCAATATTCTTTAATTGAGTGAAAGAAGAAAGGGATGTGTGGATACAGAAATGAGCTGCAAAAATAACCTTTTGTAAATATAACAAAAAATAAAAACCCACTCAAAAGAAAAAGAAATGGGTGATGCCTGTGGCTCAAAGAGTAGGGCGCTGGCCTCATATGCTGGAGGTGGCAGGTTCAAACCCAGCCCTAGCCAAAAAAAAAAAAAACTTCAAAAAAAAAAGAAAAAAAAAATCATAAGGTACTAGAAATAATTTTATAAAATATACAGGAACTTCAGGGAAAAAATATTAATATAAAATATTGCAGGACATGAAAGAGCTGAATAAATACCATATTCATCATTAAGAAACTTAATATCACAAAAGATATTAATTTTTTTAAAAAGAAAACCTATATATGAAGAGGTACTTTCCAGAGTCAGCAGTGGGGTAAGGGGATTGAGATAAGTGAGGGCCTTCATTAAGGTACAGAATTGCTGAAGTCCAATAAAAAATCAGTAGTCAAGATAAATATTTTAATGTAATATTTTTAAAAATCAAAATTAATGTAAAAAGTCAGTGATTGCCAAAATGTAAACATTGTCAACAGAGTATGAAAAAAATCAAGTCTTGATTTTTCACTTCACCTCTGCCTCCAATATGGTTTAGCACAATGCTATGACTGCTCCTGTCTTTACCAAAATTGTTGATATTTTATTTTGTTAGTCAGACTTTTTGTATTATTTTTTTATTTTCAAAATATTGAATTAAAATATTATTTATTCCTATTGTTGAATATTCTTAGCAACTCCTTATGTTTTAGACCTAAGAAAAACATTTCATTCATCTTACTTGATCTACTCTAGTTTTAGTACAGATAATTTCAATGAAAATTATTATATATAGAACTTTAATTTACTAAATTGACTCTAAAATCTATAAATAAGAATATAGGTCTTGGCTAGGGGTAGTGTCTCATGCCTTTAATCCCAGTACTTTGGGAAGCTGAGGCAGGAGGATTGCTGGAGCCTAGGAGTTTGAGATCAGCCTGGGCAACATAATAAGACCCCATCTCTACAAAAAATAGAAATAAATTAATAAATTAATTAATTAATAAATACCAGTTTAAAAATACCAAAAAAGGTATTAACATCTAAGACCTGGTAATATTTGAAAAATCTAGTAATTATGACTAGGTAATTATTAACATAGTAATTATTATCATCAGAGGCTAAATTATAACCTTCCTCTATCTCATAAAGGACAGAAAAAGAGGTATAGTAGCTCAAGTGTGTGGCCAAAGGAACAGACAAAAGTAATGTATTTATCAGGGTTTTCCAATGAAACAGGAACAGTAGGAGATATGGAAGGGAATTTACTAGGAAGTATTGGCTCACATGATCACAGAGATAGAATAGTCCCAAAAGGACAACTGCAAGCTATGGCAGCCTCTCCCCCCCAGTCAACTCCAAGAGACACCACCCCACCCACCAACCCACCCCCGCCCTGGGAGTACACTGGTGCAAGTCTTTAAGTTCAAAAGCAAAGAACCAAAAGTCTTATGCCCAAAGGCAGGAAAAGAGATAGTGTCTTGCTCTGGAAAGGAGAGAGAAAAATCCTGCTTCCTGTGCTGGTTTGTTCCAGCTGGGCCCCAATCAATTGGATGGTGCCTGCCTATACTGACAGCAGGCTCAAAGACTCAGTTCACTGACTAACACATCAATTTCCTCTGGAAACCTCTTCTGCTATTTCCTTTCTCAGGATTTCACAGTTCTCTTTCTAAAGGTCTTTCACATCCTTTGTTAGATAATTCCCAGATATTTCATCTTCTCTGGAGCTACTGTAAAAGCTATGGAGTCTTTGATTTTATTCTTGGCTTGACTATTATGACATATATGAAGGCTACTGTGGCATTGATTTTGTATAAGATAGCAGCCTGAGATGCTGCTATATTCCTTGATCACTTATAAGAGCTTTGTAGTTGAGTCCCTGGGATTTTGTAGGTATAAGATCATGTCATCAACAAAGAGCAAGAGTTTGCCCTTCTCTGTCCCCATTTGAATACCCTTGATCTCCTTCTCTAGCCTGATTGCAATGGCTAGAACTTCCAGCACTATGTTGAATACAGTGTTGACAGTGGGCATCCTTCTTTAGTTCTAGATCTGAGTGAAAATGCTTTCAGTTTTACTCCATTCAATGTGATATTGGCTGTGGGTTTGTTCTAGATGGCCTCTATCAATTTAAGAAATGTCCCATCTAAGACTATTTTCTTAAATGTTCTTCTCAAGAAAGGATACTGAATATTGTCAAAAGCCTTTTCTGCATCAATTGAGAGAATCATATGGTCTTTGTTTTTCATTTTATTTATATGGTGACTTACATTTATAGATTTACGTACATATGTTGAACTAACCTTGCATCCCTGGGATAAAACTCAATTGGGCATGATATATAACTTTTTTCATGTATCACTGTATTCTGCTTACTAAGATCTTACTGAATATTTTTGCATCAATATTCATTAATGATATTGGTCTATAGTTTTCTTTTTGTTATTGTGTCTTCTCCTGGTTTGAGGATCAGGGTGATATTTGCACTGTAAAATGTGTTGGAAAGGATTTCTTCCTACTCCATATTTTGGAATAGATTATGCAATATGGGTACTAGTTCCTCTTTGAAGTTTGGTAGACTCCTGGTAGAATCCTGAAACCATCTGGTCCAGGGCTTTTCTTTTTTGGAAGATTTTGTATTGTTTATGCTATTTCAGTGCTTGATATAGGCCTATTCAAAATTTCTAATTCTTTCTGGTTGAATTTAGGAAAGTGACATGTTTTCAGGTAATGGTCCATTGCCTCTCCATATTTCTGGGCATAGAGTTTTTTGTAGTAATCACTGAAGAAGAATCGACTTCATTAAAATGTCCATACTACCCAAAGCAATCTACAGATTTAATACAATCCCCATCAAAGCACCAATGTCATACTTTGAAGAACTTGAAAAAATAGCACTTTTTTTCATATAGAATCAGAAAAAAACTCTGAATTTAGAAAGAAAAACAAATCTGGAGGCATCACATTACCAGACTTCAAGTCTATAGTGACCAAAACAGCATGGTACTGGCATAAAAATAGAGGCATAGATCTATGGAATGGAATAGAGAATCTAGAGATGAACCCAGACACAAATCATCATTTGATCTTTGATATACCCAACAAAAGCATGCAGTGGGGAAGAGAATCC
Organism: Otolemur garnettii; assembly: GCF_000181295.1. Taxonomy (NCBI): domain Eukaryota; kingdom Metazoa; phylum Chordata; class Mammalia; order Primates; family Galagidae; genus Otolemur; species Otolemur garnettii. The sequence continues at coordinate 5,167,063 of NW_003852526.1, read as the reverse complement.
CTATTTAATAAATGGTGCTGAGAGAACTGTTAGCCACATTCAGAAGACTGAAACTGGACCCACACCTCTCACCATTGACAAAAACTGATTCTCACTGGATAAAAGATTTAAATTTAAGACAAAACAATAAAAGTTCTAGAAGAGCATGTGAGGAAAATATTGGCCTGAGAAAAGATTTTATGACAAAGAACTCCCTGGCAATTGCAGCAACACCAAAAACAAATAAATGGGATTTGATCAATCTAAAAAGCTTCTGCACAGCTACAGGTACCATAGCCAAAGCAAACAGCCTTCAAACTGGGCAATTTTTGCATGTTATGACTCCGGCAAAGGCCTAATAACTAGAATCTATAGAGAACTCAAATTAATTAGCAAGAAAAGAGGGGAAACTCCTATTAACAAATGGGCAAGAGACTTGAACAGAAACTTCTCAAAGATGACAGATGAATGGCCAAAGAACACATAAAAAATGCTCATCTTTAATCATCAGAGAAATGCAAATCAAAACCACTCTGAGATATCACCTAACTCCAATTAAAATTAGCCCACATCACAAAATCCCCAAACTGCAGATGCTGGCATGGGTGTGAAGAGAAGGGAACACTTCTACACTGCTGGTGGGATTGCAAACTAATACAACCTTTATGGAAAGAAGTATGGAGAATCCTCAAACAATTAAAAGCTGATCTTCCATTTGATCCTGAAATCTCATTATTAGGTGTCTACCCAGAAGAACAAAAATCATTTTATCACAAAGACATTTGCACCAGAATGTTTACTGCAGCTCAATTCATAATTCCCAACCCAAATGCCCATCAATTCATGAATGGATTAACAAAGTGTGGTATATGTATACCATGAAATACTATGTAGCCATAAGATAAGATGGAGAGGGCCAGGTATGGTGGTTCATACCTATAATCCTAGCACTCTGGGAGGCCAAGGCAGGCAGATTGCCTGAGCTCAGGAGTTTAAGACTTGAGCCAGAGTGAGGCCCCATCTTTAAAAATAGTCAGGCTTCGTGGCAGGGTCCTGTAGTCCTAGGCACTCAGGAGGCTAAGGCAAGAGAATCACTTAATTCTCTTGACCCCAAGAGTTTGAGGTTGCCGTAAGCTATGATGCCATAGCACTCTACCAAGGGTGACAAAACAAGACTCTGTCAAGAAAAGAAAAGAAAAGAGGAGACTTTTATGTCTTTTATGTTTATCTGGATGGAGTTAAAACACATTCTTCTTAGTAAGGTATCTCAAGAATGGAAAAAAAAATATCCAGTGTACTCATTACTAATATGAAACCAATATATAAACAATTACATGCCCACATAAATGATAAAACACAAATATAATCTAGTACAGGGCAGGAGGAGAGGAAGGAGGAGAAAGGGCAATTGGTAGAAGGGAGGGCAATTAGAGGGATCTCACCTAATGTGTATAATGTAAGGGTGGTCAGCACATCCCCTGGATGAAGGGCTCTTCTACAACTTGCACTTTATCCTTGGAATTGAGAACAACGTAACTTAAAAATTTGTACCCTCATATTAATTTGAAATTTAAAAAAAAAAATTTTCTCTGTGCTAGGCATGGTGGCTCATTTCCTGTAATCCTAGCCCTCTGGGAAACTGAGGCAGGTGGATTGCCTGAGCTCACAGGTTCAAGACCAGCCTGAGCCAGTGCAAGATCTTGTCTCTAAAAATAGCCAGGTGTTGTGACGGGTAGCCTGTAGTCCCAGCTACTTGGGAGGGTGAGACAAGAGAATTGCTTGAGCCCAAAAGTTGGAGATTGCTGTGAGCTATGATATCATGGCACTCTACCAAGGACAACAAAGTGAGACTATGTTTCAAAAAAAAAAAAAAGAATTTCCTCTAGAAACACCCACATGGACATACCTTCACCAGAAACAATCCTTCACCAGCCATCTAAGCATCCCTCAATCCAGTTGAGCTGACCCATAAAATTAAGCATTCCAAACAGTAAGGTCAAGAAATAACTTCTAAAGTAGCCGCTATTAAAAGAAAATCTCTGAATGGCCATATAGATCACACTTGTGACACAGAAAAGCAAAGAAGGAACCAGAGTCATCCAGGGACAAGATGAACAAAGAACTTGGAAGGGTGGGCCTAGAGTCCCAATTACTGATCTAGGGATGTCAAGAAAATAAGAGATATCTGTAAGGTCCTGGTATGAAAATACCTATTTATAGAGCAACTGAGAAGAACTACCAACTAGATTCACAGCACAACAATCCTCACAAATCTTCTTGTACACACCTTTGCCATGTGGTAGCTTCAGATGGTTCCTTTGTATTTGACCTACCTTGATTTTTTGACTTCTACTCTGGATTCTCTTTCCCATGAGGTCCTGAATCATAGATTTGTCCCTTTTGACTTTCTTGTTCCCCCTGCCTCCTGCCACCTTACCTAAGCAATTAACTCAACCTACTCCCTCACCTTTCACTAACATCTCCCATTTAGTTTCTACCTCTAAATGTAATCTTCTGTTCCTACTTCTAGTTCCTCATGAACAGTTAGACCTAAGGCTGTATGGCCTAGAGAGTGAAACTATACACATTTGCCTATCCAGACAGTAAAATATAAAAATAAACTAACAGAAAAATACAGACTCTTATTTTTTTATATTGTAGGACTTGAGTTACTATTTAAAAAATGAAAAAGGCTGAACTAAAAACTTGAAGAAAAAGATAGACCAATTTTATCTGCTATGAAATTGGATAAGAATTTGAAAAGAGATGCTAAGATACAGAATACATAGAATTTCTACTGATTATCAGCATCCAACACTAATTCATTTCTGTGAAACAAGTATACCATTCATCACAAAACTGAACAAAGAAACAGTGTCTACAGTCAAAAAAGGATTTTGTTTCTCTTATTTGGATCTGCCAAAACCTTTTCTAAAGCCTCTTATAAACAAAAAACAAGCAGATTATGCCATTTCTACTGTCAGATGAAACTCCCACATTTTTCTTTATGTACCTGCTCTCTCTTATAACCAGACATGGTGAAATTTAGTCTAAGTCACTGAAAATTGACATGGTTAGCACACTCATCACTACCTGTACCTGGAACAACAAGGTAAAAAAAGAACATCTGATGAAGCCTACTAACTCGCTTAGCAGTAATTTTCCTTCTATCCTATCTTCCTCAAAATAGCAATAATCTCATTGCTCAGTTATTATACATTTATTTCTAGTGGATTTTTCTCTGCTTGAATTAGCACTGTCAAACCAATAGTCACTTAAGAAATGCAAGTTACAAGATAATGACCAAGAGAAATGTATTGTCCAATATTAATTTTTTGTTTGACATAAATTGTTAGCACAAACCTCAAATATCGCCATTCCTAAGCAAGCTGGAGGCTTTATTATATCTTATTTATGGTGCCCTAAATACATTCTGGGGCTTATTATATTTTTACCTATTTCTGACCCCCAAAAAAGATTGGCTGTTAATATATTTTCCACTTTGGACTGCTTCACTTACTTGACATTTTCAAGAGGAAAATGATAATGCATTCTATAGGTCACTGACTCCTTTATTTCTTATGCTCTGTTCAGGACAGAAAGCCCACACATTTTCAATTAAATAATTCCAGAATCAGAAGACAAGAAGTAACATTGTTTATGTAGAGACTGGGCTGGGAATACTAACTAGCTTAGCACATCAATTCCTGGTAGATTCCTGCATGTCCTGTATTCTAAAGTTCACCTTGAAGTTTGCATTGCATTTTGTCATTCTCTTTAAATAAGTGTGTCTTTGCCAAAGGAGAGCAATGCAAATTTTTACTTCATTCTATTTAGTAGTCCTTAAAAACCAAAAATAAACACAAAACCACGGCTTTGTCAAATGATAATTTTCCAGTGGCATATGTATTTATGTCCCAGAACACTTTTCTTTTTTAATTTCCTTTCTTTACTAACTCATTCTAAAATTGTATGTATGAATGGGGGCTGAACCAAGGAGTGTGGGCATATGGCCTGTGCCTTGGACCATGGTGCCTTGCCTTGGACCTATGCTCCTTATGTTATATTCCTGTGGCCTTCATGGGTGAGTTTGTGGGCTACTACCTGAAATGGTTCATCACATCAAGGGAAAGGATTCCTAGTCTTTGGAGGAGGAAGGAAGCGTCTCAGAGCTCCAGAGCATCAGAAAATGAATGAACTGGTAGGCAAGGACTATGCCCAGGTTGTGAGCCTTAAGGACAAGTTAGAATTTGCCCCTAAAGGTGTTCTGAACAGAAACTCCCCAGAGAAGAATTAATGGAGGACATGGAACCCTGTGGCCCTGCTGTAGGACTTAACCGATTCTGCCACCATGTGGACCAGCCCCAGAACCCACATCTGACTCACTCTATTCTTACTTTAACTCCTCTTCCACCATATAGACGCACACATACTGGCCCAAGGGGCCAGTGAAGGGAAAGGCACTTGAGGATTCTGGCCCCAAAGCTGCACCTATTGGGCAGGCATCTAAGTTCATGAGCATATTGCCAGGAGGAGTGTTATGTAACACACTCTGGCTGCCAGTTTCCATGGGGAGATATTTTGGCCTTGGTGGGAAAAGCTGGGATTTAGGTGTTGCCTTTAGGATGGATACCTACAAGCCTCGTTCAATTTTCACTGGGAAGAATTCAAAAATTTACCTGGCTCCCTTCACTAACTTGCTCTATCCTTTGTGCCTCCCATTCTTACTGAAACTGTCTTGTTAACTCAAGAATGGATTCCTCAGGTAAGGAAAGCATTTTTTCTGCTCTGGGAGCCCAGGCTGTTAACTTTAGGACGGTAAAGAACATGTACCTAGTGAATTTTCTCAAAACAATCACCATCTTGTGGCTCAGTGGTAGGGTGCCATCCCCATATACTGAGGGTGGTGTGTTCGAACCCGACCCCTGCCAAACTGCAACAAAAAAATAGCTGGGCATTGCAGTGGGCACCTGTAGTTCCAAGAGAATTGCCTAAGCCCAAGAGCTGGAGGTTGCTGTGAGCTGTGTTGCTACGGCACTCTACCGAGGGTGACAAAGTGAGACTCTGTCTCTAAAAAAAAAAAAAACACCATCTTCCACACCCCCATCACTGAATCGTGCAGTCGCGAAAAACATAAGTAAAGTAGCATACGAGAGCCATAATGAAAGAAAATAAAATGAAATTGCACAATGTATATATACTGTCTTTAAAAGCTCCAAACACAAGTCTCCTAGAAAGCGCTTTTTCTTTTTTCTTTTTTTTTTTTTTTTTGCCTAGACTAGACTGTACTGGCATCATCATAGCTTATTACAACTTCAAACTCCTAAGCTCAAACAATCCCCTTCACTCAGCCTCGTTAGTAGCCAGGACTATAAGTGAGCACCGACCATGCTCAGCTAATTTTTTCTGTTTTCTGTAGAGACAGGGGGACTCTTGCTCTTGCCCAGGTTGGTTTTGAACTCCTGAACTCAACCATCCTTCTGCCTCGGCCTCCCAAAGTGCTAGGATTACAGAAGTGAACCACTGCATCTGGCCCCAGAAAGCATTTTAATAGGCAAAACTTTCACTTCCTCATTTAAATAGTTTTAATGGATTCACATTAACTAACTGATGGTAGCACTGTTGATAGATGGTGGATATAACAATCTTCCACAGAAATTTTAAGTATCACTCAAATTTTAGAATATGAGATATTTTTACTTTTACACACATATATTAATTCAATTTAACTTCCATTTTGTAAATTCCATGTCTTATGACATTAAAGTAGCATGTTGGTACAGATTCTCATTATTTTCCAGAAGGCAAAGTTACAAGTCCTTTCCCATCTATGCTAAGGCAGCTCAAATATTCACAGTATAGAGATAGTAATATGGGATTATTATATTCTACAATGAAAAATAAAGACACACACTGAGCCCTGATTGTATGTTAGGCACAGCTCTAGGTGTTGGGACATATGACTGATGAACCTGACTGTAAAAAACTTTCTTTTGAAACTATATTTTAGTTGGACTGGCAGAGAAAAAGAAAATAAATATAATAACAAGTTAACATATAGTGTGGTATACAAGATTAAGTGCCATGAAAAGAAATGAAGCAAGGAAGAGGGATGGAGGAAGAAAAAGTAGAATTTTTAAATAGACCAGGGAAAGAACTACTGAGATGATACATTTAAGTAAAAACAGAACCTGTAGAATGCACAAGCGAAGCCATACATATTTCTAAATGGGAAACAGAATAACAAGGTCAATGGCCCTGATGTGTTTTTGGTGCATTTAAGGAATAGCAAAGAGGCCAGGGGAATTGGGAAGGAATAAATGAAAGAAAAGTAGTAGGAAGGTCAGAGAGATACAAGGAAGGGTGGTGGGCTTGGAGCTAGCATGTGACATGTGATGTCTATGGATGTCACCCTCCTAAGTGGTGCAGTTTTATGTGACAACACCAGGTCAGCTGAACCATACAGGGCTTGGTAGGATATTGTAATGATTTTGGCATTTAGTCTGAATAAAATAAAAAAAGACACAGGAAAATGTTGCGCAGTACATTGAAATGCTTAGACTTAAAATTAAGCAGAATTACATTGTTTACCTATATATTTTTTCAAAGAATAGAGTGAATAAGGGGCAGCCCCTGTGGCTCTGTGAGTAGGGCACTGGCCCCATATACTGAGGGTAGTGGGTTCGAACCCGGCCCCAGCCAAACTGCAACAAAAAAAATAGCCAGGCATTGTGGCGGGTGCCTATAGTCCCAGCTACTCAGGAGGCTGAGGCAAGAGAATGGCCTAAGCCCAGGAGTTGGAGGTTGCTGTGAGCTGTGCAACACCATGGCACTCTACCGAGAGTGATCAAGTGAGATTCGGTCTCTACAAAAAAAAAAAATAATAATAATAGAGCAAAGAAGGACAACAGAAGAAGCCTGGAATCCTAATAGTTTCTGGAATAGTCCAGGAAAGAGACAATGATCCCCTGGCTGAGAGGAATAGAAGTAGAGGTCATGAGATGGTATGGAAATCTGATTATATTTCCAAGATTGCTGAAATTAATCTGACAGTAATTTGTTCTTCTAGCATCAGGTGAAGTCATTTTGCAGCACTTGCAAAACTAGCCTTACCATGTGCATTAAATGCTTCAGGAGCAGCTAGTCACTACCGCACTCCTCAGAGGGCTGAATACCAGCCTCCCAGTCCCCTCCTCTAAGCTCAGAAACAACAGCACCTGCTGAGAAGCACACCCAATGCTGGGGCCAGGATTCTAGTTTTATGGAGTCCCTCCTCTACAAGTTTTAATCATTTTATCGTCTTCCCTTTGTTCTCTTAACTTTAGTAATGATACCTGTTTTCTGCAATTGCTATGTCCCATGATATCATCATGTCCTTTTTTGGTCTCTTTCTTAGTTCTAAATACCTAGTCAACAATTCTTATATTGAATACGCGCACTTTAAAATAGATCCTTAAAATAACATGCATATCTGTCATAATGCCCTAATAAAATAACATTAAATTATTTTTTAAAATGAATCCATAAGGACAAGGTAATCAGGAGAAGATGCTAAATGGGAAAGTTTGAAAAACTGGAAAGCAGATGGAAAAATAGCAACTGACCTAGAAAGCCTGGGAATGCTAAAACCTAAGCCCATGGGGAAGAGAAATCACAGAAGCAAGCCAATCTGAAAATTTAAACCAAGAAATGTCTCAGTAACTGGGGGCATGGATATTACTGAGCAATGAGTTCCCCGGGTTTCCTTTTGGCCTCATGTATCCCAACCTGAGTGCTGAAGAAGCCAGCAACCTGGAAATACCAACAGGCACAAAATGCTCCTCAAAAGTCTCTCTGCAGCCAAATAAAAACCAGGCTGTCTAGCAAGTTAGGAAAAAAATTAGACAATGACCACTACATTCTAGCCAAACACCATAGAAAAAACTGTTAACCTATCCATACCTCCACCATCAAAAGCCAAGTGAGAAAACTAGGCTTCTATTCTCACCAAACTGTAACAAATCATCCAGTCCCTCTGCAGGAAGGTATCGGTGAAAGCCAAGAAAGAGCTATGGCTTTCTTCCCCACTGGGGGACCCTTTACCAAGGATCAGTGGGAAAGTGGAGACCACATGGGAAGTCTGCACTCCCACCAAACCCAGGGCCTTGAGGCACCCCTCTTCCTTCCTGCTGAGTTGGTATCAGAAGAGCCCTAAAGGACAGTCAGGATCCTGTAGCAAAAAGGAAACTTCCTTCCCACTAAAAGTGTCAGGGAAACCACATGAGGAATAGTAATGTGGCATGCCTCCAATTCCCAGACAGAGTGATATTAGTGTCTATGTCATAGAAAGTCTGATCCACCACCCTTCCCCAGAAGTAACAAAGACATCTATGCCCCAGTGCTAACGCAGATCAAGTGGGGATCCCAGACTTTAACCCTCACTTGGCAGCAATAAGGACGTACTCTTCTTTCCCTACTAGAGTGATGTCAGAAAATGCCTGCTAGCCAAAGCTTAAATAAGACCCAAAGTATATCAGCATAATAACCAAACTATACAGTATTCAATAATAAAAAAAATCACTTATTATACTAGAAAATTTTCAACTAGAATGAGAAAAGACAATCAGCAGATGCCAACACTGAGACACAAATATTAGGATTATCTTGCAATAATTTTAAAGAATCCATAATAAAAGCTTCAACAATTATGAACATATTGGAACAAATAAAAAAAGTAACAAAGTCTCAGCCAAGGAATAGATGATATAAAGAAGCCCAGAATGCATTTTTTAGGACTAAAATATCAATAACTAAAATTTAAAACTCTAAATGAATGTACTCAACAGCAGAATGAAAAGCACAGAGGAAGGAATTAGTGATCTGGAAGAGAGAATGACAGAAATTAACCAATCTGGTCAACAAATAGAAAACAGAAAGGAAAAAACTAACAGGGGCCTTTGGGACTACAACAAAATATGTAACAGTTATGTCATAGATATCTGAAAGGAGAAGAGAAAGATGACCTGGCTGAAAAAGTATTCAAATAAACAATGGCTGAAAAATTCTCAAATTTGCCAAGAAAACAAGCTTACACATTTGAGAAGTTGAGTAGACCTCAAACAGAATAAGTCCAAAGAAATCCACACCTAGATACATCATAGTCAACCTCTGAAAACAATGAAATAGAAGAAATGATGAAAGCAGGGAGAGAGAAATGATACTTTACATATAGGGAAAAAAAATAATTCAAGTGACAACAGATTTCTCATCAGCAATCATGAAGGCCTGAAGGAAGTGACACATTCCAAAGTGGTGAAATAAAAGAATAGCAAATTCAGAGTTTTTATCCAGCAAATAATATTCTTCCGAAATAAAGGGGAAAGAGATTCTTGGATGAAGAAAAGCTAAGAGAATTTGTCACCAACACAGCTACCCTAAAAGAATGGCTAAATGAAGTTCTCCAAAAATAAAAGAATTAATAATCCAAAAATCGTGGAACATCAGGAGGAAACAAAGAATAACAAAAAAAGAAAAGTTATGGGTAAATATAGCAGACTCTTCTAATCCTCTTAAATTTTATAAATTATGTTTCACTGTTGAAGCAAATATTATAATTTATGATGTGTTATAAAACTATGTCAATTATTAGAAAATAATTACAGCAATTACATTATACATGGGCAAGGGTAAGAAACACAAAGGTAGATGATATTTCTATACTTCACACCAGTAGACTGCAATAAGTTATCTATATGTAATATAATGCCTTGAGCAACCATTTTAAAAACTATATAAGCAGATACACTAAAAAACTCTGTAGATAAATTAGAATAGAATTCTGAAACATGTTAAAATAACATCTGGAAAGAGAAGAAAAAGTAAGAAATAGAAAAAATAAATGAATAAAATGGCAGACGTCAGGGTGGCACCTGTAGCTCAAACAGCTAAGGCGCCAGCCACATACACCAGAGCTGGCAGGTTCAAATCCAGTCCAGGCCTGTCAAACAATGACAACTACAACCAAAAAATAGCCAGGCATTGTGGTGGGTGCCTGTAGTCCCAGCTACTTGGGAAACTGAGGCAATAGAATTACTTAAGCCCAGGAGTTTGAGGTTGCTGTGAGCTGTGATGCCATGGCACTCTACCCAGGGCAATAGCTTGAAGCTCTGTCTAAAACAAATAAATAAAATAAAATAAAATGGCAGACATCAAAAAAGCCTTCACTTATCAAAAATTGCATTAAATATAAACTGTTTAAATATACTAATCAAAAACAAAGACTGGTAGACAGACCCAACTACATGCTATATATAAGAAACTCACTTTAAACAGGATAATAAACATATATGGAAGTTTTAAAAGATGGAAAAAGATATACCATGCAAATATTATTCTAAAAAAGCAAAAGTGACTATATTATTATCAGATAAAGCAGACTTAGGAAAATCTCCAAACACTTTAAAACCAAACATGTTTCTAAGTAATCCATGGGTCAAGGAGGAAGTCTTAGAAATGCTTCAGAGAGAATTTAAAAATACATTGGATTGAATGAAAATACAACGTATCAAAATTGGGGGACACAACTAAAGCAATGATAAGAGAGAAACTTATAGGAATAAATGCTTACATTGAAAAAAGAAGAAAGATCACAATTCTATAAGCTAAGTTCCTACCTAGAAAGAAGAGCAAAATAAATCCAAAGTAAGCAGAGAAAGAAAACAGTGAAGATAAAAGCATAAATAAATAAAATTGAAAACAGAAAAACAACAGAAGAAATTGATAAAACTAAAATGTCTTTCTTCCAAAAATTTGTTTTTAATGACAAATATCTAGAAGACAGTCAAAGAAAAAAGAGAATAGACACAAATTAGCACTTTAGCACTCTGAGGAAGGAAATAGGTATCACTAAGGACCCTGCAGATATCAAAAAAATGAAGGCAATACTATGAACTATCCACACACAAATTTGACAACTTAGACAAAATGGACCATTTTTCAAAAAATGCAATCTACCCCAACTCATACAAAGTGAAATTAATTTGAATCATCTCATCACTGTTAAACAAATTGAATTAATTTTTAAATGAAAAAAAGCACACATATAAGGCCCTGATAGTTTTGATACCAGTTTCAAGTTCTTGGTCTCAGTGATTAAAAGAATGAATCAACGGACCACAGGATCAGTGGTAAGACAGGGTTTATTCACAGAAACAAAAATTACAACAACTACAAAAACCAAATCTCAGGGCAGAGCCAAGATGGCAGACTGCAGCCAGCATTTTACAGAAATTCCCGTCCAGAAGGAGGCTTAAAGTTTGGCAAGGGAGCTGATGGTTTGGAGCAGAGCCAAGAGAGAAGATTGAAGAGCACACGTCAACGTTCCTGAGACGAGCTGTGACCCCAAAAATATAATCAAAAGGTATAAAATTCACCACCAAGCAGATGGGAGTCTCCTTCCCCATAAGAAGGGCTCACAGTTTACTCCATGCAAACAAGCAAGCAGAGTTCAAACTTCCTCCCATTCTATCCCACGGGAGAGATACCCTAAAAACTGGGCCTCCTACCCCTGCTGGCATGCCACAGAACCCTCCTGCCAGGCATAAAACTGTAAAATTGTATAAAACTGTATATATTCTCCACCTGCAACATTGAACTATGAGGATTCCCCTCCCTCCCCCCGAGGTCTGGAGGTTTCTTACCTATGGAGTCCAGATTCTTGGGCATCTCCTTGAGAGAAGTAGAGGGGGAAAGGGCTGGTGCTGCTCTGTGCTGACTGTGGCACAGGAGTGAGGAGAAGAAAGTTGGCTCAGAGGAAGCCATGTAGCAACAGCGGAATCCTGAGCTGCGAACTGATGCCATTCCAGATAGGCGAGCCCCGTCTCTCTAGGCAACCAGAGGTCTTGGACAGCAGCCACAGGCCAAGCAACCAGAGGTCTTGGACAGCAGCCACAGGCCAAATGGACTTGGTAACTTTCATAAGCAAAGAGACCGTTACCACCAGCCCTCAGGGAACTAGTTGAGACAAAGGCAGTGCATTGGGAGAGGCTGGCATTGACACCAGAGTGTAAACTCTAGTTTGCTTGCTGCCCAGAGCTGAGTTCTTCACCAGCTCTAGCAGCCTCTGACTTGCAGAAGAATTTAGATGGGACAAAAGGTGTGAGGCTGGAATGGCAAGAATTTTCAAAGCCTAAATTCTTCCCCTGCCAGATTGGACTCAGATTTCCCAACGAGCACCCTGCCCTAAGGGGAATGCTGAGACAAAGGCAGTGGGTGGGCAGAGGCAGGGACTGACACCTGAGTGTAAATTCCAAATGTTTGTTGCCCGGGGTTGAGTTCCTCATCAGCTCTAGCAGCCTCTGACTTGCAGAGGAATCCAGTAGGGACAGAAGGCGAGAGGCTTGAAATAAGAGAACATTCACAGCGTAATTTAAACAAGCAAGGCCCCCTTGCTGGACACAGATTTCTGGGTGATTTTGGCAGTTGTAAACCCCGGGAGCAGTTGCCTACTAGAGTGAATAGGGTCACAGACCTGGGGGATTACGAGTGACTGGGTGCAAGGTGGGGAAGGAGGTATTAACCTTCCCAGACTAAACCATTTGCTGGATGGGTCCCTTTGCCCTCAGAGAGCACTGAAGCAAGTTATAGCCGAGCTGCAACAGACCCCTCTTATCTAATTGCCAGAAACATTTGAACTTTTCCACCTGAAATGGGTGCTGACTGGGACAATTGATTTGGACCCCTTAAACCAGGCAGAACACCCAGGGACTATTCAAAGGGGTACCCTGGGTATATGGTTGAGGGAAGGTCTGATTTCCTTGCCCAACTGTTGTTTGTGGGGGGCGGAGAGACTTAATTGGTGGTATTTCTCCAAAGCAGAGACTTCAACTAAGAGAAACTGAATCACTAGGGTAGGACAGAGACCAGCTGAAAATAAGACAGAGCCACTTAGCCCCACCACACCAAGCAAGTCCCCAGTCTCTCAGGTTGTAACACCATACAGGTCCTTGACAAACCTCAAGGGGAAAAGCCAAACAGGGTAAAATAATCATGGGGTGGAAAAGCTCTGGTAATATGAATAACCAGAGTAGATCAACTCCCCCCAAGAAAGGATGTGCCTGGGTAGTACGAATAACCAGAGTAGATCACCTCCCCCCCGCAAAGAAAGGATGTGGCAGACAAAACTGAAGATCTCCTTTATAAACAGATCGCTGAGATGTCAGAAATTGAATTCAGAATTTGGATTGCAAAGAAGATTAATAGAATAGAGGCAAAGATAGAAATAGAAATTCAAGGAGCATTCCAAAAGTTCACTCAAGAATTCAATGAATTCAAAGACAAAACCACCAAAGATTTTGAAACATTAAGGCAAGCGATTGCAGCCCTCAAAGATCTGAAAAATACGATAGAATCTCTTGGCAAGAGAGTGCAAGAGGCAGAAGAAAGGCTCTCAGACGTAGAAGACAAAGCTTCTGAATATGTACAAACATCCAAGGAGAATTAGAAATGGAAAGCAAAAACAGATCATTCTCTCAGAGTTCCCTGGAATAATTCGAAGAAAACTAATATTTGCCTCATAGGAATCCCTGAAGATGACAAAGTTGCTTCACAAAACACAGAGGCTCTTCTGTATGAAATTATGAAAGAGAACTTTCCAGATGTATGAAATTATGAAGGAGAACTTTCCAGGTATGTCAAGAGATCCTGAAATTCAGATTGCAGACAGCTTCAGAACCCCAGCATGACTCAACTCAAATAAGACATCCCCCACACACATCATAATTAACTTCACTAAAGTTAATATGAAAGAGAAAATCTTGAAAGAAGTGAGACATCAGAAAACCATAACCTACAAGGGGAAGAATATAAGAATAACTGTAGATCTCTATGCCAAAACCTTTCAGGCAAGAAGAGGGTGGTCATCGACATTTAATCTCTTAAAACAAAAAAAACTTTCAGCCGAGGATGCTGTATCCAGCTAAACTGAGTTTCATTTATGATGGAGAAATTAAATATTTAATGACATCCATGCATTGAAGAAATCTGCCATAACAAACCAGCTTTCCAGGATATTCTCAGACCTATTCTCCATAATGAACAGTGCAATCCTCCACCACAAAAGTAAACTAACTCAGAAACTATTGATCAAACTCCAACTTCTACACTGGTGAAAGGATTAAAAACGTCCACTGGACTTTTGAACAGCTCGATACGTAAAATTTTATTAGGCTTATCAATAATTTCAATCAATGTGAAAGGCTTAAATTGTCCCCTAAAGAGGCACAGATTGACTGATTGGATACAGAAACTCAGACCAGACATCTGTTGTATACACGAATCTCATCTTACCTGAAAAGACAAATATAGACTCAGGGTGAAGGGATGGCCATCTATATTCCAGGCTAATGGAAAGCAGAAAAAAGCAGGTGTTGCAATTTTATTCGCAGATACAATAGGTTTTAAACCAACAAAAGTAACCAAAGATAAAGATGGCCACTTTATATTTGTTAAGGGTAATACTCAATATGATGAGATCTCAATTATGAATATCTATGCACCCAACCAGAATGCACCTCAATTTATAAAACAGACTCTAACTGGCATGAACAACTTGATTTTCCTCAGCTCAAACATAGTCAGAGATTTTAACACTCCTTTGGCAGTGTTGGATAGATCCTCCAAAAAGAAACTTAGCAAAGAAATCTTAGATTGAAACTCAACTATTCAACTTCTGGACATATCATACATCTATAGAACATTTCATCCTAACAAAACTGAATACACATTTTTCTCATCAGTACATGGAACATACTCCAAAATTAATCACATTTCAGGCCACAAATCTAACCTCAGCAAATTTAAAGGAATAGAAATTATTCCATGCATCTTCTCAGACCATCATGGAATAAAAGTTGAACTCAGCAACAACAGGAATCTGCAGA
>NW_003852526.1:5137590-5149400 GCF_000181295.1 Otolemur garnettii | reverse complement strand
TTAGCAAAGTATCTCAAGAATGGAAGAAAAAGTATCCAATGTACACAGCCCTACTTTGAAACTAATTCATAGCTTTTATAGGAATGTCATAATCTAATTATATCCTTAGAATATGCAAGGGGGGTGGGAGGCGGAGGTGAGGGAGTGGATGGGTATAGGGAGAGTGATTGGTGGGGTCACCTCTAAGGTTTATCTTACAAGGGTACAAGTGAATCTTTCTAAAAGCAGAGTATGAACATTTTAACTCAATAACTAAGAAAATGACATGAAAGTTATGTTAACCAGTTTGATAAGAGTATTTCAAACTTTATATGAAAACAGCACACTGTTCCCCATGATTGCATTAATGTACACAGTTATGCTATAAGAAATTTAAAAAATTTAAAAAAAAAACAAAGCTCTTGGCAGAGAGAACCCAGGAGGGAAACAAGTTCTCCTGCTCCCTCTTGGAGGTCTGTCCTGGGTTCTCTGCTCAGGGGTTTATATTGCCACAGGGGGTTGTTTTGCCAACTCAGTGTTTACTTTTAGGGTGTGTGTCTTCCTCAGTTAGAGCCAGTTGTCCAATCAGCAACAAAGTGCAGGAACTCTTATGCCCTGGAAACTCACATGAGGAGACAGTAAGGCGCCATCCACGAAATTGACCAGCCATAAGTACACAGGGAGAGACAGCAAGTACACAGGGAGAGACAGCAGGGAGACACCTGTGTCTCCCCTGCAGGTGTCCAGCCCTTCCAGCAAGCTGGTTCCTCCTGCCACTGCAGCATCAACACCACCAGGGCTAAGGCACAGGTCATGGTGCCACCTGTCCTGTATCAGTTTCACTAGAGAATTCAACCAAATGTTTAAATTAAAATTAATATAATTTAATTTTAGGTTGTGATTTTTCCACATACATAAATTATACAAAATTTATCCTTGAAAATAGATGAGAAAGCAACATATCTCAATTCATTTCATGAAGCCATTATCACCATGATTCCAAAGACAAAACAGAAAAAAAAAAAACTACAGATGATTGCTCCTCATGGGTATACTTGCAAAAAAATTCTTAACAAAATATTAGTAAATAGACTTCAACAATACATAAAAATAATTGTATATGACTGTGGTATTTTTATTTCAGGGAGGCTGGCTCAATATTAGAAAAATCAGTATTATCCACTATATTAACAGGCTAAGATGAAAAACTGCATAACCAAATCAATTGACAGAGAAAAAAATTGTCAAAATAAAAACTCAGAAACCAAGAGAACTTTCCCCTTCTTCATAAAGAGTATTTTCAAAAACTTCTAGTTAACATCAGATTTAATGGCAGTAGACTGGAAGCTTTCCCTTAAGATTGCAACAAGTCAAGAATGTTTGCTTTTATCACTTCTATTTAGCATAGTCCCAAAAGCTCTCATTCATGCAAGTAGGCAAGTGGGGGAAGGTGAATACACACAGATTGAAAAGGCAAAAATAACATTGTTCTATCTACAGATGACATGATCATCTATGTAGAAAATTCAAAGTAATCTATTAACTATTCAGTAATTTCAGCATAATCACAAAATATAAGATCAACATACCAAAATCAGTTGTATTTTTATGTACCAGCGATGAATACATGGGCACCAAAATTAAACATTTATTAGCATTTACAACTGCTTAAAAAAGAAATGTTTGGCTCGGCGCCTGTGGCTCAAGTGGCTAACCCAAGGTGGCGGGTTCGAATCCGGCCCGGGCAGCCAAACAACAATGACGGCTGCAACCAAAAAATAGTCGGGCGTTGTGGCGGGCATCTGTGGTCCCAGCTACTCGGGAGGCTGAGGCAGGACTCACTTGAGCCCAGGAGTGGGAGGTTGCTGTGAGCTAAGATGCCACGGTACTCTACCCAGGGTGACAGCTTGAGGCTCCTGTCTCAAAAAAATAAATAAATAAAATAAAAAAGAAATGTTGCCTGGGCATGGTGGCTCACACCTATAATCCCAGCACTCTGGATGGCTTAAGTAGGAAGATAGTTTTAGGTCAGGACTTTGGGACCAGCCTGAAAGAGACCCCAGGCTAGGTGTGGTGGCTCACACCTGTAATCCTAGCACTCTGGGAGGCTGAGGCCAGTGGATTACCTAAGCTCATGAGTTCGAGACCAGCCTGAGCCAGAGCGAGTACCCATCTCTAAAAACAGCCAGGCATTGTGGCAGGTGCCTGGAGTCCCAGTTACTCTGAAAGCTGAGGCAAGAGAATTGCTTGAGCCCAAGAGTTTGAGGTTGCTGTGAGCTGTGATGCCATAGCACTCTACTGAGGACAACAAAGTGAGATCCTGTCTCAAAAAAAAAAAAAAAATAGTGAGAGCCCCATCTCTACAAAAAAAAAAAAAAATAGTGAGAGCCCCATCTCTACAAAAAATAGAAAAATTAGCCAAGCATGGTAGTTAGTATCTTTAGTCCCAGCTACTCAGGATGCTGAGTCAGGAGGATTGTTTAAGCCACGAGTTTGAGGTTCTGTGACGTAGGATGATGCCACCACTATACTCTAGCTCCAGTAAATAAGAATCTGTCCATCAAATTAAGTTAAGTTAAATGTTTGGGTGTATATTTAACAAAACACATATAGGATCTGTATGTGGAAAAATCACAGAATACTGATGAAAGAAATAAACAAAGACCTAAATAAATGGGAAAGCATACCATATGTACCAGTCAGAGTTCTCCAGAGAACAAAACTAATAACATGGCTCGGCGCCTATAGCTCAACCGGCTAAGGCGCCAGCCACGTACACCTAAGGTGGCGGGTTCGAATCCCCAGCCTGGACCCGCCAAACAACAATGACGGCTGCAACCAAAAAATAGCCGGGCGTTGTGGTGGGCGCCTGTGGTCCCAGCTACTTGGGAGGTGGAGGCAGGAGACTCGCTTGAGCCCAGGAGTTGGAGGTTGCTGTGAGCTGTAATGCCACGGCACTCTACCCAGGGGGACAGCTTGAGGCTCTGTCTCAAAAAAAAAAAAAAAAAAACTAATAACATACACAGGGTGGACATGAAGTTCATATGCACATGAACTTCATGTTCACCCTGTATATAGAGAGATTTATTACATAAATTGGTTCACATGATTATGATGGCTGAGACACTCCATGATCTGCAAGTTGGAAAACAGCAAAGTCAATGGTGTCAACCCTAATCCATTTATGAAGACCTGAGAACCAGAGTACTTGTGTCCAAAGTCAGGAGAATATAGATGATCCAACTTAAATAGAGATAGTGAATTTACCTCATCCTTCCTCCACTCTTTTGCTCTATTCAGGCCATCAGTGAATTGTATAAGGCCCATCCACATTGGCGAGGGTGATCTCTACTCAGTCTACCTACTCAAATGATAATTTCTTCCAGAAACACTCTCATAGATATACCCAGAAATAATGTTTTACCAGCTATCTGGGTATTCACTGGGTTAGTAAAGTAGACACATCAAATTAATTATCATACTGCATCATGGATTAAAAAACAACACAGTAAAGATGCACAAACTAATGAAGGTGTATCACAATTCCTATCAAAGTCCTAACAAGATTTTTTGTAGCTATAAAGAAGATTATTCTAAATTATCTGGAATAGCAATAAAACTTGGATATCAAAAACATTAAAAAAAGAATGAGGTGGAACAAGTTATTATATCAAGATTTATTATGTAGCCACAGTGATCAAGATTATATCATATTGGCAAATATATAGATACAAAGCTCTCAGGAGCATCACAGAAAACCCAGAAAAAGAAAAAGAACACTAAAACTCATGCTTATATTAATACAAAAATTTAAAAGATCATAGATTTAGGTATAAAACATAAAGCTATAAAAATGTAAAAGATAACTTAGGAGAAAAATCTTCAAGACACAAGGCTTGATAAAAAGAAATCAGACAATGACACTGAAAGCATAATCCACAGAAGAAAAAAACATGTGTAAGTTTGATTTCATCATGATTAAAAATATGTGTTGCATAAAGAACCCTGATAAGAGAATAAAAAGACAAGATTAAAAGAAAAGAAAATACTTGAAAATTACATATCTGACTAAGGAATTTAGATCAAGAATACATAAAGAACTTTCAACACTCAACAGTTAAAAAAATTTAGTTAGAAGACCAGCAAAGGATGTGAAGAGATATTTCACCAAAGACAATCTATAAAAGGCAAATACAATAATACTTCAAATAAACTCTTCTTTGTGGGAAATGGGGAAAAAATGAAATACAGAGTACTTACAACCACTATTCAACTAAAAGGTATTGGCATTACAATCTATAAATACAAACCAGGCGTCCTCAAACTACAGGCAACAGGCCACATGTGGCCCATCTAGGACATTTATCTAGCCCACCAGGTGTTTTTGCCGCCACTGCCTGTCCTGCTTAGCAGTCAACTCATCCCAGGGCCTGTAGTCCGACCCTCCAACAGTCTGAGAGACAGTGAACTGGCCCCTGTTTAAAAAGTTTGAGGACCCCTGCAAGTGACTATACCATATAGTCTAGGTGTGTGGTAGGCAATACCATCTAGGTTTGTGTAAATAAACTCTGTGATGTTCACACAATGATGAAATCATCTAACAACACATTTCTCAAAACATATCCTTCAGCTCGGCGCCTGTGGCTCAAGTAGCTAAGGCGCCAGCCACATACACCTAAGGTGGCGGGTTCAAATCCAGCCCGGGCCCGCCAAACAACAATGATGGCTGCAACCCAAAAATAGCCAGGTCAGTTGTGGTGGGCGCCTGTGGTCCCAGCTACTTGGGAGGCAGAGGCAGGAGACTCGCTTAAGCACAGGAATTGGAGGTTGCTGTGAGCTGTGTGTACCCAGGGGGACAGCTTGAGGCAATGTTTCAAAAAAAAAAACATATCCTTCAATAAATGACACATGACATGTGTGTGTATATATGTGTACATGTGTATATGTACATGTATATATGTGTACATGTATATATGTGTGTGTACACATGTGTATATGTGTGTGTGCGTGCATATATGTGTGTGTGTACCTGTGTATGTGTATCAAATGTATATGTCCTATTTTATTTTTCTGGAAAACTCTGACAAGTACAATTAGTTTGGAATATAAAAATTGGTAGAGCCAAGAGGCAAAAGTTGGCAAAGAAGTCCTAGGACTAATGGGGGTGAAAAAATAAGTAGATCGCTGGTCTATAAACTCCACTGTCTTGATCCCTATTACAGGCATGACCTTATGTAGAGATTTTCACATCTCATCATTTAACATGCAAATCATTCATAAGCCTTTTTTTCAATTCCATACTCACTTCTATGGTCTGAATGCTTATGCTCCTCCTAAAGTCATATATTAAAATCCTCATCCAGCCCACTCTCACCTCCAGCAAGGTGATAGTATTAGGACATGGGGCTTTAGAATTAGATCATATGGGGCAGAGCCATTATAATTAGAATTAATGCCTTTAAAAAACAGGCCCAAAAGAGACCCTTAGCCCTTCTATCATATGAGATCAGAGTGAGAGGACAGCTGTTGATAAGGAAGCCAGCCCTTACCACACAGTGAATTTGCCAATGCCTTGATTTTGGATTTCTCAGCCTTCGAAACTGTGAGAAATAAATTTCTGTTGGTTATGAGTCACCCACCCAGTGTATGGTATTTGTCATAGCGGCCACAAATTCCGGGTGTTTTTTTTTGTTTTTGTTTTTTTTTTTTTAGAGACAGAGTCTCACTTAGTCACCCTCAGTAGAGTGCTGTACTGTCACAGCTCACAGCAACCTCCAGCTCTTGGACTTAGGTGATTCTCTTGGCCCAGCCTCCTGAGTAGCTGCAACTATAGGAGCCCACCACAACACCTAGCTATTTTTTATTTTGTTGTTGTTGTTGCAGTTTGGCCAGGCCCACGTTTGAACCCGCCACCCTCAGCATATGGGGCCAGCCCCCTACTTACTGAGCCACAGGCACTGCCCCCACCTATTTTTGTTGTTGTTGTTGCAGTTTGGCCAGCACCAGATTCAAACCTGCCACCCTCAGTATATGGGGCTAGGGCCCTACTCACTGAGCCATAGGCACTACCCACAACCTCTAGTTTTAATTTAACTTTCAAGTTAAAACTTCTCACCCAGGGAAATACTCCCTCCTCAGTCTAAGTATTTTAGACTGTGTGTTAGACTCTGTGGACGGCTATTATTCTTGCCTAGCTGGCGATCATCAGTTTATCTTTTGGAAATATCATTCATCTTTTCAGATACAGCACTAGGAACATGACTCAGGCCTAGACAAGTCAAAGTTACTCTGATTGGTTTCATGATGGAATGTGACTGAATCTAGATTAGTGAGAATCAGCCTCAGAACTTTCTGCTAGAACCATTTGCAAATATTTGGAATAAGAAATGCTTACTCTGTTAGAGATGCTATCAACCTGGATTCCTATATGGCCAACTTTGCCATATTTGCTTGACTAAGAATAAAGCCAATGAAGAAAAAAACAATGCAAAGAGATATTTTCTACACTACTTAATCTAAACATCTGAATCCATCCATCTCTGAAGATAGCACAGTTCTTTCCAGTTATGAAAGTCAACAACTTTTACCTGGTTTTATTTTGTTTTGCATAAGCCAGCTTGAGCTGGGCTTTTGAGTAACTGTCTATAGAAAAATATCTGACTCATTCAAATGGCAAATTTAAAAAGCCTAGAAAAAAAAAAAAAGAAAGAAAGCCTAGGCCTTCACAGGGTCAGTTAGTTTCCTCCAGCTTATGCATTGGTCTCTGTGAAGCTGATTAGCAAGCCCATCCTCGATATGCTAACAGACTGTGTTTCTAACTGTACAGAACAGAGGAATAAGCCCTGGACTAGGGCATGTTCACTAATCCAAATTCTTGTTTATTAGCCTGTATGGTGTATGAATTAAGAGCAGACACTTTGTCATAACAAAGATTTAGCATTACGTTTCAGCTTGCCCATTTACTCAATAAGGGTTCTTGTGTAAGTAAGTTATTTAACCTCTGTAAGTCTCTGCCCACATCTATCAGATGGGGCTATTAATAGTATATAATTCATGCTCTGAGTATTCAAGAGGAGATGTAGGTAATATTAGGTAACAACAAGAAGTAAGAGGTACCAAACACCCAATATCTGTAAATCAGTGGTCTAAGCTATATATATACTACACACACACACAACTGCCCAAGGATGAAACACATTAATATACCTGACACATCTTGTGTCCTCCTTCATAGATGAGGAAGCTAGGTAACCTGTCTTTTAGAGATCCTTGTATCCACATTAATATACCTGACACATCTTGTGTCTTCATTCATCGATGAGGAAGCTAGGTAACCTGTCTTTTAGAGATCCTATTACCTTTTCATCTTAGAGAATAGTAATTCAGTAAATACTTGGCTTTTCATTATTTGATTTATTGGCTTGTTTGTCAGAATCAACAAGATATCAGAGAGTATCTTTGTGTAATTGTTTTATTGCTACTATTGTTTTTTGATCCTTTTATTTCTCTAGCATTAAAAAAAAAATCAAGTCCTTCAGTATGATTAAAGGATTTTATCCAGAAACCCAAAAACTTAAAGTGAAAATAAAATATAGAAAAATAAATATTTATTCCTCTTATCTGGCTAATTTAAAGTTATAATTCATCTACTTTTACCCAGTCTGAAAAACCAATAATATCCTAACCTTCCAAAATTTATCAGTTAGTCGTGGGCAATAAAGAGAACTTGATCAAAATCCATTTGTGGACACTCAGGACTTATGAACTCTAATCACTGTCCTGGCCTTGGCTTTCTTTTGGTGCACTTCAACTTTTAACAGTGGTTTGATCAGTAACCAGAATGTAGAGCTTGTGAGAATGGAGCCTAGGTTTAACCAATTGGCTTCAAGGAAAAATGGCTCCATGGAGAGATAAAACCATTTCATAGCCAATATCAGCAATCCTACCTCAAACCAGTGGTCTTCATAATACATGCCCTTGCAACCTGCTAAGAGAATATGAACATCTCAGCACAACCAATCATAACTAAGAGAAAGAGTAATTGCAGCCCAGAAACTGAAATTACTCCATGAATGCTTTGCATTGGTTCCCTGTCTGAGGGACACAGACCATACTGAACATCTGCTTAAAGCCATTAAAGTATATATTCCAGTATAGCAGTGGTTCTCAACCTTCCTAATGCTGCGACCCCTTTAATACAGTTCCTATGGGTCGTGATCCACAGGTTGAGAACTGCTGCAGTATAGGAATTTAAAACACTTGTAAAAAAACCACACAATTTTTCATAGGAAAATTAAAAATAAGCTTTAATAATCAGGGCTTATTAAGAGTTTACTATGTGACCATTTGTGTCTAAATACTAGTCATTTAACTTGCAAGACAACACCAAGTTAAGGATTACATAGATGAAGGAAGCTGACACTCAAAGCACACAAGAGGTTTAGCTGACTTCAGACTGTTTTATGGTAGCAAAGTCATGCTTTGACCCAAATCTGTGAAAAATCAAAATCACTTTCTCTTAACCAAATTTCTATGCCACTTTACTAATAAGGTGATACAATACAATACACAGAAAGCTGAGGACCAGTCATTTCATGCAAATGGAACTTACCAAATGGGGCGGTTTAGTTAGGAAGTAGCCTTTCGAGCCTCAGGAATTAGCTGTGTCTTCTGTATAGTATTGCTCCTGACCAGAGAATTAAACAGTGAACTTCCATAAGATTGATGGGCACAGAGTGATCATCACTTTTCAAAAACTGCCCATTGCACTTTGGCAGGTATTTATGTTTTTCTCCAACAGAAGAATGCCCGGAAGCATGGCCATGAATCTAGATGCATGGGCCTTTTAGCAGTAATCTTAAGGGGCAACTTTATAAATACCTGAAAAAATGACCAGAGCAATTTTTCAAATGTGTTCAAATAATAGTGTGAACACAGTCAAACTGTTCCACCTAAGATGCAAAAGAAAGGTAATTACCTGTAAAACACATAAAATGTGTATTGTTTACTCATCATTAACTCTGAACACCTTTATGCCAATGGATAGAATAAGACATGCTTCCAGCAATAAGGTGACATAAACAGCCAGACTAAGTCACAGGGGCAGGAAGACTTCCCCAGATGAGTGAATGACATCCCAGTAACCTTGAAGAATCTCTGTGAGCAGACACATACTTCAATTACCTGTGGAAGTAGTAAATTATGAGAGAAAACCCAAATAGGCACTGCAGATTGCTTTACAAACATGACCTTATCCTTACATAGCCTCTACCAAGGTGACAGAAAGCCACATTTTAAGTAAAGAAATAGAGTATCCAGGAAAAGATAAATGATGAGACTCAATTAAAAAAGTCAAAGCCTAAATTCTCCAAATCCCAAGAGTATTAGTACGTCTCCAAAGTTTCTGTCATTAAAGTTCCTCTTTTTTAATGTTAAAAAAACACTTCTAGAAAAGTTTTAAATCATTGAATTAGAATCTTGCTTTTGCCTTCATGTTTCCTCCTCCATATTCATAGGAAAATGCAGATATTAACTAATGTTTATTGGGTTCTTATACTGAGCCAGGCAATTATATGCATTTTATATATAAACACGTGTTTTCAATAAACTTTTTAGTACTTTTCTTCTTTCATAATCCATCCATCCCTCCTGGAAGCAGAAATTATCTGAAAGCCGTTGAAGAACCATAAGTAGAGTAACAAGGCAGCACCAGTCACTCCTGATGCTGATAGGTTTTTATACGGTGACTTTGTTAATTCTGAAAAGAGTCTGTGATTTTTACTAACAACTTTTATTTAGTTCATAAAGACTTCAGTAGTAAAGAAATAACTAGGTTGCCATTAGCTAAAATTATGTCAATGAGATCATTTTATGTGATAGATGAATTAATTGATAGGTAGATGAATCTCCACTTTAACCCCTCATTTTTCTATCTATCTCTCTACTTTTCTATCCATAGCATGTAGGAAACACTAAAATGTTAATGATAATGTTAACGTTAATGTTAATTGATAGGTAGATAATCTCCACTTTAACCCCTCATTTTTCTATCTATCTCTCTACTTTTCTATCCATAGCATGTAGGAAACACTAAAATGTTAATGATAATGTTAACGTTAATGTTAATTGATAGGTAGATAATCTCCACTTTAACCCCTCATTTTTCTATCTATCTATCTATTTTTCTATCCATAACATATAGGAAACACTAAAATGAGATAAATGTTTACTCGTCAAAATGTACCAGTGGAAGATTGAATATTGAAATGAAAATACATTTTTTTATATCAGAGTAATGCAATTAGAGCACTTTTCAAGTGTCAAGTGCAAGCTCAAGTGAGAATTAGACTTAATTCCCAACTTCTGAAGCATATCTAAATGTTTCATATGTATGCTCAAAAACATTTATTGCTATAAAGCAAGCTTCCTTTCATTCTAGTAGCTGCGCTTTTAGCAGGTATGAGAGGCAATATACTGTAATGTTTATGAGCACAAATGCTTGAACTAACGACCTGGGGTTCAACTCTTGTCTCTATTCAGAAGCTAAACTACGTAATTTAACACAAGTTACTTAAGCTTTTATGCCTCACAAGCCTCATCTATAAAATGGGTGTAATAGAATCATCTACCTCATAAGTTACTTTAAGAACAAAATGAATTTTTCAAAAAAGGGAAAAAAAGAATCTTAGAAGAGTTCCTCATACATTCTATGCACTCAACAGTTATTAGCTAATATAATCATTACCAAATTTCAGTGTTACAATTGCGGCAGGATAATTTGAGATACTGATCTGTTTTGTTGTTTTATTCTTTTTGATGTAACAGAAAGCTATTATTTTTCTCTTTCCTCTTTGAAGAAAAGAACCAAGATTTTGAGTCCTAGAGTATAAGAATTTCTCTTGCCCAGGAGAGAAACAGCAAGCTCTGTTTTCCAAAGTTTTTAATGAATCAAAGAAGAGCTTATTCCTATATTGCAGAAATTATTACGAAAATTTGAGGAGGAAGGAACCTTCCCCAACACGTTTTATGAAGCAAACATCACCCTGATATCAAAACCAGGAAAATATCCAACTAAAAAAGAGAATTTCAGACCAACTTCACTAATGAATATAGATGCAAAAATTCTCAACAAAATCCTAGTATCATAAAAAAAGTCATACATCATGATCAAGTAGGTTTTCATCCCAGGGATGCAAGCCTAGTTAAATATACATAAATCCATAAACGTTATTAACCATACCAACAGAAGCAAAAACAAAGCCCATATGATCCTCTCAATAAATGCAGAAAAAGCATTCAATAAAATCCAGCATCCTTTTCTAATTAGAACACTGAAGAGTTTAGGTATAGGTGACACATTTCTTAAACTGATTGAAGCTATCTATGACAAACCCACAACTAATATTTTACTGAATGGAGTTAAACTGAAAGCTTTTCCACTTAGAACTGGAACCAGACAAGGTTGCCCTCTGTAGCCATTCTTATTCAACATAGTGCTGGAAGTTCTAGCCAATATAATTAGGCAAGACAAGAAAATAAAGAGCATGCAAATGGGAGCAGAGGAGGTCAAACTCTTCCTCTTCGCTAAAGATATGATCTTATACTTAGAGAACGTCAAAGACTCAATCACAAGTCTCCTGGGAGTCATCAAAAAATACAGTAATGTTGCAGGATATAAAATCAATGTCCACAAGTCAGTTGCCTTTGTATATGCCAATAACAGCCAAGATGAGAGGTTAATTAAGAACACAACTCCCTTCACCATAACCCCCCAAAAAATGAAATACCTAGAAATATACCTAACAAAAGAGGTGAAGGACTTCTATAAAGAA
>NW_003852526.1:5133282-5136130 GCF_000181295.1 Otolemur garnettii | reverse complement strand
AAAAAAAAAATAATAATGATGACTAATTCTTACACAAACTGGATTTAATTTTGATCAACATATATTACTTAAACATCAATTTTTAATTCAACATGTCAATATGTTGTTTATCATACTGCATCCTTATTCATCAGTGAAATAAATATGTCTGTAATTTCCCCTTTATAATAATATATTTTTTCTAATTTTACTATCAAGAGTATCCAGACTAAGTAGAATGATTTTGAAGTATTTCTATTTCTACTGTCCATAAGACTTGGCATGATCTGGTTTTATTGTTGCTGTTGTTGTTGTTAGAAATTTTTTTTTTTACTTTTATATAATATTAGTTGTCTTTTTTTTAGACTTCAGTAAAAACATAATAAGGAAAAAATGTGTTTGCTATTTATATTTTCTTTTGTGTATTCTGTAACAAACAAGTAGTAAATGATTAGGTATCCAAAAAAAATTGCACAGCTCTTGTTAAAGCTATATTGATAGAAACCTTCTATTTTGGTTGCTGATACAATGCTATTTTTCTTTTTCTAATATTATTTTGTAATTCTTTTTTATATAGGAATATAATTGATTTTGTATAGTTATTTTGAAGTTAGCTTTATTGCTGCATTTTTCTATTGTTTTCGGTAATTTGCAAGTAACTTGGTAACTCAGAAGTAATGAAATTTGTATTTTTTTTACAAACTATTAGGATTTTTATCATAATTGTACTAGCTAAGATCTTCAACTTTACTAGGAGTGGTGGTAGTGAGTACACTTATCTCATAATTGATTTGTAGATAATGCTTTTGTTTCCTCATAAAATTGATATATTTGCCCCAATATTATCTTCAATGATTATGTCAATGTTTTCCTATACTTGATGTTCTGTAAATATTCATGGAATAAAGGAGCCTGAAAAAAAAAAAGAAAATTATGAAACCCTAAGAAAGGAAATAGCAGAGGACTTTAACAAATGGAAGAACATACCATGCTCATGGCTGGGAAGAATCAACATTATTAAAAAGTCTATACTTCCCAGAGCAATCCACCAATTCAACTACATACCTATTAAAATACCAACATCCTATTTTCAAGACTTGGAAAAAATGATTCTGCATTTTGTATGGAACCAGAAAAAAAACCCATATAGCTAAGGTTCTTAGTAATAAAAACAAAGCTGGGGGAATCAGCCCTACCAGACTTTAGGCTGTACTACAAAGCCATAGCAGTCAAGACAGGATGGTACTGGCACAAAAATAGAGACATAGATATCTGGAACTGAATAGAAAACCAGAAAATGAAACCAACAACTTATAACCACGTAATCTTCAATAAACCAAACAAGAATGTACACTAGGGGAAAGACTCCCTATTGCATAAATGGTGCTGGGAGAAGTGGATATCCACATGTAAAAGATTGAAACTGGACCCACACCTTTCTCTCACAAAAATTGATTCAAGATGGATAAAGGACTTAAATTTAAGCCATGAAATGATAAAAATCCTCAAAGAAAAATAAGAAAAACACTGGAAGATACCAGCCTGGGGAAAGACTTTATGAAGAAGACTACCATGGTAATTACAACAATAATAAACAAGTGGGATTTAATTAAACTGAAAAGCTTCTGTACAGCTAAGGAGACAACAACCAAAGCAAATAGACAACTGATACAATGGGAAAGGATATTTTGAATCAGATAAAAGCTTGATAACTAGAATCTATAGAGAAATTAATCCACATGAAAAAAGCTAACAATCCCATACATCAATGGGGAAGAGAGATGAACAGAACTTTCTCTAAAGAAGACAGATGAATGGCTAGCAAACATATGAAATAATGCTCATCATCCCTAATTATTAGAGAAATGCAAATTAAAACCACCCTGATATATCATCTAACTCCAGCGAGAATGGTCCACATCACAAAAATCTCAAAACTGCAGATGCTGGCGCGGTTGTGGAGAGAAAGAAACACTTTCACACTGCTGGTAGGACTGCAAACTAAGACAACCTTTTTGGAAGGAAGTATTGAGAAACCTCAAAGAACTCAATCTAGACCTCCTGTTTGATCCTGCAATCCCATTACTGGGCATCTATCCAGAAGGAAAAAATAAAAAAAACTTTTATAAAGACACTTGTACTAGACTGTTTATTGCAGCTCAATTTACAATCACCAAAATGTGGAAACAGCCTACATGTCCCTCAACCCAGGAATGAACTGGCAAGCTGTGGTACATGTATACCATGGAATACTATTCAGCCATTAAAAAATGGAGATTTTGCAGCATTTGTACTAACCTGGATGGAGGTGGAATACATTATTCTTAGTGAAGCATCACAGGAATGGAGAAGCATGAATCCTATGTATTCAACTTTGATATCAGGACAATTAATGACATGGTGGGGTGAGAAAAGGGGAAAGTAGACAAGAGAAAGAAGGAAGGAGGGGGTGGAGGAAAGGAAAGGAAAAAAAATCAAAAACAAAGTTTTTAATGAAGCAAAACACCTGAATTTCATTAAGGAAGGTGAGGGGAAGAGGACAAAGAGATGATGGAGGTGAATGTAGCCTGGAAGAAATGAAAGGATAAACATCTCACAGACCTAGACCTAGATGAAATTGAATTTTTAGGAAGTGGAGGAGACTTGCAGTCCAGCTGCTCACAGCACCCCAGATGGAGAATGGAGATGAATATCAAAGGGCCTATGACTTGAGAGCAGCATAAAAGGCCAGTGAGAAGGACCTCTCAGATAGAGGTTTCTGAGCTGGCCCAGCACAGTTCTACCAGAAAAATGACAGAAGACACCAGTCTATGCAAAAGCATAAACAGTAATGTTGATAACATTATTATCAACAATAATGATAAAGACA
>NW_003852526.1:5126884-5133186 GCF_000181295.1 Otolemur garnettii | reverse complement strand
CTTTTTCCTCTAAAGTCTTATAGAACCACCTGAAGAAGAACCCCTCAAATGAAAACTAATATTGTTTTTTTCACTGCCTTAGTAATTACAGACTAGATCCACAACTGAACTGTTTTTAAATAGTGACGTTCCTTCTTTTTTCTCTTCTTTGCACAGACTTTCACTCTCTATCCCAAGCTAGAGTATCATGACATAAACCTATCTCACAGCAACTTCAAGCTCCTAGATTCAAGGAATCCTCCTGCCTCAGCCTCCTGAGTAGCTAACACCAGAGAAGCCTGCCACAATGCCCAGCTAATTTTTTTTTATTATTTTTAATAGAGATGGGTTCTTGCTCTTGCTTGCGCTGGCCTCAAACACCTGAGATCAATCAATTCTCTTGCTTTTCACCCTAGAATTACAGGCATGAGCCACCACATCCAGCCAAAAGGTGAAGTTCTTTATCTCAAGCAATGCAGAACAGACGAACAAGTTTGAAATTATGTTGACCTCAGTTTCAATACTAGCTATGTGTGTGACCATGAGTAGATGACTTAAATTCACCAAACTTTTGTTACCACAATTGTAAAATCATAGCATACTTAAACTTTCTGCCCTCACCTCCTTTGCTTCCTTTCCTGCAGCAACCCAGCTCTTCCCCTGCTGTAGTGACACTATTCCCTTCTTTTGTTCTTCCAGCCCCAGGTATGAAGAAATGCGAGATTCTGCTCTTCAGTGTTCTTAAAGGCTGGTAAAAACATGTACAAAATTCTGGAGATTCTAAGAACAGCCTTCCTAGTCACACTTGGAAAACATTGTGCCAGAGGTTGGATCAGAAGGATCATTTGGCTGAGCTCTCCTAGCACAACTGGGAAAAAAAAAGAGAATCTGGCATGGGGACCTTACCTGGAGTCATAGCTCTAGGAGCACAGTGAGCTGGTGGTGTACAGTGTATGATCTGGAGCTGTGGAGGTCTGACTCAATAGGAAAGTGACTGGGAGCCAGCAGGAACAGCCGGCCCATAGAGGTATGGGGACAAGAGAAAACCTTTCTGCAGTTTTCAGTTTTCGGGGGAAGCTGCACTTTGAGTGGATAGCTTGGAAGAGTGGGAAGACTCAAACAATATATAGCAACCAGATTTGAATACCGGGTGGAGAGAATTTACCATCAGTCTGGTGGCTGGCAAGGCAGCCATACTGGGAAGGTACTGGCTGCCAGGGGGCTGCCATTGTGGGAAGGTTGTGCAAAAGTCATAAGTGAGAGCCTCTTACCAAGGGGCCTAAAGCATGGCCATCTCTGTTCCACCTGCCTGGATCAGATTTCCACTCTTGGGACAGGCTAATTGGCTCCTGCACTCAGTGGAACTGTTGTCAGGAGATACCATGAGACCTGCCTATAAAGGATTCTAGAGCCCTTTTTTTTTTTGTTTTTTTTTTTTGAGACAGAGCCTTAAGCTGTTGCCCTGGGTAGAGTGCCATGGCATCACAGCATCATAGCAACCTCCAACTCCTGGGCTCAAGCAATTCTGCCTCCGACTCCCAAATAGCCGGGACTACAGGCGTCTGCCACAATGCCCAGCTATTTTTTGGTTGTAGCCGTCATTGTTGTTTGGTGGGCCCAGGTTTGATTCAAACTCATAAACTCAGGTGTATGTGGCTGGCATCTTAGCCACTTGAGCACTTTAATATTCCAAACTAAGGAGGACAGAATGCTAAGGAAACAATCAGGGTGTTTGTTTCATATGAAAACTATAACCCAATTACAGCCTAAATTCTAGAGCCCTCCTTTCTTTCTTTCTTCTTTTTTTTTTTTTTGAGAAAAGTAGAAAAGTCTTCATCAAAAGAGAGAAAGGAGAGGAGTGACATATAGAGAGAATAAGTAAGGCTGAAATACTGTACATATAGAATACATCTATATTCTTAAATAGAAACATATTTCTATTTAAGCTGGTCCAATTATAGCAATCACCAAGGGCAACTAAGTTAGGAGTCAGGACCCTTCCAGGAATTTAGAGAGAGCCTGCAACATATATATATATTTCTATTTAAGTTGGTCCTATATATATATATATATGTGAAAAATATTTTTAATATATATATATATATATATATCTCTGAAATTGCTGCTCTTTTTTACTAGTTGAGCTTTATTTTGTTTTGTTTTGTTGTGGTGTTTTTTTTCATAAGAAATTTTATTTTTTTTTAATTAAATCATAGCTGTGTACATTAATGCAGTCATGGAGTACGGTGTACTGGTTCTATATACAATCTGAAATATTTTCATCAAACTGGTTAACATGACCTTCATGCCATCCTCTTATTGTGTTGACATTTATATTCTACATTTGGAAAGATTCACATGTACCCTTGTAAGATGAACCATAAGCGTAGTCCCACCAATCACCCTCCCCCCACCCATCCTCCCCCCTCCCCTCCCCTCTCTCTCCCCTTTCCCTATATTCTGGGCTATAATTGGGTTATAGTTTTCATGTGAAAGCTATAAATTAGTTTCATAGTAGGGCTGAGTATATCGGATACTTTTTCTTCCATTCTTGAGATACTTTGCTAAGAAGAATATTTTCCAGCTCTATCCATATAAACATGAAGGAGGTAAAGTCTCCATCTTGTGGGGTTTTTTTTTATTTGTTTGTTTATTTTGCTAATTTGTTTGGTTGCCTCCCAAATTCCATTCTTAACTTCCATTTTTATTTTCATCAAGAGCAAGGCCTCCTGAATTTTTGGTTACAGTATTTCAGCTTCACTCATTCTCTCTCTATGTCACTCCTCTCCTTTCTCTCTTTTGATAAAGACTTTTCTACTTTTCTCATCTTTCCCACAAAAATGATTCATATAGGCTCAGCACCTGTGGCTCAAGTGGCTAAAGCACCAGCCACATACACCTGAGCTGGTGGGTTCGAATTCAGCCTGGGCCTTCCAAACAATGATGGCCGCAACCAAAAAGAAAAAAAAAAAGAAAAAGATTCATATAATAGCTAAGATATCCCCTCCATTTTTGGTTTTTCTTCTTTCCTTTTTCTGCTTCCCTCTCTCTCCTTTATTTGATACAATTGTATTTTTAATTTTCTTTATTCTTATTTCATTTTTTTTCTTTTTTCCCTGAATCCTGGGGTATCACAGGTTTGGTCTGGCTAAAAGGTCATGGCAGTAGTCTGGATCAAGGAGGCCAAGAGAACATGGTGTAGGGAGCCCTTCTACCTTTGGCCCTGGGAAGAAAATATTGATAAATCCACACTGCTGAATTTTTCTTCTTCTTTTTCATTTTTCTTTGTTTTAGCTCTTTTCTTTCTCTTCCTATTTTTGGCAGAGGTAGAGTTTGGCTTTGCTCAGGCTGGTAAGGAGTTCCTGATTTCTAGGAACCCACCCAACACAGCCCCTCAAAATCTTTGAGTTATATGCATAGCCTTAGCACCATGCCCATCAATACCATTTCTCCTATCACTCTCATTCTCTCATCCTCCTTCTCTCTAGTTCTTCAATTCTTTTCTTTCCTCCCTCTTCTTTTTTTTTCTTTTTCTTTTCTTTTTCTCCTTCCTTCTGTTTTCTTCTTTCTTTCTTTTCCTCTTATTTCTCCCTGCTAACATTTTACCCATCTCTTTCTTTTGGCTTTATACCCATAGGCCACTTTAACACCTGAGGTTGTCTCAAGCTCTGAGACAAGGTAATTTAAAGCAAAGGAGGAAGTGAGAAGGACAAAGGAGGAAAAGGAGGTGAACAAGATGAAAGCATACATGAGGAAGAACTAACAGAAAAATTTAAGCAACATGAAAAACCAAAACAAAGCAACTCCCTCAAGGGACCATGAGGCAGCTACTACAGAAGATTCTACCTATAAAGAAGACAGGTGCCTGGCCTATAGACACATGAAAAAAATGCTCATCATCCTTAATCATCAGAGAACTGAAAATCAAAACTACTTTGAGATATCATCTAACTTCAGTAAGATTAGCCCACATCACAAAATTCCAAAACCAAAGATGTTGGCATGGATGTGGAGAAAAGGGAACACTTCTACACTGCTGGTGGGAATGCAAACTAATACGTTCCTTTTGGAAAGATGTTTGCAGATCACTTAGAGATCTAAAAATAGACCTGCCATTTGATCTTACAATTCCTCTACTAGGTATATATCCAGAAGACCAAAAATCACTTTATAACAAAGATATTTACACCAGAATGTTTATTTCAACCCAATTCGTAATTGCTAAGTCATGGAAGAAGCCCAAGTACCTATCAACCCATGAATGGATTAATAAATTGTGGTATAAGTATACCATAGAATATTATGCAGCCTTAAAAAAGATGGAGACTTTACTCTTGTTTTACAATGTTTACAGTAGATGGAGCTAGGACATATTCTTCTTAGCAGAGTATCTCAAGAATGGAAGAAAAAGTATCCAATGTTTCAGTCCTACTATGAAACCAATTTATAGCTTTCATATGTAAGCTATAACCCAATTATAGCCCAAGAATATGGGGAAAGGGGAGAAGGAGAGGGGAGGATGGGTGGAAAGTGAGTAATTGATGGGAACACACCTATGGTGCATTTTACAAGGGTACATGTTAAATTTACAAAGTGTAGAATATAAAGGTCTTAACACAGTAACTAAGAAAATGCGGTGAAGGCCATGTTAACCAGTTTGATGAAAATATTTCAAATTGTATATAAAACCAGCACACTGTACCCCATGATTGCATTAATGTACACAGCTATGATTTAATAAAATAAAAAAGAATTAATGGATTTGACAAAAAGGGAATTTAAAATATGGATAATAAAGACAATGAAAAGAATCAAGAAGAATAATCCCAAACCCAGCAGAAGAAAAGAAATAACCAAAATTAAATCAGAGATTAATGAAACTAAAAACAAAAGAATCATTCAGAAAATTAACCCCAAAAAAAGTTGGTTTCTCAAAAATATAAAATCAAAAGAAACTGCCAAATTGTATTATCCCTCCCTTGCCAACCCAAGGCTAACCCAAGGTAATCAAATTTCCTCCTGGAAATTTGAATTTAGAGTAAAGTCAACAATCATATGTTGAGTACCGACTCAGTGTCAGATTCTAAATGCTGGCAACAAAAATTTCTAAGACAGAAAGGCCTTCCTTAAAGAGCATATATATCTATAATTTAATGTTAGGAAAGAGATATTGAGTAGAAAATAGCACCATGACATGGGTAAAAGTTGTAACAAATATAAGAGCAATCTACTCTGCTATTACTTTACTCCCAATTATAGTCCCTGAGATATTAGCAGTAGGGCTACTATGGAGTATTTGTGCAAAAATATATTATTCAATAAAACAAATATTTTAAGCACCCTGACACCTAGTTTAAGGTTTTCATCTTCTAAAAGATTCCATTAATTGTCTTTGAAAGGATGAAGCCCCTAAAAACATCAATTGAGAAAACAAATATTAAATATAAAAATGTGAACACATTTATTGTAAAGAGACATTGTGATTTTTTTAAAAAAAACATACCTAAGGTCAGATGAGCTGAATGTTAGTTCCAATTCAATCACTTAAAATTGGGCAGCCATGGACCCATTATTCTTTTTCCAGAGCCTCAGGTTCTTCATCTATAGAAGGAGAGAAGAGAGGAGAGGAGAGAGAAGACCTTAAAATAAGTAAAAAATATCTTATAATTTTTCCTCAAGGTTTCTATCATTGAGGTGAAAATACTAAGATTCTTTCACCACTATTTTTTCTTTGATTCTATCTGCCTCACTGCACCTTACTGTATTAATAGTTTGAATTAGAAGAAGTATGTCAGATTTTGTAACACTAAAATTATCTTTGCATCTATACTACCAGTTTTACTATTAGGAAGATGACCAAAATGTACCTAGAGAAGATAAAAACAGAAAAACTTTTTCTCTGAATATCCTTGGCAAGTATAACATTAATAATCTTAGTGAGAAAATCAAAATCTTTCAGGTATACAACCATTTTGGTTTTATTTAAACCATAGAAAATAAAAGAAAAATAGTACTAGATACTTCATTATCTATTTTGATGATAAACTTTACATATTAAATATCAACTTAGCAAAACTTAGTACATAGCTATTTAGTAGTGTGACCAGATGTCCCGCTTTTCAACAATTTGTCCCACGTTCCACAGCGTTTTTAAAAAATCCCAGTTTTTGGAAAGAATGCATGAATGGGTGGGAGAACAAGAAGGGAATATTAGGCTTTCGGCTGCCATGTGGCTATTTCACCAGAATATGAGTTTTATATTATTTTTATTAATTTTATAATGTTAAACTGTAATAATAACAAATAATTGCTGAGAAGTGATT
>NW_003852526.1:5109249-5126831 GCF_000181295.1 Otolemur garnettii | reverse complement strand
CTGCCCCGCCCCCGCCCCACCCCCCAGCCATGTTGTCCCACCTTACCTATGTTAAAATCTGGTCACCCTACTATTTAGTCAAATACCAGCTAGATGTGACTGTGAAGATTTTAGATGTGATTTAACATTTAAATCATGAGTAAAGTCTCCATAACATTCATGGGCCTCATCCAATCATTTGGAGGCCTTAAGAGAAAAAAATGAAGTTTCTTGAAGTATTATCCAGAAAACAACATGGAAACTCCACCGGAATTTACAGCCTGTGAACCTACCCTACAAATTTCAGAGTTGTTAACCCACACCTTAACATTACTTTAAATACTTCATTTTTAGTTGTTTGCTAAGTGTGAATCCTTATTTTTAGTGTCTAGAGGGAATATTCTAGAGGGAAAAGACATACCAATTCAGGTAGCTGACTTAAGCATACTATTTCTGGATCACCAAATACAATGCAGCCTTAGACTTGTTTTGTTTGTTTGTTTGTTTGTTTGTTCCCAAGAAAATTTTATTTTATTTTAGTTTAGTTTAGTTTTTGAGACAGAGTCTCAAGCTGTTGCCTTGGGTAGAGTACTATGGCACCATAGCTCACAGTAACCTCCAACTCCTGGCCTCAAGCAATTCTCCTGTCTCTACCTCCCAAGTAGCTGGGACTACAGGTGTCTGCCACAATGCCTGGCTACTTTTTTGTTGCAGACGTCATTGTTGTTTGGCGGGTCTGGGCTGGATTCAAACCCACCAACTGAGGTGTATGTGGCTGGTGCTTTAGCCACTTGAGCCACAGGTGTTGAACCCCCAAGAAAATTTTAGGAAAAACTTAGGAGTTTGAGTACATTTGATAGACACAAATAATAATGGAAATAATAACAGTGGTGGTGATGATAATAGCGGTAGTAGTGATAGTGGTAGTAGTTATAATAATGATTTGCATAACTGAAAAGTGAAAAAAAAAAAAAAAAAGACCTGGATCCACACCTGAACAACCTCCAAGAATGGCATCAGGACTCCTAAATCATCCTTGACTTTGATTTTTCCAGCATAGAATTTATTCTCAAAAAGATCTCTAATATGGCAGCCCAAGGTAACTCCAGCATTGTCTCATACCACATCTAACACTCCCAATGGAAAGAGAGATAATCCCAACCAAACTTTAGAAACTACTCTAACAGGTGTGTTTTGTTATGATCCATCTCTAAATAAATCACTAATAAGGGGATAGAACATGCTGAATGACCAAGACTAAGTCATTTCCAACACTTGGGATGAAGGAAGGGATGAATACTATCACAGGATTAACATAGGATGAGAGGTAGGGCAGAGAAAATTCCAAAGAAAACTCAGAAGGCTATTATAAGAGTTTGACTTTTAAATTAATCAAAAGGGAAATTACTCTGGAGACTGACCTGACTAGATGAGCCCTTTGAAAGATAATGGAAGCATCATTTAGCTCTTTTCCTGGGCTAGACAAAGGTAAAAGGCCATATCATGAATTGCCTTTGGTTGGGGTCATATGCCTAGGAGTCGAGGGTAGCCTCTAACAGCTTACTAAGAGCAACCCATAGCCAACAGTCAGCAAGACAATTAGGATCTCAGTTCTTTTACAACCACAAGGAGCTGAATTCTGTTAATTACCTAAAGGTAATAAGACCTACCTATCTAATAGGTAGATGCCTCTTGAATCTTTAATACCCAAAAGAACAGAGAAAATAGTGAAAATGTTTCAAAAAGACTTGTTTTCTTGCTAAATTAACATACACTATTCATTGCCAAAGATAGTAAAGTATGGAAAAGCCAGAAGCCAAAAAAGACAACTTTTGTCTTCCCTGTCCACTTCTTAGTCATACTTAAATGATCTTGGAAGAGCACCCCCACACCATGAATGCGCCCACAGCACTGACCAACATCTTGTTTTCAGCTTTCTGAAGCAGAGAACCTATCTATGCTGTGCTGGGATTGGTGATCTACAGAAACTGTGAGATAACTTGGTGGTAAAGTTAAAACTTTAACTTTGTGGTAATTTGTTACACAGCAACAGAAAAGGAATACAAGGTCACTTCTTAAATTCCTTTGGGTATTTTTATCTCCATGAAAGGAGACACAATATACAAAAATGTGTATTAACAAGAATGACTTTAGTGGCTCAGCACCCATAGCACAGTTGTTATGGCGCCAGGCACATACACAAGGCTGGCGGATTCAAACCTAGCGTAGGCCAGCTAAACAACAATGACAACTGCAATAAAAAATAGCTGGGCATTGTGGCAGGTGCCTATAGTCCCAGCTATGTGAGAGGCCAAGGCAAGAGAATCACTTAAGCCCAAGAGTTGGAGGTTACTGTGAACTGTGATGCCATAGCACTCTACTGAGGGTAACAAAGTGAGACTCTGTCTCAAAAAAATTTTTTTTAGAAAAGAATGACTTTAGTGTTAGAAACAAAGATTTTTTAAGTATTTTTGGTTTCCTACAGTGACAAATACAGTACATAATTTTGAGACTTGTAATGTGTCCACCTCACAAGCCTGTTATATGCCTTACAACTGAGTTTTAGGTATTTTATTTGGCAAAACAATCCAAGTCTTCATTTCACTTGCTGAGAGAAAAATGTTAGTTATTTACATATAAGTAGTTTTCTCCATCACAGAGTAATCTGTGTCTTGTAAAATCCATTAAGTCCTTTCAAAGCTTACCCTTCTTAGCTCTAAATAGATAGATGTCTCCTGAATCTTTAATACCCAAAAGAAATGGAGAAAATACAGAAAATGTCTCAAAAAGACTGGTTTTCTTGATCAATTAACATATACTATTCTTGGCTCGGCACCTATAGCTCAACCAGCTAAGGCACCAGCCACGTACACCTAAGGTGGTGGGTTCGAATCCCCAGCCCGGACCTGCCAAACAACAATGACGGCTGCAACCAAAAAATAGCCAGGCGTTGTGGCGGGCGCCTGTGGTCCCAGCTACTTGGGAGGCGGAGGCAGGAGACTCACTTGAGCCCAGGAGTTGGAGGTTGCTGTGAGCAGTGAAGCCATAGCACTCTACCCAGGGGGACAGCTTGAGGCTCTGTCTCAAAAAAAAAAAAAAAAAAAATATGCTATTCTTTGCCAAAGATAATACAGTATGTAAAAGCCAGGAGCCAAAAAAGACAATTTTTGTCCTCCTTGAAATGTCCACCTCTTAGTCAAATGACCTTGGGACAATCACACAAGAGTCTTAAACTTCTCCTCTATGTAAAACATTGAATAAACCCTAACAAATAAAATCAGCAAAAGGATTCCATAAAAATGACTTAAGCTAAAGAGTGTCATAAATTCTAAAGTGCTAACCAAAACTACAACATAGTGTTTAAGATAACATATTTGTTAAAAGGAATTTTCTTTTTTTTCTCCTCCCCAAAACAGTACATTCAACACATACCAGAAAGTTGTTGTTTACTAAGTATGTTCAGAATGAAAGCCCTTTAAGAATGATGAAGCATGGAGCATAAATGATCCTTGGCTTGCATTGTAAATTTTTTTGATTGAAATACTGATATTGGAAAACAAATTAATCAGCCTCTTAAATAAAACATAACCTCATAAATTGTAGTGTTTGTATACTTTGTAAAATTTATATAGAGAGACACATTTAAATTGTTTAGTAAACTAAAGCAATTTTTAAGTTAATTGTTATTGGCCTAAGACTCTTGAGCTATTAGTGTGATTAAGGTTATTTGTGTACAACTAATCTTGGTACAGGAAAACATCTTTTTCTGCTTTTTATTCTTTAATTTCCTTCAACAAGACCTTAATAGAAATCCAAGATCATTTATATGCCAACAGGTATGAGATCAGTGAGTGTGGGATGATTACAGGCAAAGTGGTGATTCAAACTTCTCACTGCTTTTTGGGTATGAAAATGTAGTAAGAATAATGCAGCAACCCATCTCTATTGCTCCATCCCCTGGGTAATATTTCTGAGGATAACTCATCATTATTGTTTACTGTATTTTTCTAACTATTCTTTTGAAATAT
Source organism: Otolemur garnettii (assembly GCF_000181295.1). NCBI lineage: Eukaryota > Metazoa > Chordata > Mammalia > Primates > Galagidae > Otolemur > Otolemur garnettii. Next base: position 5,122,824 of record NW_003852526.1, on the reverse strand, counting down.
TTATTTAAAATGATTCCTGTATTCTATTATACAACTATTTTGTTATTCAGAGAAATGAGGGAAGTTCATCTATAAATCTGTCTTACACAGGAACTTCAGAGCTAGCTCTGGAAACTGCCCCTGTTTGATCACCTCCTACAGCAATTCAGAAACCCAGAAAGAAATTGTCCCCAGACCTTTCGTGGACCCCACCTTTACATTGTTCTGAGTGAAAGCCTTTTCCTCTACTACTAGGGTCTTCACTGAGTCAATTGGGAGTTTCTCTTGATATTTTTGCTCAATGATACAAAATTCCCTATTTCCCAAGACATAACTTATTAAGGGCTGAAACAAAAATTTTATTGTAATATCTGTCTTGCTTTATTTTTAATAATATAGCCAGAAAGTCCTAGAACTATTTGATTACATCAGAACATCTCAGTCCCTCCAGCTCAGCAAAAATAGATACTAAAATAAGAAGTAAATCTACCCAGTAGTACCTCTTCCCCTCACCAAAAAAAGCAGACATTTGGGGGTAAGAGGAAAACATAAAGTACAGAGATAGAAGCCTATAGAATTGCCTTTAATCCATGAATACCCTGCCATATTTTCAAAGCCTTGCTGGTATCAAGTGGCTGCCCTAATAAGATGATGCAGAAATCTAATGTGTCACATTCAATGCTATTTAACATTATTTAAATTAGCTATTTAACACTAGTGCAGTGGCTCATGCCTATTATCCTAGCACTCTGGGAGGCCAAAGCAGGAGGATCACTTGAAATGAGGAGTCTGAGTTCAGCCTGAGCCAAAGCAAGACCCCATCTCTACTAAAAATAGAAACCTAGACAAGGTGGTGCATACCTGTAATTTCAGCTACTTGAGAGGCTGAGGCAGGAGCACTGCTTGCGTCCAGGACTCTGAGGTTGCTATAAGCTAGGCTAAGGCCATGCACTCTAGCACTCATGACAGAACAAGACTGTCTCAAAAAATAAATAAATAAATAAAATTAGCTATTTAAAGTATGCTACACCTTTTCAAGTGGGATTTGCGTTGGAGAAATCTGGAGTCAAAAATCAAAGACAAATCTTTTGCATTTTATTAAAATTGGGTTACTGGTTCATTTGTCTATCCTTTGGCAAATCATTTGAGCAGTTTAGAAAAGGAATAATGCACAAGGTTAAAGGAATAAATCTCCAAGTATAAAAGAGAAATGAATGTATAAAATGATAATGTTGTATGATCATTATTGTCATTTATTGCTATTATTTTTGTAACTAGCTCACTTTAGGCTTATGTTATTATTAATTCATCATTTTCAATTATAAACAAGATACGATGAGCAAATACTGTACATACACCATTTAGAGATTACTCCTTGCTGCCCTACTTTATAAATGATACTCTCTTGGCTCTGAAGCAGAGACACCCATTGGAATAATGTTCTAAAAACTAAAGCAGGAACTCAGGAACCAGTTTTAATACCACTCTTTCCAGAAACTCTGATAAAGTTAGAAGAGGCTCCATTAGTGCAGAGGTCACAGCCTAATGAGATCTTCATTCACTCACCCTGTCATACTGGGGCAGAGATCTGCTTCATTATTCATTCATTCATCTACCTGCTGTGTCACACCACATTATGTGGTAAGAAAGAAGCAATAGGAATTAACCTATACATCATATACACATAGTGCCTAACAAACACTCCTTGACCTCCAGAAACTTACAAGATTTTGCAAAGATAAGATACTGGAAAGGGCTAAGCAAAAGTAAAATGTAGAATATTGAGGCAGTGATATTATGTAGTGTTGCATGATAGAATGAGCATAGGCTTCCACTGAAGCCAGCATTTATTATAAAACTATAATAATTAAAGTGTTGTGTTATTTATGTAAGAATAGGTAAACAGATTAGTGGTAGAGAATAGAGAACAATGTCACAAACAATCAAATAAATATAAATGAAAATAACAAAGACATACCACTTTCACCAAACAGAAAAAATGTCTGATAATACCAACTGCTAACAAAAGTGACAGGAAAAGTGACAGTATAATTTGCTCTTACACACTGGAAGTCAAGCAAATTATAATTGCCACTCAAGAACATCAATTTGGCAGTATCTAGAAAAACTGAAAATACTCAAATCTTAAGACTCAAAAATTCAAATTCCAAGTATTCACCCTGTAGAAACTTTCACATATTTTCTTACATAGGAACTCAGAAGAGAGACCTAGATAGATAGGTAGATAGACAGATGCCCAATACAGCATTTTTGTAATAGCAAACCTCTAAAAATATAATGGAAATTGACCAAAGAATAATGTTATAATAAATAGAACCACAGATTCAGAATTTTAAATAAAACTTGGTTATTTAATAAGAATTACACTGCAGGTGGGAAGGTGGGGGTATTTTGCATCCAGAGGCTGAGCAAATGCCAGACTTTGATTTCCTGAGATAGTATAATCATAGACTTTCTTCAGTATATGGGCACTTCCTAAAAAATGCCCTCCAAGAATTTCCTTGGGTTAATGGAAAATCTCATGATAAGAACAGGGAGAATAGACTTCATCATCATAAGTCAGCAATCATCAAAGGGTTATTAGGAAGATATGCTGATAAGCTAGCTTTGAAAACAGATTAGAGTGACTTTCCAATAAAACAACAGTGCCTATCATTTTAATAAACTTTCTATAACTACTAACAGATAATACTGATTAATGAAGAAGAGCTCTTGCTAGTGGACAAATAAAATATGGTATATTTATTCAATGTATTTATATGAAAGAAATTGGTATATGTGCACATACCAGCATGGGGATAGATCTACAAAATAAATTTAAATAAACTATTACAAAAAAAAAAATGTGTGTAGTATGATACATGCATTATTTAAGAACGTAGTCTGAGGTTTCAGGCTACATATACACGTGGTATAATAAAATCATGAATTGATAGTGTATACATTAAATTCATTATAAAAGTTGTCTCTGAGGGCAGAAAAAAAAAAAGTATTGCCTTTTGTAAACTAAAGACCAGATGAGCCATCTGTTGAGATGTGGGAGTAGAGGATATTTGCTGGATAGTATAAATAGTCAAGATACTTAATGAGGGATATCTATGTGGAAATAAAAAGAAAAACAAATATTAGTGACTGGAGCAGACTATAAACTCAGTTTTGAGTCTAGAGGACAGTGAGTGGAGAAGACTTCTAGACATAGAGCTTTAAGTGCTTTTAGATGGTAGAGTAACAACAGCAGTGGCCATATGATGGAATTGTCTGTGTGAGGTGTAAGTGTTTGTGGTAACAGTATCACAGTCATGGTTATATTCTGGAGTTTGGAAAATATGAAAGTTCCAGTACAATTTTTATGTGCCCCATGTAGTAGCAGCTCTTGGCACAAAGGTTACCCATATGTAATGTGTGCTGGTGAAGAGAACTTGGTAGATTACATCACTTTGCCTGGCTTCAGCATGCAGGGCTTTTTTAGACCATGGTGCAAAGGGTAGATACAAGACAGCTGAAGTCCCATTTATAATCTGGGCAGTCAAGTTTTAGCTCTCAGTGATGCCAAGTCAGGAGAGAAAGAGAAAAACTGGAAAAATCAATTTGGAGAGTTTTAATAAGATATTGAAGGAAAGTAGAAGAATAGAAGATTTGCTAAAGGTTGACAAAATGTTTAAAATCACCGGATTAAGTTCAATTTACAGGTAGAAATAGCACCTCAAAACAGTGAATAGAATTAGAATATCACCCACAGGAGTACATTATACTTTTATATTGAAACATAATTATTTTCTCTCCAGTCACCCGCTTTTTGATTAAAGATAGTCAAAGTAATACTATTATTATTTACAAAATAATTTTGGTCTCATTAAATTTGGTTTGATATATAAGTTCAGGAAGAATAGTAATTAACCATATAGGCCTTTTTAAGTTTGCTTTAAGAAATTTTTGATAAGGACTTTCAGAATGAACTTTTAAAATCTGCTTAAGGCTAAGACCAAGCCAAACATTTGCCATTAGACTTCATCTGCAATTGCAGTACCTTGAGTGAATCCTTGTCTTCTTGAGGCCCCCCAAATATCCTAATGTTCTTGGGCCTACCAAGAAGTGACCTTTCTTACTCCCCTGTAAGTCTAGGAACCCCATATTCCAGGTATCAGGCCAGCTTTTTTGAGAGGGCTTCGTCCCTTAAAGCTGTCTGATTATATCTAATTTTATGCATCATTTCTAAACATGACATTTTAGTCAAAGCCTTGGTAATATAACCAATGTTTTTAATTACATCTTATTACTGGGAGGTCAGATTTTTATTGCAGATATACAAATAACTAGATTACCATGAAAATAAGAATACTCAAGAAAAGTTTTTTATTTTTTTGCAGGGATGACACAGGGAGAAAAAGATAAACATCTCAATTTTGTTTTCAAAAGTATAATTTACGGGCAACGCCTGTGGCTCAGTGAGTAGGGCACCAACCCCATATACCAAGGGTAGTGGGTTCAAACCTGGCCCCAGCCAAACTGCAACAAAAAAATAGCTGGGTGCTGTGGCAGGCACCTGTAGTCCCAGCTACTTGGGAGGCTGAGGCAAGAGAATCACCTAAGCCCGAGAGCTGGAGGTTGCTGTGAGCTGTGATGCCACAGCACTCTACCAAAGCCAACAGTGAGACTCTGTCTCAAACAAAAGAAAAAAGTATTTTTACTAGATTGTTGTGAGTCATAGATAGCTCAAAAGAAAGGGGAAAGGTGTTTTCTTATATGCAGAAAATGAAACATTTAAGAGCTCATAATATTTTAAAAGAAAGCTATAAAAAATTTTAATGATCTTGTATCAGTTTACTTAGTCACATGGAATTAATTTTGTTCTACTTGACATTGGTTTGGTGGTGGCTATGAGCTGAATGTTCCCTCAAAATTCATAAGCTAAAGCCCAATCTCTAATCTGTTGTATAGTATTTGAGGATAACTAGGTCATAAGGATGGAGCCTTCATGATACCATTGATATGCTTGTCAGAAGAAACTCTAGAGAGTTTACTGCTGCTTCTCTCTATATATACCACATGAGGATACAAGAAGATGACCATCTGCAAACCAAGAAGAGGGCCTCAACCATATTGGATCTGCCAGCACCTTTATCTTTGCCTTCCATGGAAATAAATGTTAGTCACATAAGCCACCCAGTCTATGGCAATTTGTTATAGCAGCCTGAACTGGCTAAAACAGCAGTCTCAGGAGCTCATCAGCTTTTTTATTAGAGTTTTGAAAATCTTAGTATGTCTCTTAATATGATCTCAAAGATTTTTAGGCAATACCATTAGAACGCTGTATCTCAGAATACCTGTTATTGTCCTTTTCCATGGGTTTCTGAGAAAGTGCCTTTCTGTTAAAGACTAGCACTTTGGCCTGGGATGGGTTGGTTGTAAGAGCTTTTGGGAAAGCATCAGAGTAAAACAACCATCTGCATGGCAAAAGGAAAAAAAAAAAAGATCTAATAAAATTTCATTATAAAAACAACAATTTCCAAGGAAATTTGGTTGTCTGTGACATACAACAGTTGACATGATAACTAGAATTATAACAACATTATTTGAGGACATATCATAGATAGTGAGGGGATTTACAAATTTATAGGAACTTTATATAATTTCCAAATAAGTATCTCTTCTTTGATGATGCTTCACATATAATTGTATTATTTAGTATATAAAATAAAACTAAATAGTTTAGCATCTCTTTCTTCACAAGGTAAGAAAACAAATCCTTTTGGATTTTCCAGCGGCCTTCAGAGAAACCTCAAAGTTAGTTCAAGGTTAAGAAAAATTTATCAAGAATTTGAGTTAGAAAGGTTGTCCCAAAATGTCACAAAGTTTGAATATTTAACTAAATAAATACAGATCATTGTGAAATAATACTTGGTTATCTATTTTTTAAATGACAATAAAAGATCTCAAAGGTAAATATAGGAGATAACATGAAAAAAATCGGTTCTCTTAAAAAATCAAAAACATGATAAAGTCAACATGAAGCCCAGGAAATTATTTTAATAAGACACAGAGATTTTCTTTCCTAGGCATATTATTCAAAAGATTTTTTTAAAATCCCATGTATAGTCTTTTTTCTAAGAGTAGACCCATAATCCAAGAAACTTTATCACTTTAATAGAGAGAAAAATCAAACTCTAATTTTTATATGTATATTATTTTCCTTATTACAAAAAAACTTTATAAAGCCATTTACTCTTAGTCAGCTTTGATCTCACAATATTAAATTCCTTTTTCAGAAATGTTTTACAATTTTCTATGTCTACTCAGCTTTTGTCCTATGCTTCCTCTCTTTCTCATTTTACTTTAGAACAAAATGATTCTCTTCTTTTTCTTAACAAAAGCACATCCTACATTCCTTGCATATTTTCATATAAAAACACACCTACCAAAAAAAAAAAAAGAGGAACCTGCCAGAGAATAAAATTAGCATAGAAGAAAGCAGAGATGAAAGATAAAAAGAAGTCAAATCCTAATAACATCCTTTACACACCTGAAACCAGCTGTCCTAAAGCTGATATAGATAATCCTGGGGCTTTTCAGATGGACAGGTCAAGAAAGCCTTTTTTTTTTTTTTTTTGGCTAAAAAACAAAAACCAAAAACACTATCCACTCATTTATTACATAAAAAAATGTTTTCTGTCACTGTTACTGTATCTAGTAGTTTTGCTTTCACATTTTGATTACAAATTACAACCATGAATGATTTTTTCTTTTACAGATATAAGTCACTAATAGTTAAAATAGTTTCTGAAATTACTTTTTGTTTTCAAGTCAGCCTTAAACATTTTTTTAACAAATAGCTTTGTTGTAATGTTAAAACCACTCAGATTATCAAGACTTCCATACAACTAGAGGCTAAAATTATAGATTACATAAAGCTAAATCACTTTAACAAAATTCAGCATCCTTTTCTAACAAGAACACTTAAGAAACTAGGCATATGGCTCGGTGCCTGTAGCACAGTGGTTATAGCTCCAGCCACACACACTGAGCCTGGTGTGTTGGAATCCGGCTCAGGCCAAAACAACAATGACAACTGCAACAACAACAACAACAACAAAAATAGCCTGGTGTGGCAGATGCCTGTAGTCCCAGCTACTTGGGAGGCTGAGGCAAGAGAATCACTTAAGTCCAAGAGATTGAGGTTGCTGTGAGCTGTGATGTCATAGTACTCTACTGAGGGCAACATAGTGAGACTTGTCTCAAAAAAAAAAGAAAAGAAAAGAAAATAGGCATGGGGGCACATTTCTTAAGCTGATTGAAGACATCTGTGACAAACCCACAGCTAACATCATACTGAATGGAGAAAAACTGAGAGCTTTTCCACTTAGAACTGGAACCAGACAAGGATGTCCACTTTCTCCACTATTCAACATTGTGCTATAAGCTCTAGTCAATGCAATTAGACAAGAAAAGGATATAAAGGGCATCTAAATAGGGGTAGAGGGGGACAAACTCTTGCTCTTTGCTGATGATATGACTTTGTACTTAGAAAACCCCAGAGACTCAACCATAATACTCCTGGAAGTGATCAGGAAATACAGTAAAGTCTCAGGGTATAAAATCAATGTCCACAAATCAGTAGCCTTTGTTTATGCCAATAACAGCCAAGTTGAGAAGCAAATCAAAGACACAATTCCCTTCAGGGTAGCTTCAAAGAAAATGAAATACTTAGGAATACACCTAACAAAAGAGGTGAAAGGGCTTGTTTTCCATAGCACAGTGGTTACAGAGCTGCCCACATACACTGAGGCTGGCAGTTCAAACCCAACCTGGGCCAGCTTAAAAAAAAAAAAAAAAAAAAAAATGGATCCTCATTATTAGACTTTTGTCTGATTCAAAATATGCAAATATCCTTTCCCATTGAATAGGTTGTCTATTTGCTTTGGTTGTTGTCTCCTTGGCTGTACAGAAACTTTTCAGTTTCATTAAATCTCATTTGTTTATTATTGGTGTTGTTGCTATTGCCATGGTAGTCTTCCTCATAAAGTCTTTCCCCAGGCTAATGTCTTCCAGTGTTTTTTCCTATTCTTTCTTTGAGAATTTTTATCATTTCATGCCTTAAATTTAAGTCCTTTATCCATCTTGAATCAATTTTTGTGAGTGGAGAAAGGTGCGGGTCCAATTTCAGTCTTTTACATGTGGAAATTCAGTTCTCCCAGCACCATTTATTAAATAGGGAGTCTTTCTCCCTATTTCTCCAGGATCTATGAGAACTTGAACTAATCTACAAGAAAAAACCAACAATCCCATACATCAATGGAGAAGAGACATGAATAGAATTTTCTCTAAAGACGACAGATGAATGGCTACTAAGCATATGAAAAAACGCTCATCATCCCTAATTATCAGAGAAATGCAAACTAAAACCTCCCTGAGATATCATCTAATCACAGCGAGAAGGGCCTGTATCACAAAATCTCAAAACTGCAGATTCTGGTGTGGATGTGGAAAGAAAGGAATGCTTTTGCACTGCTAGTTGGACTGAAAACTAATACAACCGTTTTGGAAGGAAGTATGGAGAAACCTTAAAGAACTCAATCTAAACCTCCCATTTGATCCTGCAATCCCAGAAGGAAAAAAAAACTTTTATTATAAAGACACTTGTACTAGACTGTTTATTGCATCCCAATTTATAATCACTACAATGTGAAAACAGCCTAAATGTCCTTCAACCCAGCAATGGATTGGTAAGCTGTGGTATATGTATATCATGGAATATTATTCAGCCATCAAAAATAATGGAGATTTTACAGGATTTGTACTAACCTTGATGGAGGTGGAACACATTATTCTTAGTGAGGCATCACAGGAATGGAGAAGAATCCTATGTAGTCAACTTTGATATGAAGACAATTAATGACCATTAATGATGTGGTGGGGTATGGGGGAAAAGGAGACCACACAGAGAAGGAGGGAGGGGGTGTGGGCAAGGAAAAAAAAAAAGAAAGAAAATAGTGACTAATTCTCATATAAACTATATTTAATTTTAACCAAAGTACATTACTTAAACATTAATTTTTAATTCAACATGTTAATATGTTGTATATCATATTGCATCCTTAATTATAAGTAAAATATGTTTGTAATTTCCCCTTTATACTAATATATTTTCTCCAATTTTAATATCAGGTGTATCCAGATTAAGTAGAATGATTTTGAAGTATTTCTTTTTCTATTGTCTATAAGATTTGGCATGATCTGTTTTTTTGAAATTATATTTTACTTTTATTTATAAATATTAGTTGCCTATTTTTTTGAGACTTTGGAAAAAACAAAATAAGAAGAAGAAGTTAACTGATCAAAGTATTCTATAATAGACATACTCTATCTGACAATGGGAATGTTACTTTCTTTGCATTATTACTATCACTTAATATTTCATTGCAGCAATTGTCTGATTTCTTTTCTGAATGTATTTATCTTCATTCGTTCTTTATGAGGTTTTTGTTCTCAGTCCTTATGTTAAATATTGTTATTGTCATTAAATTTAGTCTTTTTAATTCTGTGAAGGCATAAGTAGAAACCTAATATACACATGTATAAGAAACATAAATTTAAAAAAAAGGAAAAAAATAGCAACTGGAAAAAAATTTTAAAAATAAAAACATTGCCAGGCGTTGTGAGAGGCACCTGTAGTCACAGTACTTGGGAGGCTGAGGCAAAAGAATCGCTTAAGCCCAAGAGTTGGAGGTTGTTGTGAGCTGTGACACCACAGCACTCTACCAAGGGCAACATACTGAGACTCTGTCTCAAAAAAAAATGAAAAAAAAATCCAATGTAATGAATTCTAATATGAAGGCAGTAGATGATCTAATATAAGGTGGGAGGTAAGAGAATGAGGGAATGGGGGGGAAGGGAGGAGGATGGGGGTCACAGAGTATGGCACACCTCTTGTGGGAGCAAAACAATTATCAGAGGGACTTCGCCTGCCAAATACAATTAGTGTAACCTGGGCCCGCCAAACCACAATGAAGGCTATAGCCAAAAAATAGCCAGGCGTTGTGGTGGGTACCTGTATTCCCAGCTACTTGGGAGGCCGAGGCAGAAGACTAGCTTGAGCCAAGGAGTTGGAGGTTGCTGTGAGCTGTGATGCCACAGCACTCTACCTAGGGTAACAACTTGAGACTCTGTCTCAAAGAATAAATAAATAAATGAAGTATACATGATGGCTATGGCTTCCATACGAGAACATGGAGCTAAAGAGTTGCTGTAGTCAGGGGGCAGAGCCAAGATAGAGGACTGCAGCCAGCTTTTTACAGAAGCTCCAGTCCAGAAGGAGGCTTAAAGGACAGAAGTTTAGCAAAGGAGCTGATAATTTGGAGCAGAGCCAAGAGAGAAGATTGAAGAGTGCACGTCAACCTTCCTGAGGCAAGCTGCGACCCCAAAAATACAATCAAAAGGTACAAAATCCACCCCCATGCGGACGGGAGTCCCCTCCCCCCACAAGAAGGGCTCGCAGTTTACTCCATGCAAACAAGCGAGCAGAGTTCAAACATCCTCCCACTCTATCCCATGGGAGAGACCTCTTACCCCTGCTGGCATGCCTCCTACCCCTGCTGGCGTGCCACGCACCCTCCTGCCAGGTATAAAACTGTAAAACTGTATAAAACTGTATATAGTCCCCACCTGCAACACTGAATTCCGAGGACTTCCCTCTCCCCCAGGTCTGGAGGTTTGTTACCTACGGAGTCCAGATTCTTGGGCATCTCCCGGAGAAAAGAAGAGGGGGAAAGTGTTGGTGCTGCTCTGTGCTGACTGTGGCACAGGAGTGAGAAGAAAGTTGGATCAGAGGAAGACATACAGCAGCGGTGCATCCTGAGCTGCAAACTGACACCACTCCAGATAGGCAAGCCCCGTCTCTTTGAGCAAGCAGAGGTTCCAGACAGCAGCCACAAGCCAAATGGACTTGGTAACTTCGTAACTAAAGAGAGCATTAGCACTAGCCCTCAGGGGGAATAGTTGAGGCAAAGGCAGTGGGCAGGCAGAGGCTGGAATTGACACTTGAGTGTGAACTCTAATTTGCTTCAGGCTCAGAGCTGAGTTATTCACCAGCTCTAGAAAGCCTCTGAGTTGCAGAAGAATTTAGACTGGACAGAAGGTGTGAGGCTGTAATGGCCACAACTTTCAAAGTGTAAATTTTTCCCCAGCCGGACTGGACTCAGATTTCCCAACAAGCACCTCGCCCTCAGGGGAATGCTGAGATGAAGGCAGTAGGCAGGCAGAGACAGGGATTGACACCTGAGTATAAAATCTAATTGCTGCCCAGGGTTGAGTTGCTCCTCATCAGTAGCAGCCTTTGACTTGCAGAGGAATCTAGCCTCAACAGAAGGCCAGGGGCTGGAATTAAGAGAATGTTCACAGCCTATTTTAAAATCACAAGGCCCCCCTGCCGGATGCAGATTCCAGGTGATATTGGCCGTTGCAAACCTGGGAACAGTTGCCTACTGGAGCAAAGAGGGTCACAGACCTGGGGGATTACGAGTGACTGGGTGCAAGGTAGGGTAGAAGGTATTAACCTTCCCAGACTAACTCCTCTGCTGGGTGGGTCCCTTTGCCCTCACAGAGCACTGGAGCAAGTTATATATGAGCTGTGAGCAGACCCCTCTTATCTAGCTGCCGGAAACATTTGAACATTTCCACCTGGAACAGGTGCTTACTGGGACAACTCATTTGGACCCCTTAAACTGGGCAGACCACTCAGGGACTATTCAAAGGGGCACCCTGGGTGTATGGTTCAGGGAAGGTTTGATTTTCCTTGCCCAATTGTTGTTTGGCGGTGTGGGGGGGACTTAATTGCTGGTATTTCTCCACAGCAGAGACTTCAACCAAAAGAAACTGAATCACTAGGGTAGGACAGAGACCAGCTGAAAATAAGACAGAGTCACTTAGCCCCCACCACACCAAGCAGGTCCCCAGTCTCTCAAGCCATAACACCATACGGATCCTTGACAAACCTCAAAGGGAAAAGCCAAACAGGGAAAAACAATCATGGGGTGGAATCAGTGGAAAAGCTCTGGTAATATGAATTACCAGAGTAGATCAACCCCCCTCAAGAAAGAATGTGGCTGGTAGTACAAATAACCAGAGTAGGTCAACCCTCCCCAAGAAAGGATAGGGCAGACAAAACTGAAGATCCCCTATATAAACAGAACGCTGACATGTCAGAAATTGAATTCAGAATTTCGATTGCAGAGAAGATTAATAGAATAGAGGCAAAGATAGAAATAGAAATTCAAGGAGCATTCCAAAGTTTCGCTCAAGAATTCAACGAATTCAAAGACAAAACCACCAAAGATTTTGAAACATTAAGGCAAGAGATTGCAGCCATCAATGATCTGAAAAATACAATAGAATCTCTTGGCAAGAGAGTGCAAGAGGCAGAAGAAAAAATCTCAGACATAGAAGACAAAGCTTCTGAATATGTCCAAACGTCCAAGGAGAATTAGAAATGGAAAGCAAAAACAGATCATTCTCTCAGAGTGCTCTGGAATAATTCAAAGAAAACTAATATTCGCCTCATAGGAATCCCTGAAGGTGACAAAGTTGCTTCACAAAACACAGAGGCTCTTCTGTATGAAATTATGAAAGAGAACTTTCCAGATAGTCAAGAGATCCTGAAATTCAGATTGCAGACAGCTTCAGAACCCCAGCATGACTCATACTGAATAAGACATCCCCCAGACACATCATATTTAACTTCACTAAAGTTAATATGAAAGAGAAAATCCTGAAAGAAGTGAGATGTAAGAAAACCATAACCTACAAGGGGAAGAATATTAGAATAACTGCAGATCTCTCTGCTGAAACCTTTCAGGCAAGAAGAGGATGGTCATCGACATTTAATCTCTTAAAACAAAAAAACTTTCAGCCCAGGATCCTGTATCCAGCTAAACTGAGTTTCATCTATGATAGAGAAATTAAATACTTTAATGACATCCATGCGTTAAAGAAATTTGCCATAACTAAACCAGCTCTCCAGGATATTCTCAGACCTATTCTCCATAATGACCAGTGCAATCCTTCACCACAAAAGTAAACTAACTCAGAAACTATTGATCAAACTCCAACTTCTACACTGGTGAAAGGATTAAAAATGTCCACTGGACTTTTGAACAACTCAATACCTAAAATTTTATCATGCTTATTAATAATTTCTTTTTTTTTCATAATTATAAAAAATTTTAATATGAGGTACAAAAGTTTAGGTTACATTGTTTTCATTTCTTTTTTTTTAATTGAGCTTATTAATAATTTCAATGAATGTGAATGGCTTAAAATGTCCTCTAAAGAGACACAGATTGGCTGATTGAATACAGAAACTCAGACCAGACATCTGTTGTATGCACGAATCTCATCTTACCTGAAAAGATAAATATAGACTCAGGGTGAAGGGATGGTCATCTATATTCCAGGCTAATGAAAAGCAGAAAAAAGCAGGTGTTGTAATTTTATTTGCAGATACAATAGGTTTTAAACCAACAAAAGTAACCAAAGATAAAGATGGCCACTTTATATTTGTTAAGGGCAATACTCAATATGATG
>NW_003852526.1:5107935-5109187 GCF_000181295.1 Otolemur garnettii | reverse complement strand
GGCAGTGTTGGATAGATACTCCAATAAGAAGCTTAGCAAAGAAATCTTAGATTTAAATTTAACTATTCAACTTCTGGACATATCAGACATCTACAGAACATTTCATCCTAACAAAACTGAATACACATTTTTTTCATCAGTACATGGAACATACTACAAAATCAATCACATCGAAGGCCACAAATCTAACCTCAGCAACTTTAAAGAAACAGAAATTATTCCATGCATCTTCTCAGACCATCTTGGAATAAAAGTTGAACTCAGCAACAACAGGAATCTGCAGACTCGTGCAAAAACATGGAAGCTAAATAACCTTATGCTGAATGATAGATGGATCAGAGACGAGAGCAAGAAGGAAAGTATTAAATTTTTAGAACAAAATGATAATGAAGATACAAGTTATCAGAACCTCTGGGATACTGCAAAGGCAGTCCTAAGAGGGAAATTTATAGCACTGCAAGCCTTCTTCAAGAGAACGGAAAGAGAGGAAGTTAACAACTTAATGGAACATCTCAAGCACCTGGGAAAGGAATACCATTCCAATCCCAAATCCTGCAAAAGAAAAGAAATAACCAAAATTAGAGCATAATTAAATGAGATTGAAAACAAAAGGATTATAGAACAGATCAATAAATCAAAAAGTTGGTTTTTTGAGAAAATCAACAAAATCAATAAACGTTTTTTGAAAAACGTGTTCAAAATTGATAAACGTTTTTTGAAAAAAATCAACAAAATCGATAAATGTTTGGCCAACCTAACCAAGAAAAAAAGAATAAAGTCTCTAATCTCGTCTATCAGAAATGATAAAGATGAAATAACAACAGACCTTTTAGAAATTCAAAAAATCCTTAATGAATATTACAAGAAACTTTATTCCTAGAAATATAACAATCTGAAGGAAATTGACCGATACTTGGAAGCACATCATCTCCCGATACTTGGAAGCACATCATCTCCCAAGACTTAAATTTCCACTCCCAAAATGCAGTGGAAATACTGAACAGGCCTATATTAAGCTCTGAACTAGCATCAACTATACAAAAGTCTCCCTAAAAAGAAAAGCCCAGGACCAGACAGCTTCATGTCAGAATTCTACCAAACCTTTAAAGAGGAACTAGTATCTATATTACTCAATCTTTTCCAAAACAGAGAAAAAGATGGAATACTACCCAACAAATTCTATGAAGCTAACATCACTCTGATCCCCAAACCAGGAAAAGACCCAACAAGAAAAGAAAATTACAGACCAATA
>NW_003852526.1:5088901-5106237 GCF_000181295.1 Otolemur garnettii | reverse complement strand
TCTAAAGAAGACAGGCACATGGCCTACAGATATATGAAAAATGCTCTCCATCCTTAATCATCAGAGAAATGCAAATCAAAACTACTTTGAGGTACCACCTAACCCCAGTAAGATTAGCCCATATCACAAAATCCCAAAACCAGAGATGTTGGCATGAATGTGGAGAAAAGGGAACACTTCTACACAGCTGGTAGGAATGCAAATTAATTCATTCCTTTTGGAAAGACATCTAGAGAACACTTAGAGAACTAAAAATAGACCTGCCATTTGATCCTACAATTCCTTTATTAGGTATATGTCCAAAAGACCAAAAACCAAATTACAACAAAGATATCTGTATCAGAATGTTTATTACAGACCATTTCATAATTGCTAGGTCATGGAAGAAGCCCAAATGCCCATCGACCCATGAATGGATCAATAAATTGTGGTACATGTACACCATGGAATACTATGCAGCCCTAAAGAAGAATGGAGACTTTACCTCCTTCATGTTTATATGGATGGAATTGGAAAATGTTCTTCTTAGCAAAGTATCTCAAGACTGGAAGAAAAAGTATTCAATGTACACAACCCTACTTTGAAACTAATTCATAACTTTTATAGGAATGTCATAATCTAATTATGGCCTTAGAATATGGGAAGGGGGTGGAAAGGGGAGGGGAGGGGGGTGGATGGGGGAGGGAGAGAGATTGGTGGGGTCACCTCTATGGTTTATCTTACAAGGGTACAAGTGAATCTTTCTAAAAGCAGAGTATGAACATTTTAACTCAATAGCTAAGAAAATGACATGAAGGTTATGTTAACCAGTTTGATGAGAGTATTTCAAAATGTGTATGAAAACAGCACACTGTACCCATGATTGCATTAATGTACACAGTTATGCTATAAGAAAAAAAAAATGAGTTGCTGCAGTCACATAAACATCCTGAGAGGAAACTAGAAGAATCTGAAAGACCTCTGAAAACTAGAACCATTTTTAAACAAAAGAACCATTTTTAAACAAATTAATTACAAATATTTTGGGTATGTGATTTTTTTTTGTTATACAATGTCTTTTTTACTTTTGTTTTTGTTTCATTTCTTCTTATTATTTTTATTAAATCATAACTTTGTACATTGATGCATTAGGGGATTCAGGGTACTACTTCATATATAATGTGAAATGCTTACATCAAACTAAGTAACACATCTATCACAATTATACTCATTTATTAATATTTTTGAAATGTACCATTGTATCATGCACATTAGGTGAGGTCCCCCCAAATACCCTCCCTCCTACCACACCCCTCCTCTCCTCCCCTCTCTCTCCTCTTCCCTTCTACTTTCTGGGCTATAGTTATGTTTTGCCATTCCTATGAGTGTGTAGGTGGTTATATTTTGATTTCATAGTAGTATCAAGTACATTGGATACTTTTTTTCCATTCTTTAGATACTTAACTAAGAAGAATATATTCCAGCTCCATCCAGGTAAACATAAAAGATGTGAAGTCTCCATCTTTTTTTATGCTGCATAGTATTCCACGGTGTACATATACCACAATTTGTTATTCCATTCATGGGTCAATGGGCACTTGGGCTGTTTCCATGTCTTGGCTATTATTAATTTGGCTGAAATAAACATTCTGGTGCAAATGTCTTTTCCATAAAATAATTTTTGATCATCTGGGTATATATCTAGTAGAGGAATTGCAGGATCGAATGGTAGGTGTACTTTTAGTTCCTTGGGTGTTCTCCAAACTTTTTTCCAAAAAGGTCGTATTAGCTTGCATTCCCACCAGCAGTGTAGAAGCGTTCCCTTCTCTCCGTATCCACGCCAACATTGTAGTTTTAGGATTTTGTGATGTTGGCTTATTCTTTTTTACTTTTAATTGGATACTGTGTTTTTTGTGGCTGATAGCCTTCCTAAATAATATAATAACCATGTAATTTGGGGGAGAAATAAGACATTCTACTGAATCAGCAAAAGATTAAAAGAGAAAATATTGAAGAAAGTGGTTAATAAAATTCAATAAAAATGCTTTTAAAAAATTCTCAGCAAAGTACAGGTATAACTCATTATATTGTGCTTTGCTTTAATGTGCCTCATAGGTATTGTAATTTTTTTTTACAAGTTGACAGTCTGTGGCAAGCAACTCTATCAGCACCATTTCCAACAGCATATGCTCACTTTGTGACTCTGCATCACATTTTGGTACTTCTCACAGTATTTGAAACTTTTTTATTATTACTATATCTGTTATGCTGATATGTGATGGGTAATCTTTGATGTTACTATAGTAATTGTTTTGGAGCACCGTGAATACACACTGAGGCATTTATAGGTAAAAATATTATATTTCCAATTTATTCTCAAAAAAAGGTATAAATATATATTTATATACACACACACACATACACATGTATAAACAGGGTGTTTCAAGAAAAGGTATACACATTTTAAGAAAGATAAAACCATATTAAAATTGTAATATTTGGGCAGTGCCTGTGGCTCAAAGGAGTGGGGTGCCAGCCCCATATGCCAGAGGTGGCAGATTCAAACCCAGCCCCAGCGAAAAAAAAAAAAAATTGTAATACTCAAGTCATGCTTGACTTCTGCAATTACAAGAGGTGCTCAAACATGACTTGTATTCATCTTCTGCTATCACTATATAAAGTATTACAAATTAGGTTTTTCCTTTCTTAAAATTTGTATACATGTTTTTGGCATCATATGTGTGTGTGTGTGTCTGTGTGTGTGTGTGTGTAAAGAGAGAGAAAGAAAGAAAGGGAAAAGGAGAGGGAGAGAGGAAGAAAGAAAGAATGACAAATGTGATAATATGTTAACATTTGAGAAGTCTAGGTGAAGGATATATGGAACTTCTTTATTTTTAGAACTTTACTATAAATGTAAAATTATTTCAAAATTAAAAGAGATTGTTTGCAATATGGAAAATGGTTTAAAAGGGGTCATATAGAAAGTGAGTTAAACATTTGTCTAATGAATAAATTCATCTAATTCTCACATACAATTCTCACCTGATCTAGCTGACTTCTACCTCACCACCACCAGATGCAACCTGGTCATCTGATTTTTTTTTTTTTTTTTTTTTTGAGACAGAGCCTCCAGCTGTTGCCCTGGGTAGAGTGCCATGGCATCACAACTCACAGCAACCTCCAACTCCTGGGCTCAAGCAAGTCTCCTGCCTCAGCCTCCCAAGTAGCTGGGACCACAGGCGCCTGCCACAACGCCTGGCTATTTTTTGGTTGCAGCTGTCATTGTTGTTTGGCGGGCCCAGACTGGATTCGAACCCGCCAGCTCAGGTGTATGTGGCTGGCGCCTTAACCGTTTGAGCCACAGGTGCCGCACCTGGTCATCTGATTTTAATTGATCTTTTATTATTCAGACATTCTATAATTATATATATCTATACTATAAATATGTTATTCTATAATAGTAATTTTTATCAGCTTTCCAGCCTTATATCTAAAAGTTGTAATGATTTTTTCTTGATCCCCTTCTCAACTTTTACTGAAAATTTATTCCACTTTGCAATTTAAATTTTCCTGGACTTCTCTCTATAAAGACATGGTTCTTTTATTTCACATTCATGACCCAACCCAATTTCTATATTTGTGACAGTCTGACCTTCTTCTCCATTGCTTTGTGCAGCTCTGAAATTAACTAACTTTACATCTTGTTAGCTTGCCCAGTATAGTCCAATCTGCAGACTTAATGAGCAATTTCTCTATTCCATCACTGAGGAAGATGCTAACTATTTACAAAATTATAAAGTGGAATAAGAAGAATCAATTTCTCTCTCTCTCTCTCTCTCTCTCTCTCTCGCACACACACACGCACACACACACACACACACCCCTGCAGACACACAAATCACAAATGCAGGTACATACTGGCTAATTATAAATTCAAGAAAGGATAAATGAGAGAGTAGAACCGCATAACAACCAGTCTGGTTCCTGAGTGCTTTTGTGTTATGCTATTCAGGGAATAACCACTGATAAAACAAAAATAGGGTTTAGGATCTGCTGGAGCCATCTAAGAGTCTGACACTTAATAAACAAACAAAAATGCCATCTGGTGTCTATTCGTGGCAGACTGTACCATGTTGAAGATTGGATGAGTTGCCTAAGGTGTGGGAGGCCGAGAGCACAGCTGGACCTTTTGGAGATTGAGGAGATACTGGAGGCAATACCTTTTCCTAACCTATCTTGTCATGTGTCAGTGTACAAGTACATTCATGCAGAAAACTCAAATTTTCATGCGTAGTAAACAAAGATTTCCCATTTACATGTACATCAAATAATTACAAATCAATTTTTAAGTTGCAGAACACTGATGTCTGTTCTCAAGAAAACTACCATTCATCAAAGGAGTTCTCTGCCTCTTCCTCAGAAACCTGAGCTGTCAGCTTACATTTAATACAACTCAGGAGACCTAAATTTAGGACAGCTGGTTCTTTCAAAGAAAAATTGAAGTTAACTCTCAGCTTCACTTTGTTTTTTCTCTTATGAAAACAGTACTAGCAAAAGTACATGTAATTGATAGGAACAAAAGAGGAGGCTCTAAAGTCCCTAAGTCTAGGGTTTCTGTTTCCTCCCCAGTCCTTGAGAATCATTTATACATTGACAAGATGTACAAACCCCTAAGTAGCAAGTCAAGCTCAGGATGTTAGGAAAACTGCAACAGAGAAAATTAGACAAAGGCCAAATGTATCTGTGAAAAGTGTTTTTAAAAATCAGGTAATAGTGGCAACTGGTGTCTCAATCACAAAATCTGTTCATGTTTGATTCAGTGACATTATGGCAGCAGCTATCAGTGTTATCAGTGAAGCAAATGCTGCACTACAGAATCTGCAGCTGAGGGACAGAGGCAGGAAATGACATTCCATCTAACCCAGCAGAACAAGAATAACTAAAGTAAATATACTGGTCGTTCCACTGACTGCATAGAGATAGAAAGATAAAGTCGTTGACCTTTTATTCTATCCTTCAGCTCAACCATTTCTGATTCTGTGGAACCGGTGACTTCTTAGAAACAAACCTCACTTGATGCATTACAATTTGACCTCTGACTAACATCTATCTCTCTGGTATCAGATTGACATCTAAAGGTAATACTTAAGAAAAGTTAATATAGGAGAGGCTCAGGTGTCTACTGGAAAGTAAGTGGCTACTTCTAATAGACTATTAGATTAACCATGGATGAAAAGATTGTCACCATCTGACAGCTTTGGGGCACTTAGAAAACTAATAAACAGAAAGAGAAGTCTTTTCATCACCAAGAAGAGAACAGCTGGGTATCTCTGATCTACCTTGGTTAGATGAATATTTTAGCCAAGAGTCTGTGCCTAACTAGATAGCAGAGGGAGCTTTGAAGCAAGAAATCTCCTGATAAAATCCTGGTTTTTTGACAAAAGTCCAGACATGTAAAAATTATTTCATAAATTATCTTACTTTTGGACCAGTGATGGGAGAAAGGTATTTCCCCAAACTGCTGAGGTTTCCCACCTACTTACTGTTTGATGAACACCTTCTAGCCGGAGGCAGAAGAATCACAATCCAGGATTGTTTCTCCTGCTCCCTCCACTCCCCCCACCCCAAGACTGTATTAACCATGACTCTGGCTTCCTAGTCCTTGGTGCCCTTGAGCCAAAGAAAAAATTGGTTCTAGGCACCAGCAGCTTGGATTTCCAAAGGACTATAATCACTTCTTTAAATTCAGGCAGGCACTGATAGGGACAGTGGGCATGGGGAGGTCATAGGCAATACCTATTCCTAACCTGTCTTGTCATGTGTCAGTGTACAGATAAGTTCGTGCAGAAAACCCCAATTTTCATGCACAGGAAGTAGGGTTTTCCCACTTATGTAAACATTAAATAATTACAAACCAATCTTTAAGTCCCAGAACACTAATCTCTGTTCTCAAGAAAACTACCATTCATCAAAAGAGTTCTCTGCCTCTTCCTCTGTTTAAATACTTTTTCATATTACCTTTGTTTATATTTTTATTTATTTGTTGCTTAAGTATTTCAAATGTCCAGTTTTGCAAATTTAGTGCTTCTAAGCTAAGCAGTCCTGGCCCACAAGCTGCTCTGTACTCAGGTCAATCTCATTCTCAAAGGCTCCCCTACTGTTCTCCTCCCGTCCGCTGAGGCTGATTGTCCACTCACGTGGGCCAAGTTTCCAGCTCAGAGGCAGACATGGACCTGGGATAAGTGACAGCTTAATGGATGCAGACTGAAAACACAGCAAGTCAATTGGAGAAATTGTGCCAAAGACTGAGCTAATCACATTCGAACTGTTTCTCAGTTTCCACAACAATGCTGTGAGTAGATAAAGATCATTAGTCTTGTTTTAAGATGAAAAAAACTGAAGCTTGGAGAAGGTAAGTAACTTTTCCCAGCTCACATAGTTAAGAGACAATTCAAATTTCCAGATGCCAAATTGTATACTTTTCCCACCTCACTAAACTGTTAATTTGCTCTGTAGGATTAGGGATATTTCCCCCTTGATAGGCCATAAATCTAGGCCTGTTTTCTAGAAGATTTTTCTGATTAACTGAGAACCACTAACCACACTATTTAATCTCAATTCCAGAGCAATTCTCTCCTCTCTAACAGGCAATAGTCAAGCATTCATCAATTTGATCGTTCTCATTAAACTGTAAGTCTCTTGAGAACAAAGCTGATATTTAAACTATAGCAACTTTTGTGGCCTTTGAACAAAGCTCAGCCCATAATAGCAGATGATTCAATGGATATCAAAAATGTCAGGTTCTGGAGGCGGTGCCTGTGACTCAGTGAGTAGGGCACTAGCCCCATATACCAAGGGTGGCAGGTTCAAACCCAGCCCTGGCCAAACTGCAACAAAAAAATAGCCAGGCATTGTGGCAGGTGCCTGTAGCCCCAGTTACTTGGGAGGGTGAGGCAACAGAATGGCTTAAGCCCAAGAGCTGAAAGTTGCTGTGAGCTATGACACCACAGCACTCTACCAAGGGTGATAAAGTGAGACTCTGTCTCTTAAAAAAAAAAAAAAAAAGAATGTCTGAAGCAGACTACTCTGTATATGTGCCCCCATTAGACATGGAGATGTTTTCACATTGATTTTTCACTATAATTTTAGATAAACATGTGCTAATTTTTAATTGGTCAATAATTGGCAATGGATTCCTAATTCTTTAATTTCCTCTTCCCTGGTTTCTTTGTAAAATAGTTAATTATGTATAAAATAAGCAGATCTACTTTTACAGCTGGCTTCTAGAAGCAACCCTTTGGCAAATCCATTTTTTGACAAAAATCCCCCAATATCTCTCTTGCATTCAGGTTTCCTTATATTGGTTCTTATGAACCAAAGTGCCCCTGTGGTCTGGATAAACTTCAGTTCCCAGAAAGGATCACTTATCTTGTATGCACAGAACTCAGTAGAAAATGAAAGAAAATGCAAAGCTCAAATTTCCACAGTCTAAGAACAAACACTTCAGAAAATTAAATTCTGTTTACCAGGAGTTTCCACTCCAATGGCAGGTTGTGGTACTAGAAAAGGAACGTCAAAAAATAATATCTACTTGATACAATTACTTTAGAACAAAGCAAGTTAAATATGAAGAGAAAATGCTCTGACACACTGACAACAGCAAAGGATATGTCATGTGTGCCAGAGAAGCGTGAAAGAAATATTATTATGATGAAGGTAATAACCAAAAAACTACTTTTCTTTCTTTAAAGCTGTCAGGGTGGATGGAATGGGAAAAGATTTGGGGTTTGATCTTTTTCCCTTCCTAAATGAAAAACCAAACCTGTTACAGTAAAAGCCTAATTTTCTGGAGTCTACATTACTCTTATGCAACTTCCAGAACCCTGAAAAGCCATTTTTACTCCTGCAGGGTACATTATTGAGCTGTTCCTATTCTTTTGCTGTGCTATATAGTGAGAGTATTATTGACATTTGCATTTTGATTATGAGTCTGACAAGTAGCTTCATATGCACAGCTCAACTGGTTATTGTTGTTTCATTGTTTTCATGTTCCAATATTATTAAACTCTATGCCTGTCAATGTTTTAAGAGAAAACATCCTGTCGTTTCTGCTGATGCATCTAATTTCAGAAAGAGTAAATCCAAAAGAATAAACATTCTTTATGGTTTCATATTTGCAAATACATATTCTCAAGAAAAAAAAATATGTCTAACCATATTCTGATCATCTTTTGCAAAGAAAAAGAAAATAATCTGGAAATATCAGATAACTTTTTAAATGTCCCTAGTCTTCACAAAGCCATTTCATCAGACATTTGCTATCATCACCAAATAAAACTAAGTGGATATAAATGTAATACCCAAATTTTATTGTTTCATCTTAGCTTCCTTTCTGGAAGGCTTCTGAATTCTATCTCTAATCAGCTGCTTTATCCCAAACCCAAATTTTACCATTGCCAAGTTTGTGTCATATTAATATACCTGCAAAGTATCATCCGTTAGATATTTTATGACAGTTTATCAATACACATATTTTACTCAAAAGAAAATTATAGTAAATAGAACATAGTGGGATATATAATGGATGTCTATATATCTATAGCATATGCACATATACATACATACAAAAAACTTGAAACCCTCAACTGCTACCAAGCCTAATCATCCACGCATTCCAAAAATAGGGGGGGGAAATGGGCATAAATAAAATGCACACTGTGGGTAAGCAGTTAGCAAGGAATAAAATGCTACTCTCAAGCTTACATTCAGTGGCTAATTATATACATACATGCCCCCATTGCTACAACTCAGGTTATATGCCTGTAAAATACAGCTTAGCACTTTATTTGGATGCTATATTTATAGAGAAAGATTAGATCCTAGGATGAAATGTGTTGACATGAGCTACAATGTGTTATTGGTGGACATCTGTATTACCAACACCTATTTCCAAATACTCCACCATCCTTAGGGATTCATTTTTGTTTCTCCATAGCACTGGATAGGGGGTCAGGGGTTGTCAGTTTAGAACAGCAGACATGAATCAGACCCTTAAACCGGATGGTCCACCCTGCCTTTTTTTTATTCTACATACTACATTTAACTTTTTTTTCCTTCTAATGTCAAATCATTATCTGTGGATCTAGATTAAACCCCTTGACTTTTTTCATCAAAGGATATTTCTTTTACAAAATATATGCCACCTTCGAGGTTAAAGAATTGTGCTTACTAGAGGGCTCAAGAAGCCTGAGTCTTCAGAGAGCTGAGCCTTACTTTGAACATACCCAGTCATTGTACTTCTCAAGAATTTCATCAGACTCTCATGCAAATGAACACATAAGTAGGCGTTTCCACTGGCCTACCCTGGTGCTCTGACATGATGTTCTTTATTATTATCCAGTTATCTTGGACGATAGGATCCAAGATAACTGGATAATAATCATAGAGCCCTCTGGGTCACAGAAAGATAATTAAATGGCATAACCAATGTCCCATTTGCCTATATCAACCTAGAGAAACTATAAAAGCAAATAAAAGTAAAGGTAATGGGTTCTAGAAAAATGCCGGGAGAGACTACAAGAAGAGCTAATATTGTCCAGACTGTGGGGTGGAAGTAGGGGGGGAGTAGTATAGTATGATTGCTGCCCTGGGATGGAAAATACTGAGAGGTAATAGTGAGAAGTTCTATTCTTCCTTTCCTTTGTTTCCCTTATAATTTTCATTGCCTAATGAACAATGATCCAGGTTTAAGACTGCCTACTTTGGTGAGCAAAAATCAAATTAGCAGAAAATGCCCTGGGGGTGTAAGCTGGCATATTTATTGAAATTATACTGTGTGACCAGGTGCTCTCAATCTAGTGGCAATCTGCATCACATGGTCAAGGTGAGCATCAACTTAGCAGTTGCGTTCATGAGAAAGTATCCTAAAGAAATACTGATGTAAACATGTTGAAGAAATTTGCTATAACTAAACCAGCTCTCCAGGATTCTCAGACCCATCTTCCACAATGACCAGCACAATGCTCTACCACCAAAGTAAACTCACCAGAAATTTGTGAACAAGACCTAACTTCCACAGTGGTGAAAGGATTAGAAATATCCACTGGACATTTAAAAAACAAGACACCCAAAACACTACCAGGCTTATCAATTCTCTCAATTAATGTGAATAGTTTAAATTGTCCTCTAAAGAGGCACAGGTTGGCTGACTGGATACATAAACTCAGATCACATATCTGCTGTATAAAAGAATCTCATCTTACCTTAAAGGATAAAAATAGACTCAGGGTGAAGGGATGAACATCTATAATATAGGCAAATGGAAATCAGAAAAAAGCAGGGGTTGCAATTTTATTTGCAGATATAATTGGCTTTAAACCAACAAAGATAAAGAAAGATAAGTGGAGTGGGAGCCAAGATGGCGGACTGCAGCCAGCTTTTTGCAGAAGCTCCCGTCCAGAAGGAGGCTTGAGGGACAAAAGTTTAGCAAGTTGGCTAATGGTTTGGAGCAGAGCCAAGAGAGAAGATTGAAGAGTGCACTTCAACCTTCCTGAGGCAAGCTGCGACCCCAAAAATACAACCAAAAGGTACAAAATCCACCATCAAGCGGACAGGAGTCCCCTCCCCCACAACAAGGGCTAGCAGTTTACTCCATGCAAACAAGCAAGCAGAGTTCAAACTTCCTCCCACTCTACCCCATGGGGAGACCCCCTAAAAACTGGACCTCCTGCCCCTGCTGGCATGCCATGGCACCCTCTGGCCAGGCATAAAACTGTAAAACTGTATATAGTCCCCACTTGCAACACTGAACTCCGAGGAGTCCCCACCCACCCACTCCGAGGTCTGGAGGTTTGTTACCTATGAAATCCAGATTCTTGGACATCTCCTTGAGAGAAGTGGAGGGGGAAAGGGCTGGTGCTGTTCTGTGCTGACTGTGGCACAGGCGTGAGGAGAAGAAAATCAGCTCAGGGGATGCCAATACAGCAACAATGGCATCCTGAGCTGCAAACTGATGCCATTCCAGCCCCGTCTCTCTGGGCAAACAGAGGTTCCGGACAGCAGCCACAAGCAAAATGCAGAGAATTTTCGTAAGTAAAGCACCAGTCCTCAGGGTCTAGTACTCCCGAGACAAAGGCAGTGGGCAGGCAGAGCTTAGAATTGACACCTGAGTGTAAACTGCTATCTTGTCTGCTGCCCAGAGCTGAATGCAACCTCTGATTTACAGAGAACTCTAGGTGGACAGAAGCCTAATTTAAACACGCAAGGCCCCCCTGCCGAACTCAGATTTCTGGCTGATTTTGCCAGTCATAAACCCCAGGAGCAGTGGCCTACTGGAGTAAATAGGGTCACAGACCTAGGGGATTACGAGTGACTGGGTGCAAGGTGGGGAAGGAGGTATTAACCTTCCCAAACTAACCCATTTGCCGGGTGGGTCCCTTTGCCCTCACAGAGCACTAGAGCAAGTTATATCTGAGCTGCAAGCAGACCCCGCTTATCTAGCTCCCAGAGACATTTGAACTCTTCCACCTGAAACGGGTGCTGACTGGAACAACTGATTTGGACCCCTTAAACCTGGCAGACTACCCAAGGACTATTCAAAGGGGCACCCCGGGTGTATGGTTGAGGGAAGGTTTGAACTATATAAAACTGTATATATTCTCCACCTGCTGGTGCTGTTCTAATACTTCTGAGACAAAGGCAGTGGGTGGGCAGAGGCTAGAATTGACACCTGAGTGTAAACTGCTATTTGTCTGATGCCCAGAGCTGAATACAACCTCGGACTTGCAGAGAAATCTAGCCGGACAGAAGCCTAATTTAAGCACACAAGGCCCCCCTGCCGAACTCAGATTTCTGGCTGATTTTGCCAGTCATAAACCTCAGGAGCAGTGGCCTACTGGAGTAAATAGGGTCACAGACCTAGGTGACTATGAGTGACTGGGTGCAAGGTGGGGAAGGAGGTATTAACCTTCCCAGACTAACCCATTTGCTGGGTGGGTCCATTTGCCCTCACAGAGTGGGGCGGGCCCAAAACTGCTTGCTAGAGTTGCACACCTCACAGGCAGCAGAGGAAATCCCTGCCCCAGACTCCTGCTCTGGGGCAGGCCCAGAACTGCTTGCTAGTGCCACAAACACCCTGCGGGCAGTGGCAGAGGAGTAGACCCAAACTTGGCTAGACCCAAAACAGCTTGCTAGAGACATGCACACCCCATGGGAGCCAGGGGAGGAGTTCCCCACTCCAGGCTCCCAAGCTGGGTGGGCCTAGAACTGCTTGCTAGAGCCACGCACCCCCTGCAGGTAGCGGTGGAGGGTTCTACCACTCTGGGCAGGCCGAGAACTGTTTGCTAGAGCCACATACGTCCCACAGACAGAGGTGGAGGAGTTCCCCGCTCCGGGCTCCCGCTCTGGGAGGTCACAGATCGGCTTACTAGTGCCGCACCTGTCCAACAGGCGATAGTGAAGGAGTCCTCTGCTCCCCCCACCAGCTACTCTGGTGGAACTGAACTAGGATTGATCTGGTCACTCGCGTACCCTGCTCTACCACTGCCATTCCCCCACCCCCTGGCTGATCCAGGGTGCTGAACTAGGACTGATCTAGCCACTACAGTTCCCCTGTTCTACCAGTTGCCCCGGAGGGGCCAAACTAGGACTGATCTGGCTGCTGCCGGTCTCCTGCCCCCCCAGTCACCCTGGCAGGCTGAATGAGGTCTAATCTGGCCATGCACACTCCCGTGTAACTGCTGCCATTCTACTGCACTCCAGTTGCCCCAGCACCTGAGAACTGGGAGAAGACAATAGACAAGCTCTGCCTGTCTCTCTGGGCAACCAGAAGAAGCCACGAACTGAACGGTTCGGATAAGGCCTCCAAACAAGATAAACTCAGCATGGGGCAGAATCAGCCGAAAAACTCTGGCAACTCAAATAACCAGAGTAGATTAACTCCTCCAAGGGAAAATGGGGCAGATACAATTGAAGACCCCATCCACAAGCAAATGGTTGGGATGTCAGAAATTGAGTTCAGAATGTGGATAGCAAATAAGATTAACAGAATGGAAGAAAGGAAGGAACTAGGAGTTCAAGAAATTATTCAAAAGATTTCTCAAGAAATTATTCAAAAGATGTCTCAAGAACTCAACCATTTCAAAGATAAAATGATTGATGATTTTGAAACACTGAGACAAGAGGTTGCAGCCCTCAAGGACCTGAAAGACATAGTGGAATCCCTACGTAACAGAGTGGAACAGGCAGAAAAAAGGATCTCTGATTTTGAAGACAAAGCTTTTGAAGAAGCCCAGGAGCGCAAAGATCAAAAGAAATGGAGAGCAAAAACAGATCTCACTCTCAGAGAACTCTCAGATAATTTGAAGAAAACTAATATTCACCTTATAGGAATCCCTGAAGGAGATGAAGTTCCTTCACAAAACACTGAGGCTCTTCTTCATGAAATTATGAAAGAGAACTTTCCAGACATGCCAAGAGATTCTGAAATTCAGATAGCAGACAGTTTTAGAACCTCAGCATGACTCAACCAAACAAGGTATCCCCCAGACACATCATAATTAACTTCACCAAAGTTAAGATGAAAGAGAAAGTTCTGAAAGCAGCCAGATGAAAGAAAACCATAACCTACAAGGGTAAGAATATTAGAATGATTGCCGATCTCTCTGCTGAAACCTTTCAGGCTAGAAGAGTGTGGTCATCAACTTTTAATCTCCTAAAACAAAACAACTTTCAACACAGGGATCCTATATCCAGCTAAACTGAGTTTCATCTATGATGGAGAAATTAAATACTTTAATGACATTCACATGTTGAAGAAATTTGCCATAACGAAACCAGATGTCCAGGATATTCTCAGACCTATCATCCATAATGACCAGTGTAATGCTCCACCACAAAAGTAAACACCAAAAACTTTTGATAAATTCCAATTTCCATACTGGTGAAAGAATTAAAAATGACCACTGGACTTTTAAAAAACTCAATACCCAAAATTTTACCAGGCTTATCAATATTCTCAATTAATGTGAATGGCTTAAATTGTCCCCTAAAGAGCCACAGGTTGGCTGATTTGATACAAAAGCTCAGGCCAGATATCTGTTGTATATAATAATCTCATCTTACCTTAAAAGATAAATATAGATTCAGGGTGAAGGGATGGTCATCTATATTCCAGGCAAATGGAAAGCAGAAAAAAACAGGTGTTGCAATTCTTTCGCAGATACAATAGGCTTTAAACCAACAAAAGTAAGCAAAGATAAGGATGGTCACTTTATATTTGTTAAGGGTAATAATATGATGAGATTTCAATTATTAATATTTATGCACCCAACAAGAATGCACTTCAATTTATAAGAAGCACTCTAACAGGCATGAGCAACTTGATTTCTTCCAGCTCCATCATAGTAAGAGATTTCAACACTCCTTTGGTAGTATTGGATAGATCCTCCAATAAGAAGTTTAGCAAAGAAATTTTAGATTTAAACAACTATCCAACATTTGGATTTAACAGACATCTACAGAACATTTCATCCTAACAAAACTGAATACACATTTTTCTCATCAACCCATGGAACATACTCCAAAATTGATCACATCTTAGGTCACAAGACTAATCTCCGCAAATTTAAAAGAATAGAAATTATTCCATGCATCTTCTCAGACCATCATGGAATAAAAGTTGAACTCAGTAACAACAGGAATCTAAAGACTCATATAAAAACGTGGAAGCTAAATAACCTTAAGCTGAATGATAGATGGTTCAGAGACAAGATTAAGAAGGAAATTATCAAATTTTTGGAACAAAACAATAATGAGGATACGAATTATCAGAATGTCTGGGATATGGCTAAGGCAGTCCTAGGAGGGAAATTTATAGCACTGCAAGCCTTCCTCAAGAGAACAGAAAGAGAGGAAGTTAGCAACGTAATGGGACATCTCAAGCAACTGGAAAAGGAAGAACATTCCAATCCCAAATCCAGCAGAAGAAAAGAAATAACCAAAATTAGAGCAGAATTAAATGAAATTGAAAACAAAAGGATCATACAACAGATCGATAAATCAAAAAGTTGGTTTTTTGAAAAGGTCGATAAAGTAGACAAAACTTTGGCCAACCTAATTAAAAAAAAAGAGTCAAATCTCTAATTTCATCAATCAGAAATGGTAAAGACGAAAAAACAACAGAACTCTCAGAAATTCAAAAAACCTTTTATGAATATTATAAGAAACTTTATTCTTAGAGATATGAAAATCTGAAGGAAATTGACCAATACTTGGAAGCATGCCACCTTCCAAGTCTTAGCCAGAAGGAAGTGGAAATGTTGAACAGACCTATATCAAGTTAAGAAATAGCATCAACTATACAAAATCTCCCTAAAAAGAAAAGCCCGGGACCAGAAGGCTTCAAGTCAGAATTCTACCACACTTTTAAAGAGGAATTAGTACCTATGTTACTTAATCTTTTCCAAAACATAGAAAAAGAAGGACTACTACCCAACACATTCCATGAAGCAAAATCACCTTGATCCTCAAACCATGAAAAGACTCAACAAGAAAAGAAAATTATAGACCAATATCACTAATGAATATTGATGCAAAAATATTCAACAAGATCCTAACAAACAGAATTCAGCAACACATTAAACAAATTATACACCACGACCAAGTGGGTGTTATCCCAGGATCTCAAGGCTGGTTCAACATATGTAAATCTATAAATATAATAAATCACATAAACAAATTAAAAATCAAAGACCACATGATTCAATTGATGCAGAAAAAGCTTTTGATAATATCTAGCATCCCTTCATGATCAGAACACTTAAGAAAATTGGCATAGAAGGGACATTTCTTAAACTGATAGAGGCCATCTACAGCAAACCTACAGCCAATATTGTATTGAATGGAGGTAAACTGAAATCATTTCCACTCAGATCAGGAACCAGGCAAGGTTCACAATGCCCATTGCTCTTTAACATCGTAATGGAAGATTTAGCCATGCAATTAGGGAAGAAAAGGCGATCAAGGGTATCCATATAGGGTCAGAAGAGATTAAACTTTCACTCTTCACAGATGATATGATGGTATATCTGGAAAACACCAGGAATTCTACTACAAAACTCTTAGAAGTGACAAAGGAATACAGCAGCATCTCAGGTTACAAAATCAACACTCATAAATTGGTAGCCTTCATATATACCAACAATAGTCAAGCTGAAAAAACAGTCAAGGATTCTATTTCATTCACAGTAGTGCCAAAGAAGATGAAATATTGGGGAGTTTACCTAATAAAGGATGTGAAAGATCTCTATAAAGAGAACTATGAAACTCTAATAAAAGAAATAGCTGAAAATTTTAACAAATGGAAAAACATACCATGCTCATGGCTGGAAAGAATCAACATTGTTAAAATGTCCATACTATCCAAAGCAATATATAATTTTAATGCAATCCCTATTAAAGCTCCACTGTCATACTTTAAAGATCTCAAAAAAATAATACTTCATTTTATATGGAATCAGAAAAAACCCTGAATAGCCAAGACCTTACTCAGAAATAAAAACAAAGCAGGAGGAATCACATTACCAGACATCAGACTATACTATAAATCCATAGTGATCAAAACAGCATGGTACTGCCACAAAAACAGAGAGGTAGATGCATGGAACAGAACAGAGAACCAAGAGATGAACCCAGCCACTTACCATTATCTGATCTTTGACAAGCCAATTAAAAACATGCAGTGGGGAAAAGATTCCCTATTTAACAAATGGTGCTGGGCTAACTGGCTGGTGACCTGTAGAAGGTTGAAACTGGACCCACACTTTTCACCATTAACTAAGATAAGACTCTCACTGGATTAAAGATTTAAACTTAAGACATGAAACTATAAAAATACTAGAAGAAAGTGTAAGGAAAACACTTGAAGAAATCAGCCTGGGCGAAAATTTTATGAGGAGGACCCCTCAGGCAATTGAAGCAACATCAAAAATACACTACTGGTACTTGATCAAACTAAAAACTTCTGCACAGCCAAGAACAAAGTAAGTAAAGCAAGCAGACAGCCCTGAGGATGGAAGAAGATATTTGCAGGTTATGTCTCTAACAAAGGTTTAATAACCAGAATCCACAGAGAACTAAGCATATTAGCAAGAAAAGAACAAGTGATCCCATCTCAGGGTGGGCAAGGACTTGAAGAGACACTTCTCTGAAGAAGACAGGAGTATGGCCTACAGACATATGAAAAAATGCTCATCATCCTTAATCATCAGAGAAATGCATATCAAAACTACTTTGAGATATCATATAACTCCAGTAAGATTAGCCCACATCACAAAATCCCAAAACCAGAGATTCTGGTG